>NC_056737.1:1378474671-1378829671 GCF_019279795.1 Protopterus annectens
GAAGTAAGTTATGTTTTATATAGAAAGTTATTTTGTTATTTAAACAACATACAAGATCCCTTTTTAGTCTTGTATTAGTTGTTGCATGCGTTTTCCGTCTGTTAGTAGCTACTGTTGAAGTCATTGCATTAAAAGCTGTTTTGAATTGCATTTGTTAGTGATTTTCTTTTTTCTTACAATACCAGCCTCACTTTAAGTGACCTCATAACATCGTTTTTTATACCTGGAGGAGTGGGCACCTTTTGTACATACTGGTTTCCACTGGGTAGTTTACATATTTTTTCATAGAAGCTTGGTTCTTGACTGTTGTCATCCAAACATACTATTTCTCTGGGAAGGATGAAATTATGCTTGAAAAACAATAGATTTGCAAAATAAGTTGTAGTTCATGTAGAAGCTATGTGCTTCCTTTTGAAATACTGATGGACAGGCATAGTTATTATAAAATGCAGTCTGAAGACTAATATGAAAATATATTGCTCACTTCCTGAAATAGTTATAAGTAACAAACCCTTGAAACTTAGTTTAAGCTCATCACCATATACAGCAGCATATTATGCAATTTTTATTGCTAGAAAATTGTTGCTTTTTCAGTTTAATATGCTTTTCAAAGAACAGGGCAGCAGCATCTGTTATTGGAGCTGATAATTCCTGCTGTAACATTGCAAGAGACTGAACTCACAGTATCTCACTAAATTAATGCATAGACTGCTATATTTCCATGATAAATGCTCAGTATGAGTTTGTTGCTGCTTAGACTACACGTGCTCTGTGTCAGTAGAAAAACATTTTTTGCAGGATTATACACCCCCTGCTACCTAATTCTGAGATCACATAATACCAGGAAAGGGCATATTTCCCAACCTCAGTTATGTAACTATCTCACACAACTGCCAACCATCTGTTTTGTCAACTTATGTGTAATTTTAGTAAAGTCGACAAAACCAATGGCCGGCAGTTGTGTAAAATGGCTACATTACTGGGGTTGGGGAATATGCCTGTTATATATATATGTGTGTGTGTGTGTGTGTGTGTGTGTGTGTGTGTGTGTGTATATCTATGTATGTATGTGTTTGTGTGTATATATATATATATATATATATATATATATATATATATATATATGCCCACACACACACGCACACACACACATATATATATATATATATATATATATATGTATGTATGTATGTATGTATAGATAGATATGGTTTACTATCAAAATTTAGAATTATGGTTTGGTGACCACAGGAATGCCAAATGGCAGTTGGCCGATTCCTGTGTTTCCGAACGTTAATTGAGCGAGAGTCCATATCAGTGAATGCCACTGTGCATTCTCTGATATTTGCTTGATGTTATGAAAAGAGATTGCAGTACAGTGCAGATTGGGAAATTTATCCCTTTCCTCACTATAGTTGATCTTGGAATTGGAATGTATAATTTGCAGGGGGTGTGGGGGACTTGCCCCCTGCTAAAACATGAATTCCAGTGTAGGACTTTAACTTATCTTTGCCCCTATATGGACATCACATTCAATATTCAACATAAATGTCAAATCTGCTGAATTTATTTAGCAGATTCAACAATTTCATCTACTTAATATGCAGGAATTATACGTTGACTTTTGATGTTAAATACATTTTTTCCCCACTTTTAGTATGTATGTATATGTATTTATGTATATATATATATATATATATATATATATATATATATATACATATATATATATATATATATATATACACATATATATATATATATATATAATATATATATATATACACACACACACACACACACACACATATATATATATATATATATATATATATATATATATATATATATATATACATACACATACATACATATACATATATACACACACCTTCTACATACTGGCATAGTAATGCTTGTTAACAAACACCATTGATTGCTTCTGTACTTTTGCCTCTTTTAACTATTTAAAAACAAAAAACAGACAAAAACTAGTAATACAAGTACTAGGAAGAAACGGAAGGGTAAATCAAGAATCAGTCATTAAATTTAAAAAAAGGACTGGGGAGAAAAGCTCCACATGAAAAATTATAGTAAAATAACATTTTTTGAAGAAGTTAGAAGTGGTACAACAAAGCTCGATTATACAAAACAGTGTACTCTTTACAAAATTGACAGAATAGTAAAATACAGCATAATTGCATTATTCCAAATGGTTGCTTGTACTGTCAGGTTGTTTTGAAAAACACTAATAAACAAAAAAAAAGTGGTCGAAATGCCCAAAATGAACTAGTAAACTGTTTGAAGACACCGAAAACCAGCTGGTCCACTCAACAAAAAGTTTTTTCCAAAGCACAAACGAGCACAGGTACTTGAAGAACACAAAGCACATAAATGTAAAATCAGTTCCCGTTATGTTTTCTTCTTACAAACTTCATCAGATAGGCATATGCTGTCCCAAAAGTCATGTTAAATAGGTTTTCAAATTAAAATTGACCAATAAAAAACATTCATCTATTAACTCTGAAAATGCAGTATACATGAGTTAAAATGAAACATATAAAAGCAGTATTGAACTTTTGTTGTATAAAATGCATCAAATGGGGTGTGTGTAAAATGTATCCACATAAAATATTTAAAATTTCATAATTTAAGACAGATATTTTTTAAAGAGCATGTATATGTAAAACCATGTTAAAAACCATTGAAATGAAATGGAACCATCTAGTGGAGAAAGCAAGAGTAATCACATAAATTAATGAAGCAGGCTGTAAAATATTTGTATAAATGTTATTCTAAAATTAATTTAAAATAAAACACCTATAATAGTCGATGTAAAGCTGTTATTTACAGTTTAGCAGATCTTAGTTTTAAAACTGGTTTTAGAGATACCATGTCATTTAACCCTTGGTGGTTACTGGCATCCAACACCAAATGAATGCCAATATAACTCCCTGTGTTCAAGCCGGGTCTCCCAGGGTCCTCCACTGGGGTCTATGGGTATAACTTCTGTTACAAAGAATTTATACTCAGCATTTTCACATACTTGTGAATGTTTGAACAGAGCATTGTTGTAATTTTTCTTCCTTATATCATACCCATGCTCGTATATTCTTTGAACTTTCTTTCTGTCTTCCCCACATAGAAAGAGTCACATACCCACACAAAGCAATATATACCACACCAGTGGTATTACAGTTTGCAAACCCTTTTAGTCATTATATGTTTATTTCTACATTTTAAAAACAAAACGTTGCCATTCCAGATGTTATAACATTGAGGGTAGTTGTCACACTTTATTTATTTATTTTACATTTGTTGACCGGGCTAGTTTAACTGGATACATGTCCATTTTCAGTAGAGGCCTGGGAAGATAAGCTCCAAAATTATGCTAATATAACAGTAGTCCAAAAAATGAAAAGACACGAAAAAAAATCAAAATAATACATTAAATACATTATTGCTGTAGGCTAACATTGTAAAAATAATATGGAAAGAGCCATGTGTACATGGTTTAGCAATACAGTAGTTCTAGAAGCAAATACCAGTGGTTAAGATTTGACCTTTGACATGTAGAAGAGTAGGAAAAGAAAGATTAAAATAATTATTAAGTTTATTCAGAATTATACACTCAAGTAAAACAACTGGTATACATTCAAAGCTGAAATTCAGGCGCCTGGAGCAGGGGTAGTTTTCCAATTGTATGCACTACAGGGTAGTTTGCAGACAACAGAAGACTGGAAAAAATAGAGTAAAAGGAGGCTTAGTAATCCTACTAGGTGGTTGAAGGAGGGTGAAAAACAGTAATGCTGTACAATAAATGTTAATCTGGGTTAATGCATGGGCATAGCTATTGTGTTCTAAGGAGTAATTTTAGTTGATTTTTGAAGAGTGGTAATGATGAAAGTAATTGTAGGTTGCATGGAAGCCTGTTTCATATTTTACCTACAGAATTAGAGAAAAGAGAGTCTCCTGCTTTATTATAGGATTTCTGGATGCTTACTAGTAATTTATTTGCTGAGCAAAGGGTAGTAAGATTTCTACAGGGGGAGATTAGGCTACTGAGAAAAGGAGTATTGTTTGGCTGATAAAGTGTCTTATGGGTGATAGTAAGTTATTGAAGTTGTAGCTGGTTTTGCAGTTCTAGCCATCCTAGCTGTTTGAGATTTAGACAGTGGTGGGTTCTAAATGGTGAGCCAGTGGCAAATCTGGCATTGTTGTTATAGGAGGTTGCCAGTTTATTAAGGTTACTTTTGGAAAGATTAGTATAAATGGGTGAGGCATAGAGGAGGGTAGAGATTAGGTGGGTATGGGAAATGGTGGTTCTGGCTTCAGGGGTAAGGAGAGATTTTATTCTGTATAGAGAGCCAAGTGTTCTGTTAACAGTTTTGATAGTCTTGTTAATATGTGACTCAAAGTTAAGATGTTGATCAATTGTTATGCCTAATAGTTTAGTGGTTGGGTCCGGTACAGTGACAGTACCATTATTGGACTTGACAGTGAGATCAATAGGAGAGGACTTTAGTGTTGGTGTAAAAAGCAATAATTTAGTTTTTTTGGCATTTAGTAGGAGGCAACGTTGTAGGAACCATTTTTCAACTGAGTTAAATACAATTTGAGTAATGATTTGAAGTCAGCTGGTGAGGAGGCAGTACACACTAGTGTAGAATTGTCTGCATATTGAATGCAGGTGGCTTGAGGAATATTTAAATGTAGATCGTTAATGAATATCAAGGAAAGGCGAGGTCCCAGGATAGAATCTTGTGGGACCCCTAGAGTAATAGGAAGATGAGTGGAAAAGTTATTGTCCCAGAGGACAATTTGTTGTCTATTTTCTAAATAGGACTTGAACCATTGCAGTGCCTGTGAGCTGAATGAGAGTGATTTTAGTATGTCTAGAAGTATTTGATGGTTCACTATATCAAAGGCTTTAGAAAGGTCAGTAAAGAGTGCAGCAGAGAGCTGCTTATTGTTACGATGTTTGTTAATGCAATTAGAGAAGAATAAGAGAGCAGTAGTAGTACTATGGAAAGGCCTAAATCCATGCTGACAGTCTGATAGTAGGTTATTTTGGAGAAGGTGATCAAGTAGCTGTTGGTGGATGCATTTTTCCATTACTTTGGCTAGAGGAGAGAGTAGGGCTCTGGGGCGAAAGTTAGAAAGTTCTGTAGAGTTACCACCCCATGTGAAGTGGGATTATGTGAGAGATTTTCCAGAGAGATGGGATGGAGCCTTCGGTAATGGTTCTATTGATAAGTATGGAAATAGGGTAGGACAGTACTTTTGCTGCAATTTACAGATATTCAGCTGGTAGATCGGCTGAGGGGGTACATGGTTTAAGTTTGGTAAGTAGGGTAAAGATGAGGGATGTAGGAACTTGTTTTAAATGAAAGGTAGGGGTGTGCTAGTCAGGGAGGATGGGAGGGTTGAGTTAACAGGCGGCAAGGAGTTAGCATGGGATTTTACAGTTTCTGTAAAGCAGGTATTGAGGGCATCAGCAATCTCACTAGGAGAGTTTAAGGAGAGACCAGCAGGGGTTGGATTCTTGGTGTGGCCTGGGTGTAAAAGTCTATTTATAGCTGACCAGAAAGTTTGTGGTTTTTGTTGATGCTTGTGCTGGAGTTTAAAGTAGTAGTTCTTTTTATCAAGGAGTGTTATTTTTTTAGTGACATTTCTCAAATGTTTATAGTTCTGGTGGTCAGTTGGGTTTTTAGTGTGTCTCCATTTAGACCAGATCTTATTTCTTACTAGGATTTTTTGTCTAGTCTCTTTAGTGAGCCATGGAGCAGCTTTACTTCTAGTTCTTATAGATCGAGTAGGGGCATGGTATTCCAGGATTTGTAGGAATTTGGAGTTAAAATAGGATACTGCTTCCTCAGTGGGGAGTTGTTTTAAGGGAGACCAGTCACAGGCTTACAGCTCAGCTTGGAAGCCAATTGGATTAAAATATTTTTGATCCGTGTAATTTTAAAGATAGTTTGGTTGGGAATGAAGTTGTTTTGCCTGATTATATAAGTAAGGAAGTTATTGCTAATATCATCAGGAAGGGTATATGCTTTATAATAGAGGGGATGGTTATTTACTAGGATCCAGTCTAAGGTACTTTCTTTGCTACTAGGCTTATGGATTCTGGTTGGGGTGGTGATAATTTGTGAGAAGCCATAGAGATTTATATGGACTGTAGGTTTGGCTGAGGTACAGCTACTCCAGTCAATGTTAAAATCACCAAGTGCAATGCTTTCTTGTGGGAAGGATGAAGAAAGCCAGCAAAGGATAGTTTCAAGGATGTTGATGTTATTGCCTGGAGGTAGGTAGGAGCATATTATATAAATGGACTTGCTAGCATTGACCTGAAGCTTAGAGATAAGGATTTCTGCATTATCTAAAGGTAGTTGTATATCTACTGTGGAAACCTGTAGCCCAGACTTAAACAGAATTGCTACCCCACCACCCTTTTTGGTTGTACGGTCTAATCTTATTATATTATAACCTGGTGGGATGACTTCATTGTCCTTTGTCACTGGTTTGAGCCAAGTTTCTGTTAGACATAGGACATCAAAAGAATGGGTGTCTAGTAGAGCATGCAGTTGGCTAATTTTATTATTTAAGCTCTGTATGTTAAGATGACCTATGAGTAAAGAGTTAGGAGTTTTAGTGGGGGTGAAAGGGGTGGTGGGCTGGGGTTGGTGGGGCTTGAGTGGGGTGTTGTATGGTCCTGAGTTGGGATGAATATCACCATGAAGTAAAGGGTGTTGTTGAAGAGTAAGTAAGAACTTTAGGAGTTTGTAGAGACTATTTTGTGACTTTTTGGCTTGCTGTAAGGTAATATGGGCTATCCTATGATACTTTGGGGAGAGGTAGATTAAGGTAGAGGTGATGTTAGCATGGCTATGGGAGCTTGGTTGACCCAGAGGCAACGTTTGTTTTAGGGGATGGAGGGATTCAGTATAATGTAGGTTTTCAGACAAGGTAAGGACAAAGGTTATAGATAGAATCTGTGTTACAGCAAGTAAGAGAACAGGATTTGTTAGTCTTGCTTGGTGTGATAAGGGCATTTTAAGAAAGAAAGATAGAGTGACAACAAGAAATAAGGGTTGTTAATGAGATAGATTGGAGTCAGAATAGTATATTTGGGCGGGTAATATGAAGAGTATTAAGAGTGTAGGTGTGTATGTATGTGATGTTGCAGGAGAAATTAGTTTGGTAATTGGA
Organism: Protopterus annectens; assembly: GCF_019279795.1. Taxonomy (NCBI): domain Eukaryota; kingdom Metazoa; phylum Chordata; order Ceratodontiformes; family Protopteridae; genus Protopterus; species Protopterus annectens. The sequence continues at coordinate 1,378,481,884 of NC_056737.1, forward strand.
TAATTAGGGGAGGGGGTGTGGCTTGTGATGTATAAATGTAGGATCCCTGGGGTGGTTGGGAATTGGGGGTAGGGTAGGGGAGTGGAGTGAGCCCTGCAGGGCGAACAGAGCGGGTAGAGCCAGACAGGGGAAAAAATGTCAAGAAGAACAGTCAGTAAAGTGTGAAGGTCAGAAGGTAAGTGTGTAGAGTTGAGGAGGAAAGTAAAGCGGGTCGCAGGGAGAGACTTTGGCTATTAGAAGAGTGCTGTGTGGGATAAAAATCTACTGGGACACAAATTAGAGGGTGAAATAGAATGCAGAAAAGGCTAGGAACTCAAATTAGGGAGAATCACTAAAGAAAAGGTAAAGACATACAGGGCAGTTAGCTGTTAGTAAAGTGCCACCTGGTGGCCATTCATGTAATTGCAGCAAGAGAAAAAGGTCCCCTAAGGGGGATATGAAGCTGGGGTAGAGGAGGGAGATAACCTAGTTAGGAGTAAGAGGGTATAAATGGGAAATAAGGGTTATTTTAAGGCTAAAAGGAGGAGATTTGGCTGCTGGCTAACCTGGCAGGGATGTTTGTTTAACCTAGCAGTAGTATTCAGCTACGCAATAGCATCATCATAAGTCATACTTTCACTGTTTTCTTTTCGGTGAAAATAACTCTCAGGGAGCAGGTCGATTATGTCACTATTCAGGACTCTATTCTTTGGCTTCCAGCAGGGCACATTCAGGTAGGGTAGTGCTGGGACAAGCAGGAACACAAAGCTTAATCCATTTATTATGCTACTGATTATCTTCAAATCATCCTCCATCAGTTGCTGAGTTTTCCTTTTCTCGTATCTCAGTAAATGACATTTGAGGAATGAAGGCCTCTTGTCCATGTTTGTTTAACTGAAATCAGGAACTATCCTTATGTAAAAAATCCAGTCAACTCACAGGGTTACGTCCTAGTTACCGTTCCTTCCTTTAACACCACAGTTAGGGTATCCAGAGTATTTTGCCCATTGGTAGCACAAGCCATACTAGAACAAATACCATAATTCTAGTTATGTGAACCTCCTTCTAGTATATTTTTGATGTTTCAGCCTTTTTTTATATACATATTTAAGTGGTTTGTCAAATATAAGATTTAAATCTGATAACTTAGCAAACCTGTTCCACTCGTTGTTTATAACCTTCTTCACTAAATTACTTTCTCCATTATGTGTAATGACCAGGGCAGGTTGAAAATTACCCCAGTCATCCTCAGCATCTTTATTGGGGGTGGCTGTGTCCAAAGAAGACAGAGTTTTACCTAAGATGGGAGCGAATCTGGAAGCCCTAGCCTCCATAACTTCTGTAAAAACTTCAGATAACAAATCACAAGGATAACCTCTAGCCTTAAACATTTCCATAATACATTTACACTCATTCTGAAAGTCCTGATCATCAGAGGTCATTCTACTATCCCTCACAAAATGACCTTTTATAACCCTCTTTTCTGATAATGGGGTGGGCGCTAGTGTAATGTAAATAGGAACGTCTGCTTCCTATGTATTCTAGATTTAAAACCGTTACCAAAGCTCTGTATATTAACATCTAGATAATACAACTCAGTGTTGTTTATTTGATGTGTGAACTGTAAAAAGTTAGTTGTTTTAGTGATATATTCCAGAAATTCCAAAAATTTGTTGTCCGAGTTGTTCCAAAAAAGGCATATATCACCAAAAATACGCTCATAAAAATTCCAATAGTTTTTAAAATCTGAAGTAAAAATGTATTTATTCTCTCAATATAAAAGAATAATGTTTGTGTATGTGGGGGGCGCAATGTGCCCCCATCGCTACTCCCTTCAATTGTTTGTAGTATTCACTCTGAAAGAATATAAAATTGTTCTTCAGGACTAAATCCATCAAAACTATGCAAGTACGAAACACATTGAAGGGAATAGCTTTAACCTCAGCTAAAAATTCTTCAAACCATAAAAGGCCTATATCATGTGGGATACATGTAAAGAGGTCTACTACATCCAGTGTGATGAAACTCTGTGTATTATTTTGGTTGGTGTTATAAATGCGTCTTAAAAAATCCCAGGAGTCCTTTAAAATGTTTGCATTGTTCAACACTATGTTTTTTAATTTTGAATCTGTGTATTTAGCTAAGGGTGCAGTTACTGATCCTTCGGCCGACACAATGGGCCTGAGTGGTGGGTCCGAGGTGTTCTTGTACACATAAATATTTTCTTGTAAGCAATGTTGACTTCATTCAAGGATACTGTAGCATAAGTTTCTTCATCATTACGTATGTCCAGCATTTTTCCTTCGTAAACAGTGTGATCCATTAAAACAACCCCCCACCCTTATTGGGTTTCATAATTCTAAGATTTTTGTTTTCCTTATATTCCTGCAAAATTTTACTCTCTTCCATTGTGAGATTGGAGGTCACTTTGTTATACATAAGCTGTTCCCTTAGTTCTTTTTCCACCAACAATTCTAAATTTTTAAGCTGGGGATGTAGAGGTGGGTTAAAAGTGCTTTTCTTGGTTAAAGGGTTGTGTATATTTCTTCTCTCCTGTCCACTGAAAAATAATTCCAAGTTTTTCTGCCTAATACATAATTTAAAATCAACTAGCAGATTCACAATGTTTGCTTTGACCCTCGGTATAAAAGTAAAACCTTTAAAAAACAAGTTAATGTGTCCTTTACTGATAATAGTATTGATGTAATTAAAAATGTTAAAACCATTATAGGTAAAAATACAGTCGTCTTGCAAAATTTCATCATGTGTTTCTATCTGCAATACCCTCTGTCTTGTGGTGCCCACCCCTTCTGCATCTGGTTCCCATACCTATAATTCACAGACTCCTTTTTCTTTAGTCTTTCCAACCTCCTTGGAGGTGGAAATTATAAAGGGTCCTGTATGTTTAAACCACCAAATAGACCAGCATGAGCAGGATGAAGTACAAATATCCTTTATTGAGCGTACAAAAGCAGACCGGTTTCGGCAAAAATTGCCTCCTTCAGTGTAGGACAAGACAAACAAGTCCCATCCATCAATCATTAAATATAAGCCAACAGCCAATAGGGCAAGCAGGTTCATAAATATTAATGATTTGAAAAGAAAAAATAAACTTTAAAAGCATAACAACATGTAGTTTATAATGGTCAAAAATACAATTATTTTAAGACCATAGAATGTATCATCAGAGCAACACAGGCTGACAAATATAAAAAATAATCAGTAGGAAAATATCAGAAAACAAAATATAAAAAATAATAAAGTGTATGCAATAAAAAGATACAAATAACAAAAAATGAAAAAACATGTAAACAGTATATGAAATGTATATATGACATAAACATATGATCAACATATAATACAATATCCATACAGAAATGGCATAAAAAGCTTTGATACTGAATGTAGTGAGACAATCACCTAGACTTAGATATACAACAATAATGAATGACATCAACCTCCATATAGTAAATGTGCATATTATCATAAATGAGCAAAATTGCCCATTATGGAATGTAAATGATAAGTCAATCAAAACAAGATGCCCAAACACAAGTAAATATAACACATATATCAAAAATCTTCCTATTAGCAGAAGCCCAAAGCTTCTGACATATTGGATATATGGGTTAGCGTGTGATAACTATAACACCCTAAAGGTGGTTATTGAGACCTGGGTAAAACAAACCCCCCAATGTTGTTATCCAATATTTCTCTTTATTATCTAATAAGCCATGCCAACCTTGTTTGTTAGTTCTATCTCCAAAAATTCGATCAATGACCATGAAATCGAATTTAGCCTGTGGATGTCTGAGTGTATGTTGGTATAAAGCACTAGTCTCCTTATGATTCCTGATGTCACTACGATGTTCGTTCATTCTGGATCTTAGTGCTCTGGAAGTTTGGCCCACATAAAATGCATCACAATAGCAGGATGCTAGGTACACCACCCAATCGCTACTGCAATTACCAAAAATTTTGATGTTAAATATCCTACTGGTATTGCGACTGGAAAATTCTTTAGATTTAGGCATATATGGACAAGAGCCACAATGACCGCAGGGGAAAGAGCCAAAAAGCTCGTCACCATGTAATGTAAGTTGTTTGTGAATAGTACCTCCACTAGCCATATGTTTGTAATGTGACAAGTAAGAGCCCAAAGTTTTGCCCCGCTTGTATGAAAATCGACATTGTGGACCTAGCATTGTTCGTAACCTATCATTAGCCAGTAAAATATTCCAATGTTTATTGATAATATTCCTGACCATATTGATGTTTCTTCCATAAGTCGTAATGAATCTAACCTGGGTACCAGATGTATTCTTGTTTTTGTTTTTGTATTGCAATAGTTGTTCCCTATCTGTACAATTAGCCCTACATCTGGCTGAAACAATATCATATTCATCATAACCTCTACTGGCAAACCTCTGACTAAGATCCATGCTGGCTAGTTGGTATTCCTGATCATTAGAACTAAGACGTTTAATACGAATAAATTGAGATACAGGAATACTTCTGATAGTATGACGGGGATGTAGGCTAGAGGCATGAAGCAAAGTATTATATTGTGGGTACTTACGAAACACCTTCGTAGATAAGGTGTGATCAGAATTCCTAGATACCGTGACATCCAAAAAATTAATGGTATTTTTGTCATAGGTCACAGAGAATTCAAGTCCCCATACATTGTCATTTAGGTATTCCACAAATTCATGCAAGTAACCCACATCCGCACGCCACACTAGCCAACAATCGTCCAGATAACGTCGCCAGACGTCCATCTCCACCTGATAGATGTTATGTAAGGTATCATATATCATGTATTCCTCAACATAGGCCATAAAAAGATCGGCATATATGGGAGCAAAAGATGCTCCCATAGCCGTCCCTTGCAACTGCCAGTAACACTGGCCTTGAAAATAAAGAACATTTTTGTTGAGTACATGTTCGGACATACAGATCAATAATGTGTTAAACCCAGGTGTGTAAAGATTCGCCCTTTCTAACCAGTATTGAAGAGATTGTAAACCCGCCCAATGCGGGATACTTGTGTATAATGATTTTACATCAAGTGTACACATATACCAATCAGGTTCCAGTTGGGTATCTTTAATTAGCTGTAAGAATTGAGTAGTGTCCTGCAATCTAGATCTAATCAAGCCTAACAATGGCTTAAGATATTTCGTGAGGAATGCCGATAGGGGTTCAGTCAAGGATCCTATTCCAGAGACAATGGGTCTACCAGGTGGTTTTATCAAAGATTTATGAATCTTAGGTAAAAGGTACAAAATCTGTTTCAAGGGTTCAGAAACCATTAGTGAAGACAAACACTTTTTACTTATAATGCCCTCCTCAAAGGCTAACTTCAAAAAAGAGTCAATTTCATCCTTGAAAACAGGCGTGGGGTCTATAGACATGTGCATATAACACTTTGTGTCAGATAATTGTGTCAATCCTTCCTGTATATAATCAGCAGTATTCAGAACCACAACAGCACCTCCTTTATCAGCAGAAACAACTACTATATCTTTATTATTACATAATTGGTCCAGAGCCAACTTATTATCCAAAGTGAGGTTACTTGCTAACATAACATGCCCTAAGTTCTCAAAATGAATGTCCCTCAAAATTGTATCCATAAATATGGAAACATGTTTATTCATGGGCGGTTGGAAAGATGACTTGCCAAAGCAAAAATCCTCTGATGGTTTAGAACTATCATCATCAAAAAACAATTTTAAATTCAAAGTCCGACAAAAAACCTGTAAGTCTTGAATAATATGATATTCTTGACTGAAAAAAGAGGGAATGTAATTAAGACCTTTGTTCAAAAGAACTATTTGTTCATTAGTCAAAGAGACTATGGACAAATTTAATACATTCTGATTTGAGGTTGGAATGAATCCTAACTCAGAAGGTTGTCCAATAAGCCCTGAAATGAAACCTGAGCGGTTTGTTTTCCGGTGCTTCCTGCCCCCCCCGGTGTCCCTTGCCCCTTCTAAAGGGGAAGTTCTATTTGTTTTCTTCCTGTTAGGGGAAACCCTCTCAGAGGCCCCTTCACTATCAGTGAATGAGGATTCCTCCCCAGACGTACTGAATGAGGTGTCACCCTTATTTTTCAAAATGGAACGAGGTCTCTTTTTGGTGCGACTAGGCCCTGTATGTTTAAACCATCTTGGTGATTTTCATTGTTGGTATCAGTATATGCCCATCTTTCTTCATTTCTCCCCCTATACAAATAGTTGTTGTAATTACTATTTGCCCTATACGCTTTGGGCTTGGGGTAATGAGTATTGTGACTACACTCATTTGTGTCCCTGTCAATTTTCTTATATTTCCTCTCCTGTATCTTTTTACATTTTAATTCAATATTGTTCAACATGTTGAAATATTTCTCCTTTTCAGTGTCTAAACTGAAAAGTAAATCATTTACTATTTTATTGTTCGTGGTTTCAATCTGATTAAAAATATATTTTCCATCTCAACCTCATTATTTCTAATGATGGCTCTCATTATGTCAGCACCACATCTATCAAAAGCCATTAACAAATCCTGATGAAACTGTGACCCTTCCTTCACATTGTTAGGGTACTTGCATACCCTCAAGCCTTTGGGTACAATATTTAAACGTAGACAATGCTTTAAATAAGCATTATCCATTTCCCAAGTCTTGTATTTATACAACAAATTATCTAGGTTAAAAAGCATAGTAGCATAAGAATCATTACTTGTGTTAACTTGTACTCTTTCTTTAAAGTCAATTTTCAAGTCCAAAATGTGTTTAAAAAGTCTTTTAGTACCTGTCTGGTTTGTGTTACTGAGGCATGCTTCTCCTTCAACCCCTGGGTTATGCTGACGTATATTCAATAGAACCTGCTGTATCCATGTTAGTTGTAGCATTTGGAATGCAAGGAAATCCTTCCAAACTCAGTCACTGATGTTGGCCGGGCTGCAGAACCGAATTTTCATTCCTGGTAGACCTGTTACAGCCGTCCGTTCCTTCATTTGAAGCTGAACGTCTAAAACCTTCCTGGTTGCCTGGCAGAGAAGCTCCCACTGCAAATGAAGCCATGGATTGCTAAGAGGCATCAAAAGCCCCACCAGTTGAGTTAACTGGCCAATGAGCTTCTGCAGCTCACCCAGTTCACTTCCTCTAGGTCCGTTTTCTGCATTAGATACAGTGGAACCGGCCGGTGATTCCATAACCACAAAAAAGTACTAATAAACAAAAAAGTGGTAGAAATGCCCAAAATGAACTAGTAAACTGAAGGCACCGGAAACCAGCTGGTCCACTCAACAAAAAGTTTATTCCAAAGCACAAATGAACACAGGTACTTTTATGTGGATAAATTGTATACACACCCCATCTGATGCATTTTATACAACAAAAGTTCAGTACTGCTTTTATATGTTTCATTTTAACTCATACATACTGCATTTTCAGAGTTAATAGATGAATGTTTTATTGGTCAATTTTAATTTGAAAACCTATTTAATGTGACTTTTGGGACAGTATATGCCTATCTAATGAAGTTTGTAAGACAAAAACGTAAGAGGAACTGATTTTACAATGTTTATGTGCTTTGTGTTCTTCAAGTATCTGTGTTCGTTTGTGCTTTGGAATAAACTTTTTGTTGAGTGGACCAGCTGGTTTCCAGTGTTTTGAAAAACAGCTTGGCAAGTGGGTGAGATTATTTTTCGTTTTTTATTGTCTTTTGGCTTTCTGAGTATCTGAAAGAAAACAGAAGGTCAGAAATTGACTATTATGTATAATGGAAAAAGAATAGATGTTCATCGTGTTTCACTGTTGCAGTCATTACAACTGGGGTTATCCTGCTGGCAGGCTACCCGCAGTCGGCCTGAATTCCAAAGTCTAGGTCCGGCGTCGGTTGCTGTCGCCTCTTCCCTGACATCAGTGCGCCAGGGGTATAAAAGATGCAGCAGACGCAATTTTCTTCAGTCTTTCTTGCCGCGCGGTGCCCGAAGCAAAAGCAGTTCGCAAGTGCCGGTCAGCCGACTCCTGAAGTTTTCAAATTCAAATTTCAGATCCGAAGTCTTCATTAAAGCTAAGTACCCCATTGGGGAAACTTTTTTCTTGCTCCAGACCGATGTCAGAAAAAGTTAATAACTGTATTTCTTGTGGGAAGCAAATACCTCATAAGGATTTTCACTCTTACTGTATTCCTTGCCTAGGCCCTGACCATAACGTTGCTAGTTGTCGGTTTTGTGCCAGATTTAACCAACGCACTATTAAGCGTCGGTACGATTTTGCATTTCATTACTTTGGCAGAAGATTTAATTATATAATGCCGTCAGATCAGCCGACTACCGGAGTTTACAAAAAAAGAAAAGAAAAAGAAAAGGACAGGCATCCGAGATCCAAAACCGACGACAAGGCTTCTTCTAGGCCTGTGGCCAGTTCGCCGGTTCTCAGTGAGGTGCTTTCGCAGACCCTGACGCCCTCTACCTCAGAGCCACAGGCTGCTTCTGACTCCCACATGGAGCTGACTGGGACTCTGAAAACTCAAGGTATTGGACACTCGGAAATCTTACCCTCAGATGGGTCTGGAGCCGCTGAGCAGGCATCGGCCTCTGAGGGTGTTTTCAAGCCTACACACTTATATGTAAAACCTACTTCAGCTATAAAGGCAAAGACTAAAGCAGCTCTAAAGACAAAGAAACAAGTGCAGCATTCACCTGGACAGGCCTCCATGCCTAAAAAACAGATGCTTAAAATGGCCGAAGACCTTATAACTTTGATCAGGGGTTCAGACCAGGTTTCCATTTCCTCTGATTCCTCCTCTGAACAAGATTACTCTATTCCTCCCTATGAGGATTCTGATGCTGAAGAATCTATTCCTTCAGCCTCTCCTCTTGAGGATTACTCTTTTGGGGAAACACTGCATACTATGAGGGAGCATTTTCACTGGGAGAGCCAAGACTACTCAGAATCCAATAAAAGACTCAGAGATTTCCTTTTATTGCCCCAGCACAGGTCCCTGGTTATTCCACCTGTTTTAGACATTGTAGATGATGTATTTTCAGCGTCCAGTTTTTCTCCAGACTCCTTACCACCAGCTCCGGTTAAGCCAGACAGATACTACAGGGTTCCTGATTCACATAAATTTCTCTATAAGAACCCTGCAGCAGACCCTGAAACCATCTCTCAGGGTCCCAAAGGGGTCAAGGCTTCTACTGCAAAAAACCCTATCCCGTCTGATAGGGATTCTAGAGTCCTAGACAGATGGGGCAAGAAGATTTATATCTCTGCTACTTTGGCTGTAAGAGCCTTAAATTGCCAATTTCATATGCTTAAGTATCAGCAATATCTTATGTCTTTGCTTAACCAGAAAATGTCAGCAAGTACAGAATGTGCAGACAATAATGAAATGCAGGATTTATTACATGCAGCTGAACAAGTTGGAAAGCATACTTTGCAATGTGGTTTTGATTCTCTTGAGGCCTCCTGCAGGGCCGCTGTTACAGGTTTTGTCATTAGGAGACATGCTTGGGTAAAAGAACAGAATTTGCCGGATCATGTTAAAGCAAAACTATCTGATGCTCCTTTACAGCATGATATTTGTTTGGTGCTAAAGCAGAAGAGATGTTGAAGAAAATGGAGGACAAAGCGAAATCTATGCAAACAGTCAGGGATTTCTTGCAGGTACAGCCTCCCAGATTTAGCAGAAACTGGCCTACAAAGAATTCGTCCTTTTCAGTGTCAGATAGACCACAAAGGGGCAGATACAGACACCCCAGAGGCAGATCACAGCCCCAAGGCTCATACAGGCCTAAACAATGGGGTGCTTCTACCTCCAAAAGCGGAGAGGAAAAATCACAGCCATACAGAAAACAGTCTCAATGACTTCCCACTTCCAGCACCAAGCACTTACCTTTTGGCAGCCCCTTTAGGAGGAAAACTAGCACTTTTCTCACAAAATTGGCACATGATCACCCAGGACAAATGGGTTCTAAATATAGTTACACAAGGCTACAGGTTCCACTTTCACACCCTGCCAAGGCAAAACGGTATGCCAGATCTGCCACACAATCAATGGGCAGAGGCACAAAAACAAGTTTCATCCCTCATGGAGATGAGGGCCATTCAACAAGTACCAAAACAAGACCAGGGTCAAGGATTATATTCAAGACTGTTCTTGGTACCCAGAAAAGACCAAGCCTGGAGACCTATACTGGACCTATCTATTCTAAATACATATCTGGATATTCCAAAATTCAAGATGTTGACTCTACAGCAGCTTCTGCCCATGTTGGGCAAGAAGGCTTGGCTTGTGACTTTAGATCTAAAAGTGGCATACCTGCATGTCCCAGTCAGACAAATGTGCAGAAGATACCTCAGATTCAAAGCTGGCTCAATACACTACCAATTCTCTGCACTGCCCTTTGGCTTATCTACTGTGCCCAGGGTCTTCACAAAGTGCCTGGCACCAGTAATTGCATTTTGCAGACAAAGAGGAATACAAATATATCCTTACTTGGACGACTGCCTTATTCAAGTGGAGAACAAGGACATTCTACTACAGCATCTGGTGTTTGTAAAAAGATTACTGACAAGTCTAGGGTACACAGTAAATGAAAAGAAATCAAAACTCGTACCGTCTCAAGAGATAATATTCCTAGGTGCAAGCTTAAATACAGCTGCGCAGATGGCTTATCTCATGCTAGACAAACACAGACAGCTGACTACTTATTTCAAAATGTTGGCAACAAAGACCCAGTTATCTGCAAGAAAAATTCTGCAGGCCTTGGGTTTCATGGCATCCTGCATTCTGCTAATTCCATATGCAAGACTGCATATGAGGAAACTTCAATGGTATCTAAAAAGTGTTTGGACTCAACATTGCCACAGCCTGGAAACAGTAATTACCCTAATTCTCTGCCTGCAACAGGAGTTTCGATGGTGGGCAATAGCCTGTCACTGCATCATGGGACAGCCATTCACCTTACCCACACCCAGGCAGACTTTGACAACAGATGCATCAGATTACGCCTGGGGGGCCCATATGGCAGGAATATGTATTCAGAGCACATGTTCCGCAAGTCAAATGCATCTACATATCAATCACAAAGAGATGCTAGCTGTTCAGAATGCCCTAACAGCCTTCAAGGATCAACTACACCCAGGACAACTACTAATAAGGATGGACAATGCTACAGTCATGTGGTACATAAACAAGCAGGGAGACACACATTCCTACCCCCTCTGCAGGCTAGCCATGAACTTGTGGCACACAGCATTGACTTACCAAGTACATCTGCAAGCACAATTCTTGCCAGGAAGGAAAAATACTCTGGCAGATGAACTAAGTAGAAACCTCATGGATCCCCACGAGTGGAAACTGGATCCACAAGTCTTCAGCATGATAACAAGGACCTGGGGTTGTCCAGACATAGACCTATTTGCCTCCCCTCACAACTACCAACTACAAAGATTCTGCACAAGGACTTATCACAAGCAAGCATGGAAAGTGGATGCACTCTCTTTCAGTTGGAAAAATCTAACAGTATATGCCTTTCCTCCTCTGCCTCTCCTCCCCAAAGTACTCCTCAAGGCCAGACAAGAGAAACCAAAAATGATACTGATTGCCCCAGACTGGCCCCGCCAGCACTGGTACCCAATCCTAAAGAGCTTGTCTCACTGCCCAGCCTGGACATTACCTCAAATGCCTCACTTATTGACCCAACAAGACAGTCAGATACTGCACAGCCAACTCAAAACCTTAAACCTGGCGGCATGGCAGATAATATAGCCTCTCAAGACACATCTCTCTCTAAAGCATTGATGGAAGTTATTTTGGACGCCAGGAGGCCTAGCACCAGAAAATCTTATGCAGACAAATGGAGGAGATTCGGTGCTTGGAACCAAGCACAAGGTATTGACACGATTGTTCCAAATATTCCTCAGATTTTACAATACTTAACTGAGATGCTGGATAAAGGCCTTTCTTTTTCATCAATTAAAATTCATGCTTCTGCCATTTCAGCTCATTACAATACAGAACCACCTATTTATTCACACCCCTTACTAAGGCAGTACCTCAGAGGGGCCAAAAACTTAAGACCTCCAAGGAGAGCACCGATACCTGCATGGGACCTCAACTATGTCTTGGAAAAACTCACACTACCTCCGTTTGAGACAGCCTCTGCAGCTGACATAAAAATCTTATCCTGGAAAACAGCTCTGCTCCTAGCAATAACCTCCGCTAGAAGAGTCTCAGAGTTACAGGCAGTCATGGCTGTGGAACCGTTTATCATTTTCCATCCAGACAGGGTTTCGCGGAGGACAAACCCTACATTTATGCCTAAAGTAGTGTCCAGTGTAGCATTTAACCAAACAATTCATTTGCCTACTTTTTATCCAAACCCACAGAATAAGAGTGAGAGAATTCTGCATTCCTTGGACATTCACAGACAGCTACGCTTCTACTTGGACAGAACTAAAGCTTTCAGAAAGACTGATCAACTCCTAGTGGCATATGCTGCAGCATCACAAGGAAAGTCTATCTCTAAACAGAGAAAGTGAATAGGCCATTGCATTCATTTCTGCTATTCACAGCATGGCAAATCAGTGCCTAAGGACATTAGGCCACACTCAACCAGAGCAGCAGCCTTTCTCAGAGGAGTACCAACCAAAGACATCTTAGAGGTTGCAACGTGGAGTTCAGTGCATACCTTTACAAAGCACTACCACTTACCTCTCTACTCTAAATCCAGGGCAGGCTTTGCCACTGCAGTTCTGCAGGGCCTTATACCCTCTCCTAATCCTATTTAGCTCCAGCCTCCCAACCTTAGCTTTGGGATTCAACCCAATTGTAATGACTGCAACAGTGAAACACGATGAACATAGTACAGTTGTGTACCTACCATAAATGTAGATGTTTGCGTGTATTCACTGTTGCAGTCCAGGTTACCTCCATGCCCCCTTTTCTTTTCTGGAATTTATCTGTGCTTCTCTATCCTATACAACCTATGCGGTGTATTTCCTTGTAGATGAAGGAAAAGTTGTTTTATGTGCATGCATGCTTATTGGCATACATTAGCTTACCAGTTTTGGGGCACCTGACATCTGGGGCAAGCAAAACTGAAGAAAAATGGCATCGGCTGCATCTTTTATACGCCTGGTGCACTGACGTCAGGGAAGAGGTGACAGCAACCGACACCGGACCTAGACTTTGGAATTCAGGCCGACTGCGGGTAGCCTGCCAGCAGGATAACCCCAATTGTAATGACTGCAACAGTCAATACACTTGAACATCTACATTTATGGTAGGTACACAACTGTACTTTCCTTTCTAAGTTCAAATGCCTAGTATTCTTTGTTTTAAATGTTTTTATTGGGTTGGCTACTGCTCAGAAGTCAGTAACTCCAGGTACCACTGATACGAGTGTTTCAGTTGTATTGCTGCTGAATGCCCATGACTTTTAACAGTTTTATGTCTTTACTGGTTTCTCATTGGGTAGTTTCACTCTTTGGTCCCCTACAAATATATTATCTTCCATCCAGTGATCAAATTTACTTGTAAAGCAGTCAGTATTTGGTGACAACCTAATGTCATTTGGTATGCAATTCCAGATTCTAGTGGTTCCATCTTAACTGTGTTCTACAAAAAAAGTATTAAAATTAATATTGCCATACCTGTGCTCTGTAATACTATAAGAAAAATTAGTGTTACTGGTGCCAAAAAGCCAAACCCCACTACCTGTAAACATGCTATGCTTCATCCTCTTTCTGAGCTCATCAGTACAGCATAATTGGATTGTTTTGCCATACTTTAGAAACATTGAAAATGGTTACGGGCAGTCCCATATCTAAGGTAGCAAGTATAAACTCAGCCTCCTACAAACATTTGCTGAGGTAAACAAAAATAAAGCAGGATAACTTGCCTGGTAGTTGGGAGGTCCTCAGTACTTATGTGGTTCTCGCTGGATTTAATTATCCTGTTATTTGGCTGGTAATTCCTTTGGCTTTCATGGAGTAGTAGTGGCTTCTCTCGGTCTTGAGTGAAAATGTCTGATCTCTAGCTTCTTCCTTTCATCCAGTTAAAGAAAAGACAAGTACTTATTTCTCTTTTAAGTTCAAAGATCGTTATTGGCAGATGAGTACTGCTTAGTTGACTGGGTACACTATGCTGCTTAGCTTGGGCTTTTTTTTTACAATTGTTGTAGGTGGGCTCAAGGCAGCCACAGCCCATGACAGCCTTTAGGGGAGTGGGTGGGGAGGGGAATGTTTATTGAATAACCAGTGCTCTCATGGTTAGAGAGAGTTGGTGGGTTAACATTCAGAAATGTTTAGTCATCGTTTACAGTCTTTACAATATTCAGAATTAACAATTTATCTTCATTTATACTTTAATATTACATCATTCTCAAATAAATAAATACATATTTATTCCAGCAAGGGTACAGTTCAGTGAATTACAAAGTAATAAAATCTTAGTGAAGGAAATGCCATTCCTTTATTTTCGGATTGACAGTTAAACATCTAACTTTTTGCAGCACTTTCGTAAACTCTTTATCAGATCTGTCAACAAAAATAATATACATCTAAAGCTCTTTTGAGTAATAATGGTTGAATATGTAAAAAAATCAGGTAAGTATATTCCAAGAAATCTTACCTTGATTTCACAAAAAATGCAATTTTAAGAACAATTGTCCAATATATAAAAGTAGCAAAATGCGCATAGATGGGTAAGAGATCCTACATTTTCAGATGTTATCTGTATTGTGTAGCTTAAGCATCCATTAGTCCTTAGTAGAATTTCATGGGGTCCAGTTTGCATAAATTTAAAATACAGTTGATGGATTCGGTGGTGATTAGTCCATGGGCTTTTTTTGCTTGTATTTTAGTTTGCCTCTTGAGTTCTTTTTCTCCACTCTTTCATTCAGGTTTCCATTGAGTGGAATGTCCTCTATTTTGTCTAGTATAAGAAAGGTGAAATGGTTGTGTCCAGGCTTCTTCTTGGTGTGCATGACCATGGGGTTGGAGGGGACTCTGTGACTGATGTCGGATTAGTGTGTAGCTACCATGGTTTTTAGTTTGTTGATAGTCTTGCCTATGTGAAATGCATGGCATCTACCACATTGGGCTCAGTAGACTACTCATTCTGTACTGTAGTTTCCCCTTACTTGGCTCTGGAATGTTTTCTGGTTGTTGGGCAGGTAAAGCTGTTGCGGTTGCTCATATATTTGCAGTATGTATATGATGGGTCACTGCAAGACTAAGTATCTCCACTGCTGTCCTTTGAGAGGTTTTGATATTCCACATAACTCCAGATGTTACAACCTGTCTTGGCTGTAAATCCTGGTTGTTGTGGTAATATCTGGTTTAAACTCTTGTTTTCTGTTAGAATGCTCCAGTTGTTTGTAATTATTTCCTGAATGCTGCTGTAGTCTAGGGAGCAAATAAGAGTCATGCTGAGCCTCCAGTTTCTGTCTGACCTGTGGTCGCCAATTTCCCTTAGGTTCCTGTGAGGGTTATTTGGTTGGATCATGCCAGGGTGACCTGAGCTTCTTTGTTGAATAATAGGGCTGAGAACTTCAGTCAGGAGTTTTTAACTGTAGCCTCTTGCCAGAATGTCTGCCTCCAGTTTGTGAATGTTTCTGGCAAAGTTTTCCAGTTCTTTCGAGGCTCTTGCTATCCGAAGACCCTGAGATTTCACCACTTTCTTTTGAGGCGTTGAGGGTGCATGCTCTTGTAGTAAAAGAGTATGTTCAACTGGGTGGATTTATGGTATTTATCACTAGTGAGTCATCCAGGGTTTGCATTTTGCTGATGGCAAGGTCTAAAATGTCTACTTTGATGAAGCTGTGGTTTGTCGTAAATCTCAAGAAGCTTTGTAGATCCATTTATATGGTTGTAGAATTTGTTGAGTTCAGTGAGTCCACTGTTCCAAATGATGAAGATTTCATCTATAAACCTATAATAGCAGCTCATGTGTGGAAATTGGGGGGAGTTGTAGGCATATTCCACTTCCCATTTTCCCATATCTGTATTGGTAAGGCTAGGAGCCATCGCTGCTCCTGTTGCTATACATGTGGTTTGTTTGAAATTTCTTTTTTGAAATCAGAAGCAGTTATTCTTGAGAAGAAGGCCCAAGAGTCTCCCCAGCATTTCTGTTACTCTAGGGAAGGCGGCGTGCTCCCATGTGCATGCTTCTTGGACTGCCTGAATGCAGTAGTTGTGGGATAAGACCATGCATGAGGATTCCACATCGATGGTGACAAGTATGGAATCCTTGTGGATGGGGAGGTCTCTAACCTTCTTCAGAAAGTCCATAAAGTCTATAATGAAGGATGGGTTGCTTTCCGTTATGGGTTTTATCTGGTTGTCTAGGTATATTGCAGTGGGTTCTGTGGTTAATCCTCCCCTTATTACTACTGGTCTGTACAGTGGGTCCTGTGTGTTTTTGTGTGACTTTGGGATGTAGAAGAAACTAGGGAGCTTTAGGTGTGTGACCGTTAGGAATTCCATTAAAATTTTGGCTTATCCCTTTCCCTCATGTAGTGTGGAGATTTCTGAAAGAAGTTCCTCATATGCTAGTTTCACTTTTCAAAAATCTGTGGGGTCATAAAAGGAGCGGTTGTACAAAAGATTAAGGATCCTGCTGCTATAGGTGGAGGTGTTACTGACGAATATACAACCACTTTTGTCAGCTTTCATAATTCTGTGGGATTTGTTGTTGCTGAGTTCATTGAGTGACTGGAGTTCTTTTCTGTCTATATTGTAAAACTTTTTCTTGGGTGGTCCTTGTAGTAGTTGTGCCCTGTGACAGTTATTCAGGGTCCTGTTTGTTGGTGGATTATTGTGTATTTCTACATAGAGTTGGCTGGCTGGAGTTTGGCTTTTGGGTTAAACTCGTCCTGTATGACTCTCTGAAGTTTCTGCAGTTTTTTTGTTTAATTCTGGTCTCAAAAGTTCCGACCTGGTCATTAATTTTTTGAAATTTGCTGAGTTTGTTGGGCTCATGGTTGCAAGTTTCTTCGGTCCTTTTAAGTGTCCTGGTGGTATTGGTTTGCTGGTTCCAGTCATGTCTGAGGACGGTTTCAATGAGTTTAAGACTGGCTTCTTTTAGGGTGGGATTCCATTCACTGCCCCCCCCTTCCGCTAATTAAATACATCAACTCCAAGATCGCAGAACAGTGGAGAAGGGGCAAATTCCATCATTCAGCATTTTCAGTCTTTTGGGATTCAGTCTTGTGGTTTTTCAGTCTTCTGAAGTAGACCAGTATATCTATATCTATATCTATCTATATATCTATCTATCTATATATATATATATATATATATATATATATATATATATATATATGTGTGTGTGTGTGTGTGTATATACGTATATGATATATATCTATGTGTGTGTGTGTGTGTATAGTGCAAACAGCCATAACTTCAGCTAGTGCTTATGAAACAAAGTGTAACTCAAACAAAATCATAGCATAGAGGGGCCTGTGCAGGGAACACTAGATGTTCTTCATGTTTCACTGTTGCAGATCACATTTGGGTTATCTCTGCCAGGGTAACCCTCGGCCGGCCCGAATATCAGAGACTTTGTATTATTGCATCTGTTGCCATCGCTTGAAGACTGACATTGGGTCGTCAGTGGTATAAAGCAAGGCAGCCGACGCCATTACATCAGTCTTCCTTGCCAGTCCTCAAATTCCGAAATGGCTTCGGTAAGCCATCTGACAGCAGATCTTCTGAAAAAGCGTAAAGATAAAGACAGAGACAGACCACACAGGACCAAACCTTCCGACAATGCTTTCGTTAAGCTAGTCATCAGTCCTCCGGAGCTCAGTGAGGTGCTTTCGCAGCCCTGATGCCCACTTCAGTTCATTCGCTGGCCACTACCAAGACACTTTCGGAGACTGGTATGCTGCAGAATTCTTCTTTGTCTAAGGATCCTGTGGTAGTCTCTACCTTGGATGGGTCTGGAGCTACTGTGCAGGCACCAGCTTCTGAGGAAGTCCTTCGCAACACTGAAACCCGACATAAAAAGACGCCTTCTTTTGCAACTACCATTCTTTTGATAACTACCAGGTTCCTTAGGCCCAGGGGTCGAACCACACCCAAGAAACCGACTACCCACTTTCAGGCGCCTGCTCCCTTGCCTCAGTCTCAAATGGTTAAAATGGCAGAAGACCTTATCATGCTGATTAGGGGAAACCAAGCCACCCCCTCAAAAATGAAGAGAGATGTGTCTCCAGTAGTTTTGTCTGAACAAGAGTCAGATGAATCCGATGCATGTGACTATGAAGACATGCAGCCCCTCTCCACACATGAGGATTCTGATGCAGAGGAATCCATTCCTTCAGCCTCTCCCCCAGAGGACTTTTCCTTTGGGGAAACTCTACAAATGTTAAGGGGGCATTTTGAATGGGAGAGTCAAGACTACCCTCAGTCTAAAAAGAGACTCAGGGAATTTCTGGATCTTTCACAACACAGATCCTTAGCTATCCCCCCTGTCCTGGATGTGGTGTTTGATGTTTTCCTTGAATCCAGCCTAACTCCAAATGCCCACCCTCCTGCTCCCAGAAAACCAGACAGGTACTACAGAGTCCCTGACTCTCACAAATATTTGTTTAAAAATCCAACAGCTGACCCTGTGGTCATTTCTGACGGGGCAAAAGAGATTAAAGCAACCTCTACTAAGAATCCCACCCCCTCAGACAGGGATTCCCGGTCACTGGACAGATGGGGTAAAAAGTATACACCTCAGCTACTCTTGCTATCAGGGCACTAAATTGTCAGTTCCATATGCTTAAATATCAGCAACATACCTTGGAACTCCTTAAACAAACAATGTCCTCCTTTCCTGCATGGGCAGAATCAAAAGATTTACAAGACTTAATGCATTCTGCAAGTCAAGTAACTAAACACACTTTGCACTGTGGTTTTGACACCTTAGAAGCTTCTTGCAGGGCAGCAGTCACTAGATCTGTCATTAGAAGACATGCATGGCTTAAGGAACAACCCCTACCAGACCATGTCAAATGTAAAGTGTTGGATGCACCCTTGCACAAAGATAACTTATTTGGCAGTAAAGCAGAAGAGGTCTTAAAAAGATGGAAAAAAAGCAAAATATATGCAAATAGTTAAAGATTTCGTACAGGTTCAGCCCCCTAGATTCAGGAGGCATTTTCCCTCCATGCAATGATCTTTTCCTGCTCCAAGTAAACAGGCTCAGCGTAGGCTCTGTGGAAACAGACCCCCCCCCCCCCAGACAGCAGCCCCAGGGGTTGCAGAGATCTAAGCAGTGGACTACCTCCACTTCAAAACCAGGGAGTTCTAAGCCACCCCCTTATGATAAGAGCTCACAATGACTCTCCTCCTCCCGACCTCACCTCTGCCCACCTTCACATACCCCTAGGAGGGTCCTTTCACTCAAGCACCTGGGCCACCATTACCAAGGACCAATGCATTCTTAACATTGTGTCTCAGTGGTACAGAGTCTCCTTCCACACCCTTCCAACCCCAAAAGGGTTCCAAGGTCTACTACCAAATCAATGGGCAGAGGCTCAAAAGCAAATCCATTCCCTGCTCTCCTTGGGGGCAGTAGAGCACATTCCTGCAGAGCAGATAGGCCAAGGCTTCTACTCCAGACTTTTACTGGTGCTCAGAAAAGAGGACACCTGGCACCCCATCCTCGATCTTTCCATTCTAAACACCTTCCTGGTGATCCCAAAATTAAAAATGCTCACCCTCCAGCAGCTGCTACCCTTGCTCTCCAATGACGGTTGGCTAGTCACCCTGGACCTAAAAGAGGCCTACCTCCACATTGCTATCAGGGAGTCCTGCAGAAAATATCTCTGCTTCAGAGCAAGATCTCAAAAATTTCAGTTCTCTGCAATTCCCTTTGGCGTATGTACTGCTCCCAGAGTTTTCACAAAATGCCTGGCTCTGGCCATTGCCTTTTGCAGATAAAGAAATATTCAAATTTACCCCTACTTAGACGACTGCCTTATTCAGGCAGACAGCCAGGGAAAGCTGCTCTAAGACCTGGCCATTGTAAAGAACCTAATAACCTCCCTAGTCTACATAGTCAACAAAAAGAAATCCAAACAGATACCCACCCAAAGGATAATTTTCCTGGGAGCAAGTCTGTACACAGCATCCCAGATGGCATACCTTACACCAGAGAAACAAATTTTCCTATCAGCTTACTTCTCTCAACTAGCCACCAGGCCCCAGCTTTCTGCAAGGAAAATCCTGCAAGCCCTGGAGTTCATGGCATCTTGCATACTCCTCATTCCATATACCAGACTGCATATGAGGAAACTTCAGTGGTACCTAAAGTGCCTTTGGTGTCAACACTTTCAAGACCTGTAAACTCTTCTACCTGTTATTCCTTACCTGAGAAAGGAATTTCTTTGGTGGGCAAGAGCCTGCTCCCACAACAAGGGACTGCCTTTCTCTCCACACCCTGCCTCCCAGACCCTCACCACAGATGCATCAGACTATGCTTGGGGTGCACACCTGGATGGCAGGTGCATACAGGGCCGGTGAAGCCCACAGCAAATCCCCCTGCACATCAGTCAAAAAGAGATGATGGCTGTGCAGCAGGCCTTGATAGCTTTCTAACCCCTTCTCTCTCCAGGGGTCCTCCTGATCAAAACAGACAACACCACTATGATGTGGTACATCAACCAGCAGGGAGGAACTCACTCCTACCCTCTATGCAGGCTGGCCATGACCTTTTGTCTTACAGCCTCTTCCATGCAACTGCACCTGTTAGCACATTACCTACCAATCTCTCTCTCAGCTCCCTAACAGACCAATTAAGCAAAAAGCTTTTGGACCCACACGAGTGGCAGCTAAACAGAAGTACCTTATTCCTAATAACTCAGAAATGGGGAACCTCGAAGGTCGACCTGTTTGCCTCCCACACCAACCACCAGCTCAGCAAATTCTGCACCAGGGTGCATCACTGCATGGCTTGGAAAGTGGATGCCCTGTCCTTCCCCTGGGTAAACCTCTCAGTCTATGCCTTTCCCCCCCTTCCTCTTATCCCCAGGGAACTGCTCAAAATAAGGGAGGAAAAACCAAGGACCATTCTTATAGCTCCAGACTGGCCCAGACAGCACTGGTACCCATTGCTGCGGCCTTTCCCCGCTGCCTCCATGGCATCTTCCTCAGATTTCAAACCTCCTAACCCAGAGGGAAGGGGAATTCATCCACCCCCAATTGCAGACACTCAATTTGGCAGCTTGGCTTATTCCCTAACCCCGGACCAATCTGCTATCCTCACTAAACAGGTTCTGGAGGCTATCAGAGAGGCCAGATGCCCTAGCACTAGAAAGTATTATGCAGATGAATGGAAAAGGTTCTGTATCAAGGCGAAGGGAGCCAATACGGCACAGCCCTCCATCCCTCTCATCCTGGATTACTTAGCCGAACTACTACACAGTGGTCTCTCTTTCTCCTCTATAAAAATTCATGCCTCTGCTATTTCTGCATATTTTCACACTGAGCAGCCTCTTTTCTCACACCCTCTGATTAAACAGTTCCTCAGAGGGGCTAGCAAGTTGAGGCCCCCCAGAAGGGCACCAACACCAGCTTGGGACCTTAACTTTTTCTTAGAAAAGCTCACCCTGCCTTCTTTTGAACCAGCTGCTTCTGCAGAGCTAAAATTTCTCTCCTGAATGACCGCCTTCCTTCTGGTGATCAGTTCAGCCAGAAGAGTCTCTGAGCTGCAAGCACTCATGGCTGTGGAATCCTTCATCATTTTCCATGCAGACAGGGTATCCCTCTGAACTAATCCATCCTTCATGTCCAAGGTAGTGTCCATTGTGGCTCTCAACCAATCCATTCATTTGCCCACCTTCTTTCCTAACCCCCAAAACAAGGGGGAAAGGATTCTGCACTCTCTGGACATGCACAGACAGCTCAGATACAATATGGACAAGACTAAACCCTTCAGAAAGTCTGATCAATTGTTGGCTAGTTTTGCTACAGGGACAGAAGGCAAAGCCATCTCCAAGCATAACATTTCCAAATGGATAGCACACTGCATCCATTTCTGCTACAAATACCATGGTAAGCCTCCCCCCAAGGGGGTCAGGAAACACTCCACCAGAGCAGCCTCCACCTCTGCAGTTTTCCTCAGAGGAGTCCCCACCAGGGACATCCTGGAGGCTGCCACCTGGACATCTGTTCACACTTTTGCCAAGCATTAACACCTGCCTCTCTTCTCCAAATCCAGGGCAGGGTTTGTCACTGCAGTCTTGCAGGGCATCCTAGCCAGCCCTTAACTTCCTTGACTGCCTCCACCCTTTTCCTTAGCTTTGGGAATCTACCCAAATGTGACGACTGCAACAGTGAAACATGAAGAACATAGTACAGTTGTGTACACTTACCATAAATGTAGATGTGCCTTCACTGTTGCAGTTCTGTTACCCACCCTCCTTCCCCCCTTTGCTTTTTGTTACCTTTCTTCCCTGTTGTTCTCCTTTCCTTACAAGGGACATATTGGTATTTATTTTCCACTGGTGGGGTTTTTCCACCAGAACCTGGCCTCCTACTTTAGGGGCTCCTTGACAGGTTAGGGCAAGAAAAAACCTATGTAATGGTGTCAGCTGCATTGCTTTATACCTCTGAAAATCTGACGTCAGTCTTCAAGTGACAATAACCGATGCAGAAATACTAAGTCTCTGGTATTTGGGCCGGCCAAGGGCTACCCTGGCAGGGATAACCCAAATGTGATGACTGCAACAGTGAAGAAACTCGAACAATTACATTTATGGTAAGTGTACACAACTGTACTTTCTTCTCAATGCCACAAAAGAGGACAAGATGATAGAAGGACATAGGTGTACCTGCCTAAGTCACCACAGTGTTAGGACCTCCGTGATGGTGGAGGGATCTTTTGAATATAGGTGATAGGTCAGGTATATAATAGTCTGCAGACTGATTGCGTAGTACTTACCAGCGAACATATACTGCTCATTGCTGGGATGCTGGCAAGAACACCAAATTCCCTGAAGCTTGCCTGGATGTTTGTTTCCCTGGGTTAAGTCTGATAGGAGGTGACTCGATATTTGGCAGGCAGAGGTGGGAGACTTAATAAGTTAAGTTGCAGTGTCATAAGCAAACCATCAGTACCACACCCACTCCATCCTTTTTCATTTCTCATCTTTACTTCTTCTGTCTTCTCTCTTTTGCTAGGTTTATGCTTCTCTCATGCTGCCTCTCTTTCCTTATTGTGGTGCTTTGAGAGGTTCTCTGGAAAATGCATAACAATACTTAGCCCATTTTGGATTGTAGAATCACATTTAAATAAGTTTCTTTTTTAGCTTTCTGGTTCTCCTCTGAATTCTGGTGGGACAGACGCACACAACACGTGATTAGTCAAATGCCCATAATTTCTGTTCTAGCATGTGTCTTCCGCACCATTTTTGAATTGCTGTAACATTTCCTTACATTGTTGTTGTTATATTTGTAAAGATCATTAGACTGGATGGTGCTAAGCTTAACCCAGGACCATGTATAACCACTTCATGTGCTACTAGTTTGTTCATTGTATTGAATCTTATACCACACTTTAACAATTCCTCGAATATCTCCCTTCTCAGTACCAGAAGTCTGTTTATTTATTTTTATTTATTTGTATTTGTTTTCCAGGGTAGAGAGCACTAATCCTCATGGGACCATTTTCAGACTCAGCCTGGGAGCAGTGTCTGGTTAAGTGACTTGCTCAGAGATGGAATAAAGGGAAGGGAAATACCATTTTGGAGTGGTCTTCAAGTGTTGACTGAGCAAAGAGACAACTATATGCTCTGTTTCACTTTACTGTAGCTCATTGTGCTATGGATCTGTAACAGAAGAATAATGTTTGATTTCTGTAGCAACTCCCCAAGTGCCTTAATTTGTCCTCATTGAAGGTCTTTAAGCCCCTGACCACATATTAATTTTCTCTCTTTCCACTAACATGTTCTCTTTATATGTGAAACTTGCTAAGGTCTTCCTTTCCAAGATACACCATCCAGTTTGAATGGTACACAGCCACTCTTTCTGTATTATTAGGTCTCCTACCAAGATACTTAAAGTGATTGTCTGTGAGTAGTTACTAAATAATGTGTATACAATATTTCACTTTTTAGCTCTTAGGAAGAAAAATGAGTTTAGCATCATGTTGTCGTTACAAATAAAGGGAAAAGACTTCTGTCTACAAATATTACTGCTGACATCAGAAGAGGATGTAGCACAGAGTCTCCCCACCCCCACATTTTATTTTTTCTAAATTCACTAACTGTGGTTTGGAGGAAAGATCCATGGAAATGACAAAAAGTTAACTTTCTAGGCAACCATTTCATCTGTGAACTGGAAGTGGAAGCTCTGCAGCTGACATTTTTAGAGCTGGATAATCTTGAGGTCCATTCCTAGGATGCTACTGTTTTCTGTGTTTATAAATAATATCACATTCTTTCTAGTATGTTTTAACATCACTTTGTGTGCAGGTGAAGTTCCAGGCCTTAAGATTTGATAGGTTTGTGGACAGACAGGAGTTTTTGGTCACTGGATCATAATGACTGACTGGGAAAAATAGTTGGTTAGAATGGTGTTTAGTGCAGGGGAGAAGCAGACTGAAATTGCTAAGGGTAGTTCTAACCAGTTTAGACTTTTTAGTGCTATACAGTGAGGGTTCTGAAAGGAGAATTTGCTGCAGATTTACCAACTTTGTTATAGCATTGTTCCAGCTTTGATTTTTGTGATACCTGGAGGTTTGTAAGGCTGGGAGCGCTATAAAGAAGTGTGGAGAAGAGATAAGTAGTAGCAAGTGCATTTTTAGTTGGATTGATGAGAAAGTCTTTGGTTCTATAAAGCATCTCTAGTTTTTATAAGTCTTTTGTATGCAGTTTTGTATATGCAATTCAAATTTAAGATCATCATCCACTATCATCCCTAATAATTTGCTATGAGAAGTGATGTCAGTGGTTGTATCTTCAAGAGAAAATACTTTAAATTTTGTTTTTTCATGAGGTAGGGAAATGGGGGGGGGGAGTAGTAGTTTTTTGTGGGGGGAGCTTGAGCATGAGTGATGCCTGTTGTGTGGATGTGTGGAAGGTGTTGGTGAGAATGTTGAAGAGTAGGGGACTAAGGATATTGTCTTGTGGTAAACTGGTGGTGACTGGGAGGTATGGAAAGAGGAGGTAGTGCCATTTTACTGACAGATACGTATTGGAGAGGTAGTTTTTGAACCATAGAAGGGTAAGCTGAGAGAGAACTAGTGAGGACATTTGAAGTAGAAATTTATTGTTGAAGGCTTTAGATGAGTGTAGAAGTAAGGAGGGGAACACTTTGCCATTATCTCTAGCTTTAATGACAGTATCTTTATAGGTTAGATGTACAATGTTAGTACTATTCTAAGGATGGAAGCGATGCTGTATATGGTATAGAGAGTTCTTCTTACAGGAGATAGTTTAGCAATTTTTTTGAATACCTTTTTTAAGAATTTAGCAGAGGGTGGGGATAAGATTGCTGTAGCTCTAAAGGTAGTAAAGTCTGTTGAAATTTCTCCTTTGTGAACAGGGATAATGTGTGACTTTTTCCAGAGAGAGAGAGAGAGATAATGTGGGATTCCTGGATTGATCTGTATATAAGAACTGAGACAGGATAGGCAATGCTATTAGCTGCTATTTTAAGGTATTCACTTTGAAGGTCATCAGCTGAAGTACAACATGGTTTGAGTTTCTTTAAGAGTAGTTTTATGTAGGATGTGGGCACAGGTTTTAAAGTGGATGGGGTGATACATAGCTGTGTTCCAGGGCTGGGATTAGATGTTTGGAAATCCTTGGTTAGTTATACTATTTATGAAATAAGATTTTAATTGTATTGCAGTTTTGAGTGGTGAGTTACTGGGGAGGGGTTTGGATTGAATTTTTGGCCAAGATGCAAGATTTATTTAATGGATGTCCAGAATGTTTTAGGTTTGTGTTTACTATTATTCTGAAAGTTACTATACTATACTTTCTGTCTTCATTTATTTGGTTTTTAGTATAATTGTGAAGCATTCTGACATTTTCAAGATATTGTGGTGTTTTATATTTTTTTCCGTTCTTTCTATGCTTTTTCACTGCCCTGCATTACCATTCTGCTTTTCGGATAGCTAAATTGCATTATTTGTTTTTAGTCTCTTCATTCTAGGAGGTGCAAAGCTGTTCAGGATTTTAAAGAAAGTCTTATTGATTTAATTTACAGCATCATCTAAGGGGATGATTTTTAAGATGCTCCAGTTAATAGATGATAGGACAGTAATGAACATTTCTGGGTTAAACTTGGAAAGATTGTGTGTTGTTTTATTAACATGCTGCTTAAGTGAATGTGTGAAATGTCTGATTGTATAGTTTGGGAGATGATCACTGAGATAGTCTGTCATTGTACCTGTGGTGGTGTATTTGCTTGGGTCTGATACTAAAGTCCAGTCTAACAGGGAATTTTATGACTTACTTTAGTGTGTGGGGCTGTTAGTTGTAGGAAACCATATCACTTCATGCTAGATATAGGGGAGTTAGAGTTTATGTCCAACCAACTGACATTCACATCACCTAGTAGTATTTTTCTTGTGGAATCATTATGGATATCCAATGTAGGATATCCAGTATAGCTGTATTGTCAACAGAAGGGATGTAAAGAACAGTAATACATAGTTGTTATAATTGCTTAATTTCAGGAAAGTACTAAGAAGCTCTGATGAATTGAATGTTGGTGTTGGTTTGTTGTAAGGGGAAATGTTGCAGTTGTTGGGAAATATTAAAGCAGTACTACCACCATTCCTCTTTATACAGTCATTACAGATGATGATATAGCTGGGAGGTGTAATGTTGGAGTCATTTATGCTGGGTTTAAGCCAGGTTTCAGTTACAGCACAAATATCAGGCTTATGTTGGGTATTCCAAGCATGTATTTCAACATTTTTATTTCTTATGCTTCTAACATTTATCACAGCAAGAAGTTGGATTTGTAAGGTTGGGGGTTGACCATTATGGGGTTAGGGTAAAGTATGTATGAGTATCGTCTTGATGTTTGTTGTGATAGGTGGAGCCAGGATTAGGGTGATGTCTCCTTCTAGAAGGATTTTAGTGTATTGGGGAATTATTGATCCTTGGTTTTTAGAAAGCATTTTTCCAACTTAACTTTGTTTTGGTTTGAGTTGAAATGGAGTTAATCAGTCTGTATCTGGAGTAAAGATGAGGGGCATCATTAAATAGGTTTGCTGAGATGTGTGGAGAGTGTGGGGAGGAAGTATGGATAGATGGCTGGGGCAAAGTTTGAGAGATGTTGAAAGCTATTATGTAGTCATGGTAGGATGAAAGATGGTCTAGTAGGAGGAGAGAAATAGAGGAGAACCTGAGGAGAAGCAGAATTAAGTAAACGGATCTGTATTTTATTGATGGCTCGTAGTAGGAAAGTAGGACTCAAGAAGGAAAAAAGATGCAGGGCAGTAGGATATTTATTGGTGTTAGAGTCTGAAAGCTGGCAGAGCGTAGTTAGGAAAAATGTATTTCCTATGAAGGAAGAGAGAGTTGGGTTCTCTTGGTATCTTCTCTGGAATGCAAGCAATAGAGGGTTTTAAAAGGCTAGAGTATGAGGATATGTTAACAGTAGGAAGAAGTGAGGGTTTATTTGGGAAAAAAGTAGAAGATCCCATATAGAATAGATAAGTACTGTTCGGAAGTGGTGTAAGTATGAATGACTATAGTGCAAAGCAGTATGGGTTGGAGACGTTGGGAATTAGGTACAAGGGACAAGAGTGTCTGTATAATAGTAAGGTAGTTTGGGGAGGGTTAGGGAATAAGAGTCATAAGTGTAATTTGTATGTTGCATTATAATCCTGGAGTAAGATGGGGTGAGTGGGAATTTGGGGGTAGGTTAGGAGAGCGAAGCTCAGCATAATGGGCTTCCACCCTCAGGTTAAATTGTAACATAGAGTGATCAGTTTATAGCCAGCACAAAGCAATTAACAAAGAAGCACAGATTCAAACAGGTTTTCCTTCATTTCCTGAATGCAGAAACCTGGCAGCTAGGGAAACTAAGTAACTGGTTTATACAGTGTAATGACTGGTTAAGAGAAAGATCAGTTGCCAACATAGTAAGTTATCCTTAGAGTACAAGGGTTAATTCTTTAGAGTGGGGAGATTTTACAGCCACTTTCCAGCACAGGGCAGGCGCATATTTAACAAGCTGAACTTAATACACAGCAAGGTTCTACACGTTAAATTTGCGTACATTGTACAGTAACAAAATTCTCAAGGAAAATTTTTGGGAATTCAGAAATCATTTTGTGTTGCGCAACTTATAAACAAAGGTATGCCATCTAAGTCCAAGGAAGTCATTATTCCACTGTGTTCGGCATTCGTCAGACCTATCTTTGAGTACATTGCCCCCTTTGGTATGTACCTAACCAGGCATATCCAACAATTGGAATGTCCACAGAGGTTCCTCACTAAAAGAATACAGGGTGTAAGTAAAATGTCCTATGCAGACTGCCTCAAGGCCCTATCCCTGTATGCTGCCTTCTACAGGCTTTTGAGGGGAGATCTATGCCTGTCATACATGGCATAGTCAGACCCCACTCTGATGGACCTCCTGCATATCCACAAAACAAACAGCACCAGAATTACCCATTCCAAAGACTTAAACCTTGCCTGTGATATAAATAGGACCTGCTGTAGAGATAGTTATACATCCCAGAGACTACCCCATCTATGGAACAAGCTCTCCATCCATGTGAAAAAGAGTTCCTCCCTGACCCAATTCAAGTGCAACCTGGACAACTGGATGGGAAACCGGAAATTCATCCCTGGTTTGGCACCTATGTCTCTAATGGACACAGGTAACCTACAAATGGTTAGTCTCCTAAACCCATGGTTACACATATCAAGGGTATCAGAACTTGTCAGAGATTTGGGATGCATGGCTAGGGTTAAAAAGGCCCTTGTGTTTGTTAGCCTAGTAAACACCTATGAACCTATCATTTACCACGTATTAAAGGAGATGCAGGTATAGGACTGTTTTCAATGTCCTTGAGTTTCTGTCTAGAACCAAGGTAATCTGTCATTGGTCTTTGTTTCTGGGAGATTATTCCATTTACATCCAAAGAGCTGGATGTACCCTGAAAACATTAGAAGGATGGATATATTCCAGGTGGCAGGTACTACTTTGGAGAAGCATATTTTTTCTGATTTCTTTTATGAAGGGTAGTCTTTTCAGAATAAGAATGTTATCATTCAGGTTTCATAAGCTGTAGGGGAAGGTTTTGATTTTTAGTTTGTATAGAGAGGGCAGTGTTGCAGACTGCTTAAGAAAATAGTTCTGTGGAGGCTATTTTTATAGATCTTTGGGCTGTATTCATAACCAGTGTCACAATGAGGTTGCGACTGTGTACACCTCAAAGTGTATATAAAGGTAAAAGGCATTCATAAACAAGCA
Organism: Protopterus annectens; assembly: GCF_019279795.1. Taxonomy (NCBI): domain Eukaryota; kingdom Metazoa; phylum Chordata; order Ceratodontiformes; family Protopteridae; genus Protopterus; species Protopterus annectens. The sequence goes on from NC_056737.1 coordinate 1,378,511,309, forward strand.
CAGGGGCAGTATTCATCACTGATACATCATTGCCAAAACAAGAGAGAAAATACTATGAACATGAATCCACCACTAATAAGAAAATAAATGGAGTTCTGGCTAGCAGTGCAGTTTCTAGATGGTAACTATTGGGAGAAGGCTTGCATAGACCAACTGCTTTAGACATCCACTGTGGTGCACAATATCCTGTAGATAGGAGAACATAGATCCCAGACTGTGCACTGTGTTATGGCTAGCAACTCGACAGTGTAAACATTGGCACTAAGTAATTTGACCACATTGATCATTCTCACCAAAAAGGGGCGTGACGATTTGCCGGTGATAATTAGATTAAGGACCCAGCCTACTCCAAGTTATGGCAATGATCCATGCTAATTGCAGAAGGGGTCTGCATGCCTTTATTGGCCAGTATGTACATGGCAAAAATTCCAGCAGCCCTGGAACAGTAAGCCACTGGCTTTTCTGTGTCCAGTTGCCTAGCCTGTGTTACTTGGGATAATAGCTGTGACGAGTGAAAGCTAGCTGTCAAAGCAATCAACCTTCCAAACATGAGCTAAGGATTGCTATGCAGAATACATTTTCAGTGACTTGATGCTGCTTAGAAGTGGTTGACATGATATTAAGGAGAAGGATAAACATACTGTGCATTCAGGAAACAAAAGGGCAGTGCAACAAAGGCACTTGGCTTGGGATCAAAATCTATTATTCAGGGGAGGACAGTCTAGAAATGGTGTGACAACTTTGGTGAGGGCGAGTCTTCTAAAGACAGTGAGAGATGTCAGAATTAGTAACAGTCAAGCTCCAGCTGAAAGATAGGGCAGTATTTATAATCTCAGCATATGCCCCATGCCAGGGTTGTAATGGCAAGAATGGTGCATTCAGGAAACAACTGCAAGGCCTATTAGGAAAAGAATGACAACATGATTTGGGGTTGATAACAGGGGACCTGAAAGTCATATTGGGACTGATAGAACATAATATTAGGACTGCTTGGGTTCACGAGTGGGGCAACACAAATAAATAAGGAAAGGCCATTCGAGATTTCTGTCTGGGAAATACTTTAATGATGGCAAACAAATGGATCTACAAAAGAGACAGTCACAAGATCAAACACAAGAGTAGCCAATGTGCAACTCAAGATAGATTTCATCCTTGTAAAAAAAAATAGCACTGGGGTGCAATCAGAGATTGCAAGTACATCCCTAGGGAAACAGTTGACCCACAACTTAAACCACTGGTAACCACAATCAGCTGCAAGTAATTGTTGGAGAAGCTGGTAAGGTCAACAGAACTTAGGATTAAGACCTGGAAGTTGATTAGAGTGAAAACATGAGTTCAAGGAAATACTCAGGACTGGAGCACCTCAGTAAGAAAAGGAAATAAGTGTAATCAAAGAAGAATGGCAGCATCTCAAAGGAGAAGATATGTGAATTAGCCAGGTATGGAAATAACATATAAGGAAAGCTGGTGGTGGAATGCAGAAGTGTAGGAAGTTGTCAAAAGAAAGGAGTGCAGGACAACGTGGTAGATAGAAAAGATTGATCAGGCTAAGAAGTAATAGTAGTTGGCTAGCAAAGGGGCTGCGAAGTAAGGAGATAGCATTGTGATTGCGGTTAGTGTTACCATTACGTGAGTAAGATGAAGGGGTAGGTCCAAGTATTTAAAATAGGAGTACATTTTGATAAATGCTTCTGAAATTTGTCTGTTCACTGCATTTCATTGCCACAATGGATCTCCTACCTTATTTTCCTGTTTTATCAATGCCATCTCTGTATAGGTGTGTTTCTTTCAAAGGTTGCTTAAGGTTAAGCCCAATTAAAGAAGTTAGAGAAAATTTGTACTCCTAACAACATCCATGGGATTTGATACAGAAATGGATGGAATGTTGCTTTAATCATTTTTATTACATTACCTACTTCTGAAACAGTTTTGATGACTCTTGTATGTAGTTACAACATGGCAATATTTGAATACCCTTGTAGAGCTTCCCTAGTATATTTCGTAGTAGTAGTGTCTTCTAATTCAGAAACACTAGTATATACAGTCTAGGAAAAAATATTATTATTTTTGTTTAGCTATTTGACTATTTGATTTACTGTCTTTTTGCATTGACAAATATATCCATTGGTAAAATTGTCTAATTACATCTAACTTTTCTGATCCTAGTATTTCTGTACAATTTATTTTCATCTTTTACATTCTTACATTTAATGCCTCTGAGTTTTAAAGTGCCCATAAAAACATGCATTTTCTCTTGCTTTTAATCTCATCCCTAATCATATTTATGTCAGTGTCAGCATATTTTAAAATAAATTTGTATATTTAAAACTTTTGGCTATTTTTAACCCATGTCATTCTTTTAAAAGTCAAGATTGTCCATGCATAGCTTCATTTGTTGGCATTCCTTCAAAAGATCAAGATTTTCCCCACAATAAGCAGTTTTCTTGAGAATCTTTAAAGTATGGAGAATTAATTTTATTTTTTAGGTGAATGTTTTTGTCACAGCAGTCATTTTAATAGTTTTTTTCTATCTAACTAAATAAGGAATGCATATTTGACATGCCTTGTTCATTAGTAGACCTGTTTGTTCACTATTCAAAGAAAAGTCACAGTCAGGGTCCACCACAACTTAATCCAAAATCAATAACAGTCATTACAATTCATCTTTGTGCGTTTGTGCAAGGAAATGAAACAACACAAGAACTACAGATGAAAAAATGTACACAACACACTGGCTCATGATAAATATTCATCAGAAAAAGCTTTTGAACTATTGACAGAATTTGGATGTGCTTCTACCTAACAGACTGCTATACGCAGAGAGTAATTCAAAACCTTTTTTCAATTTATGATTTCAATAAATTTAAAATATTTAATGGAAGCATTATTTTTTTTATTTTGTCAACTCTGCACCCTATCCCCATCACCAGACTGTCTTGGCTCATCAGCCCATTCATTCTCGTCGCTGTGTAAAAGACGGATGACAGGGGTCATCATTCAAACAGCCATCATGATTGGTCTGAGTGTTTTTCATTTTTTCTTCCCTTCCTGATCTCAGCACTCACACAGTAAAGCACTGAGTTGAGGTATTCCACTCTGTAGAATCAGCACTGGTTTCTGCAGGTTCTGTTGTGCAATCCAGTGTATGCAAACTCTTCCTCCTTCAGGAGAGGTGAGTGGGCCATGAACCTTTACTGTTGGAACCACCAATCAACCCTGGTCACCCGGGTTCACAGTCAGAGCTCCATTAATCTGCACCATAGAGGAAGGCCATAGAACTAGTATTTTAAATAGGCTGATCTGATGAAAACTAAAGTGATGATTGCAATATGTGTGAGAATCAGAATGTTAGAGATTTGTATGTATCAATAAACAGGAAAAATATGTGCTAATGGATGTGATGGCTGTAATATAAAGGAATTCTACATATTTTCGTGTGATCACTATACTTTTTTATGCAGGGGAAAACAAGAGTTCATTCTCCATTTCAACATTTTAGGACACAGGAACAATATTAAATAAGTGTAATCCGAACAGTGCAGGTGCAAATCATTTGAGTGAATGTGAAGAGCAGGGCTTGTGCAAATCATTGGAGTGAATGTGAAGAGCAGGCCAGGTGCAAATCATATGAGTGAATGTGAAGAGCAGGGCAGGTGCAAATAATTGGAATGAATGTGAAGAGCAGGGCTGGTACAAATCATTGGAGTGAATGTGAAGAGCAGGCCAGGTGCAAATCATATGAGTGAATTTGAAGAACAGGGCAGGTGCAAATCATTGGAGGGAATGTGGAGAGCAGGGCAGGTGCAAATCATATGAGTGAATGTGAAGAGCAGGGCAGGTGCAAATCATACGAGTGAATGTGAAGAGCAGGGCAGGTTCACATTTAAAGTCCTGCTGATTGACAGAAGAGAACAATCACTGCGGAGACTTGAGAACTGTTTTATTAGTTCAGGGGTGCAGGAAAGCAAAGTACAGCTACACTTAAGTTCAGGTCTTGATATTGACAAAACAGTAAATACTGAACACACTTTATACTTAAGGCATAATAACATTTGAATGTTTTCAACATTCTGAAAGCATTTTTACTTTGGGTCTACCTGCAGTATAATATTTATATACATACTTTGTGTGTGTGTGTGTGTGTGTGTGTACACATACACACACACACCACACACACACACACACACACACACACACACTCACATATACTTATAAAATGTACCTCTAATGTGTTTGTATTTTGAAACAGTGCTTAGGATTTTTCCTGTGATGTCATAATTAATTGGTTACTTGTTTTCTATTTACGTTGTGTTAGCTTTCATACATTTTAGTATGAGTCTGTGTATATTGTTTATACCAGTTTTATTATATTTTGATTGCTATTAATTTTTTTTCCTACTTACTCTGTTAATTGTATCTATTTTATGTTTTGCAGTATTTTTTTTTCAGTTGAATATGTTTGATTTTTTTCCCAATAATCTTTATTAATTTTTCCAGTAGAAAACACATACATAAAAATAAATCATATATCACAGATTAACAAAGTAAACAACTTTAAGTAAGACAATTTTGTTTTCATAATAATAAGATTCTGCAGTATTTTTAATTTGTAAAAACTATCTTAATAAAGTTTGAAACTTAAGATGAGTCTAAATGACATTGTAGTTCCAATGCTTATGCTGATAAATATTTGTTATTTTATACAAGTATAAGTACTGTTTCTGTTGTTCATTAGTTTGATACTCTTGTTTTTCTTTCTGCAAACCAGTGTGTGAGGTATGTACTTTTTTATTTGTATTACCAGTCAGCTGTCCTTAAATTCTATGCCTGGCTAGAGCAAAACAAACATGCCTTTAATACTGATCATAGGAGGTTACTAGGCTAATGACCCTGGGGCCCTTACAAGCCTAGCCAAGAGTTTATCCCCAGAAAAAACCTCAGTCAGCATGTGTTACCCCTGTCAGTGAGGAACACAGGTGAAACCGCTGGGAAAAATTTGTGTTTTCCATCCACTCGTCAAGGTTGCGCTTGAAGAGTGTCAGCGAGGTACTCTGTTTTATATGTACGGAAAGTCTATTCCAGAGAGGGGGCAGCATCTAGGAGACAAACCTGTCTCCCCAGCAGGTTTTGTTGATGTTGCATATTAGATTTAGGCCTTTCAAGCAGATAATGCGTGAGGAGTTAGACTTACGGATATAAGCATCTCTAGTATGGTAGGGTCCGATATTGCCTTGTAGACAAGAGACAGATCACCTCTGAGCAATCAGTCTGTATGATACTGAGTAGAGTGATAGTGATTTGAGCCTGTTGACACAGGACAGGTGTTGGAGGCTATGGATTCTCTTTGTGAGGTATGTCTGTGGCCTTTCCAGTTGGTGCACGTGTTTGGAGATAAACCTGTAGGAGTGATTATTAACACTTGCTATACGCTAGCTGAAATGACCTCCACGGTGCCTGTCGCATCACAATTCTCTAATTTCATATGTTTATAAAAATATAACTTGAAGTGTTTGTATGAAACTGCCACTGAGTTCTTAAAGTGATTTGTTACAGTTTTTAAGTGTTCTGCTTTTCTTTTGCATGTGTTCCAGTACCAGTAACAATTACCGAAGTGGCAAGTGTTGTGTGTTTTCTTTGGTGGAATTACTTATTTTCTAGCTGAAACTGCCAAGACAGAGCTTCTGTCGGCATTTTGAAACTTACTTTTTGAAATTCTACCCTTTAACATGATGTCCTGTTAGGTTAAGAGTGCTGGGATAGTGCTTTAAATATTGAAGTGTGGCAGGCTTTTTTTCAGAGATTTGCTGGTTTTTCCCTTGAGCTTCAACTATGACAGGATAGAAACACTATAAATGCATTCACATTCAGTTTTGTAATCTAATATTATTATTGTACTGGATATTTTACTATTTTATATGGCATGACTCTTCAAGGAGTTACAGTTTGTGGAATGGTGAAATTGATTGTTTATCTGTCCTGTACTGGTGGCAACCACATGCTTGTTGCAGTTAATTTTTTTCAAAACGGTATGAAAATTGTGTTTTTTTTTTTCCTTTGGAAATCACTTCTCATTTTTGTACTATTTTCAAGTGTCTAATATGATGTTAGTTGTGCAGTGCTTACCTATTAACTGTCTAAAGTATTGCAGAATATGTGTTTGCATGAGTGTGTATGAGAAAATGCAGTCAGAGACACACACACACACAGTTTTAACACAGTACTGTTGCACGTATCCAGTACTGCAATCATTTCAGCCACTCTCTATCACCCTCCAGATAGTTTCAGGAATAAGTCTTGGCTTTCTTATAGACTGCACACAGGCAAACAAACAAATAAATGAATAAACATCCAGACGAATTGAAACAATGCTTAAAATTTCAAACCTTTTCCCAAGAGCAACTTTGTGTGTATGTGTTAACAGTGTATGACACAGTCTCTGTGAAGAACATTACAGTGCTCATTTCTAATTTCATATTTGTAGCTAATTTTCAAACAGATCCATACCATTCAATAATTTCCTCCCCTTCTTTCCAAACAAAAACACTTTACCCATACACATACTGCCTCTCAAAAAAAAAAAAAAAACAAAAAATAACAGTGCACGTCTGTGAACCAGCAGTGATAACACTAAGTGCAACCACAAAATGAAAGTAAAGCAGTCACCAGTTTAGAAACTGTAAATATTCCCTTTAGTAATCAACTGAAAAATAAATTAATTTTATTCTTGCCGAACCCATAATATTCCTGATTTTCCATTTTTTTTTCATGTTACATTATTTCTTTCTTTATTTAATTTGTTGATTGCCATTGTTGACAGCGAGTCCTTTTGGGTGGAAAGCCCCTCTTCAGCAACAGCTTGGGGTGAAAATCTCCAGAAAATACTGAGAGAAAGTAACATGCATACACACATGGTGTGATGAATCGTTTGAGCATACAATAACGAGAATTAAAACAATGATTGTTTGAATGTACAGTACTGAGAAAGCAAAAACATAGACAAGATACATATAAATAGTCAGTATGCAAACATATAAGTATAATATGGGCAATAAACGATATGAACATTTGTTCAAAGGTAGATCAGAAGGTGTGTTTGCTCTAGTAAAGTTAGGCCCGTAGTGTTTTATAGTATGATAGTGGTAAAGTGAGATTTCATAGCAATGTAAAGTTGAGGAGAGTGTGATGCATTTTACGTGGCCAAGTCGGCAAAGTAGTACAAGATAAAAGATTACCGCCCAAGTAGACATTTTAGATGTCAGTACAGTATGGAGCCTCATCAACATCAGCATTGCTGTCATCTGAACTTCCTGCTGAACTCAAACAAGGGTCATCTTTGTAAACATCAGAACTTTCACCAAAAAGCAGGTGTATATTATTTGAACAAAAGTTCAAAATATTGATTGCTGTAAATAGGGAAAATGCAGGACATCAAATCCTGTATTGTGGGGGGCTGCGTCCCCCACACTCCCCACTAATTATATATACCGAGTCCGAGATCACACTACAGTGAGGAAAGGGAAAACTTTCTGATCTTCACTGTACTGTGATCTCAGAAAACACACATCGATGTCCGACATTTTCGCTGTTTACAGCGATTGATATTTTGAACTTTCGTTCAAATAATATAGGCACCAAAAAACACACCCCATTCTGCAGAACTGCTTTTGTGCACTAAAATAACACCTTTTTTGGAATGCCTAACATGACTTCAAAAGTCAAAGGGAATTTTACACAAAATAATAAGGAGGTGGAGCATCCCACTATAAAAAATAACAGAAGAAGTTTAAAATGATTGCAAAACATGAAACAATTATTGAGAAATCACAGAAGGAGGCATTGCAACAATGAAATAACCATGAAGGTAAGAATAGTTACACATTACTTTAAAGGTTCTTTCCAAATATTGCATTAAAAAGTATTTAAACACAAACTTTCTAATGCAGTTCAAAAGGCATTTTGGATGACTGTTTTTATTTCCTCAGACCTAATTAAGGACTCTATAGAAGTCATTTATTTATTTACTTTTTACTGGTACTGTAATAAGCTATATCCTTTTTCATTTATTTGCAACATTAGTTCAGGATGAGGGGTGGCATTTTGACATAACATAAAGTAATACAGAGAGCCATGGACTTCCAGGAATTTATGTAAATGAAAACATATTGTTCAAATATCACTCAAAATGGCCATTATAAAATGGGAGACAAGCTATTATATTTATTATATAAATTCTGAAATGTACTTACTTCTGAGGTCACATGGGCATTAGGGACTAATGTCCTTATTACAAGAATTGAATGTACTCTTTCAGATGTTACACAAACAGAATATACTCTTTCAGATGCAGCACTTAATTTGTCACACATCACTCACTTATAAATGATCCTCAGTATAATCTGCTTTTATATTTTTCTTTCTAATAGTAAACATGAATCCTAATAAAATCTTTGAAGTTACAATTATAGTAATATCTTTGAAGTTATCTGGTTTACATCGACTGTTTTCCTACTGTGACATGGCAGTGTGTTCTTGGTTCTTCTTAATAGTAGGTTACATCACTATCCGACAATATGAAAAGCAGACTGGTTCCCTGTATTAAGCAGCATAGAATTATCCCTAATTACAATGGCATTTAAGTTCCTGTGTTCAGGATACTGTACACCTTAATGCAATGCATATATTTTATTAAGAATATTTAAACTACAAGTAATTTATGAGAATATTTCAGTGACTGGATTAACCAGTCACCAAAACATCCTCAAACATAAAATTAATCCACGATATCCATTAAAGGAAATATTCACACAAGGAAAGTTAATGCATATAGCATCAAGAGATTCAGTATAATCATGAGTCTTAGACATTTTCCATTTTCAACATAAGTTCAGTAATATGTGCTACAGATTATAATCACAGCCTTAAAACAGAAGGATATGCTGTAAAACAAGAGCAGTGTTTTTTATGCATCTGTGGATTCATTTGAAGAATTAAAAGGCCTTGCTTATATTTTACACACATGGTGCTATAACCCCAAATGTGGAGAAAGTCTGTTACTGATTCAGATAACATTGTTCATTGCCTGTGTTAGTCCCAGTAGTCCTCTGCAGTGATAGATTGCAACTTGTACAGAAGCTGCAGGAAGCAACTGAAGGCATTTGGATTACTGCAGTGGGGTGGGGTATATTATTTCATGTCAGTGACTGTGTGAGTTTGATCAGACGTCTGGGATCAGTCCCTTTCATCTACATATTGCCTCTGCACCCTCTCATAGGTTCATAGGAGAGGAGGTTAGTAGGCTAATAGTCCTAGAGCCCCTACAAGCCTAGCCATATTTATCCTGAATTGCCCCAGTTGTTGGTGGTTAGGCGAGTGAAGTTTACAGAGGTAAAGTTCTATGGTCATTAATACCAACTTCTTCTGTCCAGACATGATGTGGGCACCACCCCAGGAATGAATTTGCAGTCAACCATCCATTGAACTAGGTTATGTTTAAAAAGTGTCCGGGAGGGGATCTGTTTCATGTGAATTGGAAGCTTGTTCCAGAGAAGTGTCAGTCTCTCGGTGTCTCCAACATGACCTGTTCATGTCAGAGGCTAGATAAAGATCCCTGAATGATCCTGGAATGAGTGACTCTGCAGTTTTATTTATGAATGTGTAGCATTTCCATCAGGGCCTGGTCAGAGACTGCCTGTAATCCAGGTGCAGGTCACCCCTTAGCAATCTGTAGGAGACAGAATACAGTGACAGGGCTGTCAGTCTTTCCATGCCAGACTTCTTTTCTTTACCCTGTAATTTCTTGGTGAGGTACCTCTGTGGTCTCTCCAGTGGTTGCAGGTGTCTGGTGAGCTACATGCAAGACAGAACATTGCACTCAGTTACTGGTCTGATGATGGCAGAGTATAATGGAATTATAACATCCTTAGATCTAGATTTAATGTCTTTACTTACAAGATGTGCCACATAGAGGGATTTCTTTACTACTGTGGATATGTGGTGGTCAAAATTCAGGGGGTACTGTCTATAATGTAATTAGCAGGGATGTCAGCTTTCTCAAAGGGAAAAATAATTCATTTTTTGCATTTACCTTTAATCTGTGGCTTTGGCACCAATCATTTGTGTTAATCTTGTCAGCAGTATATTAACATTGTTGGGGGACTCAACAATTGCTCCCAGTTTGTGATCATCAGTAAACTTGGTCAGCCACAGGCTGTCAAAATTCACCTGGACTTCTGAGAAATAAATTCCAAACAGTAAAGCGCCCAGCACAGAACCCTGTGGTACATCACTGGTGACTGTCCCTTTTCTAGTAGTGAAGTCACCCACTTTGACATTATGTATCCTGTTGGTGAGCCATTTGGATACCTATTTGGTAATGTAGGGTTTAACTCCCAGTCGGGATAGTTTCTCTATAATCACTCAGTGGAGGATTCTGTCAAATGCCTTGGGTAGGTCAGGATAGGTGGTATGCACTGTCTTTCCCTTGTCCGGGGTCTTGCTGACTTTCTTGAAGAAGTCAACCATCTTTAACAGACATGATATACTTTTAACAAATCCAAAATTGCCCAAAAGTCTTGGAATATCTTAGAAAATATGGAGTTTTTGGTATGTACCCATAGTTTGCATATGTATGTGGGAAATATTTACCCAAATCTTCCATATGAGGTGCTATTTTCCAGAATATGAACAGACTAGCATATGTTATCTTGCCACCAAATTTAGACAAAGCTTGGGCTTCTGAACTTAGTTTTAGCATGTCTTCAAGATTTCCAAATAGTCAGAATGATGGATGATTATGGTTGGGTAACAAGGAAATTTGGCTCTTCCATTTTGACCATTAATTCCTGGCTTTGTCTGTATGTGTTGGGTAAAGAATCATGGGTATGTTAGTTCTGCAGTCTGTACTTGTGATTTGGAAACCATTTATATATGCCATGGAGAATATTTGCAGTGGTACTATCTAGCTAAAGATGGATTGCAACCTGTAATTGTACAAAATTGGCTTAACAACTCTTCCAAGTTCACAACAAGGTTACAGAGCATGCTACTAAAGTGAGCTCCCATGTGCAGTTGCAGTGCTGATCTACAGAGAAAAGCTCAAGCCGTACTCTCCAATTAACAAGCACAGTTGCATTTCAAAATAATGAGCAAGTATACTCATACTGGTTACAGTTTTCCAAACTCAGAAATCACAAAAAATATGCTAGAGAGAGTGAGGAAGAATTCTGGTAGAATAGAAGTGATGCTACATGAAGAAGGACTAAAGAGACTGGACCTGTTCTCCCTAAAGGATAGGAGTGAAAAAAGGATTTTATCTGGTACCATAAAATTAAAAAGGAGAATTGAGAAGATATTATACTTCATAGGAAGGAAGGGATATACAAGAGACCTTATAAATTTCAAATTCATGGGTCAGATGAGTTAGATATGCGGAAATATTATTTCACTGAGTGTGTGGTGGACAGGGAAACCAGGAGTCTCTGATGGGTAGTAAACAGTAAAATAACAATAGTTTAAAAGGGTTTGGAATAACTAGGGAATGGAGGAAGGCAGGAGGGGGATGGGCAGCAGCAGGATGGTGCCAACAACACACAGAGAGACTGCATACACCGCTGCTGGTCTGCTGCTTAAACATGCATGTGTGTAGGTGAGGAAAACAATGCTAACTCACTCAGAAGAATGAAGCTGAAATACAGTGTCTGCTCCAGGTTTCATCATCTAGGAAGAATTTTTATTTTTTTGAGTCTCCCTTGTAAACGAGACAGCCCCATTTTAGTGGGATTACACATGGCACCATTCTGATGCATTGGCAAGATTTCTTACTTACACCTCTAGGGCTCAGTGTTCCATCTGAGTTCCAGTCACTGTCTTTGTGAAGTCAGTATATTCTCACTGTATCAGCATGGGTTTTCTCTTTGTGAACTATTAAATTAGAATTGTATTTCCCCTTACTTTCTTTTTATTTCTCCAAGTCTTTTTGGTTTCTAATACCATGATGGGAATGGACCCCATTCCTAAGTCAAATACTATTAAAGTTCATGAAATTAGTATTGTTTCAATCTTTGATGTCAGCCAAAAGTGCTCTTCGCACCTCCCGCAATGTGACGACTCCTGTAATTCGTACGGGGTTACATGCATTGGTAACATATCTAATTACAATTGTAGAGTCGTTTTTTATAAGACCCATTGCTCCTACTACTATTGGAGCTGTCTGGATATCTTTCTTCCAAATTGCTCTTGTTTCTACCCGTAAATCCTGATGTTTTATGACTTTGTGTCCATCTGTACGCAAGACACTGTAGTCACTGGGTGTGGCAATTTCAATTATTCATTCATTCATTCATTTTGTTAACCAGGTAATGTCCGACTGGGCCAAATAGCCCGTTTTTAGAGAAGACCCAGAGAGAAAAAAATCTCCAAACAAAAAATAAACACAGAAAAAAACATTAGGAAAAGTTACAACAGAGTAAATACAATAAATTATTGGATTAGATTAACAGCATAGTGAGATACAAAAATAAAATAAATAATATATATATATATATATATATATATATATAGGGTTAAAAACATAATATAATAATTTACAAGAAATACAAGAAACAACAACTAAGTGTTTTATACAAGCAAAAGTACAAAGAAGTGCAATTACTGAGTAGGAGCTATAAAGGTGAGAGAGTATAAATTCTGTTATATGAAGGGTAAGTAACAACAGATATTAATAATTATCCTGGGACTGTACAAGAGCATAGCCAGCGTTTATAAAAGTGTTCTTTTAGTAGTATTTTGAACTTATGAATGTGTGGGTTTTTTTAGAATGTGTTGGGGAGGAGAGTTCCAAGTTTTAGCTATTTTATTTGAAAAGAGGGAGTCTCCATAGAAGTTATTAGATTTGGTTACCTTAAGAATTAATTTGTCAGATGATCTAAGGGGTCTAGTACTAGAGTTATGTTGAACTAAATGTGAGTAGGACAGTTGTTGGGTTTGTAGATTGTATTATGAACAGTGATAAGTTGGTGGAGAGATAATAGTCTATGCAGTTCAATCCATTTGAACTGATGAAGGGCATAACAATGGTGTGACTTATGGGGTAAATTAACAACAAATTTAGCTATTTTATTATAGCAACTTTCTAGGTTGTCGGTTTTGCGCAAGTTAGTAAAGATTTGGGAACAGCACAGGAGGGTGGATAATAGGTGGGATTTAGCAGTAGCAAGTCTGGAGGTGTTGGTTAGAAAATGTTTAGTCCTGTCCAGTGAGCCAAGTTTACAGTAAACTTTTCTAATAGTCAGTGATATGTGTTTATTGAATTTTAGGCAATCTTCTGTTGTTACACCAAGTAATTTAGTTTGACTAACTGGTTCAATTTTTGTACCATTAGAAGGGAAGGTGGAGACAGGGGGTGTAATATTTATGGTTTTATTGAAACCAAAACACATCAGCTTAGTTTTGTTAGGGTTAAGTATAAGCTGGTGGTTAGAAAGATAGCTTTCAATGTCTCTTAAAGATTTTTGTGTTCTGTCTTTGAGTTCCTAAAATGTAGGGACAGAGCAGATAAGAGATGTCTTGTCAGCATATTGAATGATGGAGGCAATTTGAGGAGAGGAAGTGAGGTTATTGGTAAATAAAATAAAAAGTAGGGGTCCAAGTATGGATCCTTCGGGTACTCCAATAGAGACTGGTAGAAGGGGGGACGTTTATTTTCCCATTTGGTAGACTGTTGCCGGTTGGAAAGATAGAGATGTTGGGCTGAGGTTATAATCAGCAAGCTTGTTTAGAAGAATTTGGTGAGATACTGTATCGAAAGCTTTAGACATCAAGAAAGATAGAGGAGACTTGTTGACCTTTATTTCTGAGAAGGTTTGTGGTATTAATGAAACTAAGTAGAGCAGTAATAGTACTGTGTTTAGGAGAGAAACCATGTTGAGAGTTGGATAAAAGGTTGTTTTTAGGGCAGTGGTCAAGGAGTTATTCGTGAATGTATTTTTCTATGATCTTGGCTAATGGGGAAAGAATGGCAATGGGATGATAGAGAAGTTAGTAGAGGGACCACCTTTATGTAGGGGAATAATATGAGATGCTTTCCAAAGTAGAGGGACATACTGTTCAGAGATAGAGTGGTTGATAAAAAAGATATTGGATAGGAGATAGTGTCAGCAGCCAGTTTTAGAAATTCAAATGGGAGATAATCCACAGCAAGAGAACTGTGTTTTAGTTCGTTAATAATCTTTTTTATATAACTGGTTGGAATGGGTTTAATATAGAATGAGTTGGGATTAGAAGCTGAGGTGGTGGGTACAGTTAAGGTTGAGTTGGAGTTATTACTAATGAGAGAGGATATTAATTAATTAATTAATACTACTTTTGTCTTCTTTTCATGGACAACTATATCTGGTTTTATTGCACCTATCTTTTGAACTGTTGGTAATGGGTGAGCCCATGTGATGTAGATGTCATTATTTTCTATTATGCTTTGTGACTCATGTTTAGTGTTTTTCAGCCACTTAAGTACCATAATGTTTGCACAATCCCCAATGCAAAAGTCTTGCCACATTATTATGCCTTTCGGTATACAGTCGTTCTGCCATTAGTATGTCACAACCAGCAATGAGGTATGCAACTGTTTCCAATTCTGTTTTACAAAACCTGCATTTGTCTGTTTCTCTCACATGTTCAATGGACTTTGTAAACCAATGTGAACGTAGCCCACTATCTTGGGCCACCAATATTAACCTTCCATCTTGTGGTTTGAATTTGGCTCTCCTTAACCATTCCTGCATTCGATCCAGATCAACATGAGGTTCTTCCAGAAATTTTCTGTACTTGCAACTATATTTATGCATTTTCCACATTTCTTGCCTTATCATCTGATCCATCAGCATTACATTCTTTCTTTTGTTTTTTTGGCACATTCAGTTGCTGCCTAATGTTTATCTACTTCTGGTTTGATTTCCATTCCTGCTTGGTGCAGATATGCTTCTGCTGACTAAGCAGGGAGGTCATCTTAGATTTATTCTCCTCATGTTTCAAAACTTTCACTATGTTTGGTTCTTATGAGGTCATCAGATATGTGTGCAGTCACGCAATTACTGATCTATATATGTAATCAGTTTCAAGGAGGCCCATATCTCCTCTGGAATGGGAAATATATAATCTTGGTATGCACTGATTTGTATAAATCATTTGGTGAGCATGAAGTATCCACCTTGTTTTCCTGTCTGATCTATCCAACACATTTTTAGGCCAGTTAATCACTCCACAACTGTAAGTTATGACAGGAAGAGCAAATCGGTTTAGAGCTTGAATTTTGTTCTTGGATGTCAACGCTGTTTTCAGGATTAATTTAGGTTTTCTAAAATATTCCTTACTAAGTTTTGCTCACATTTATTTATGTTTTATTGCTGATCCTTCATCAATTCCTAAATATTTATACACTCCGTCTTGCTCAAGTTCTTTTATATCACATTCTTGTCTCAAACTGATGTTTTCTTGGTGCTGTAGTTTTCCTACTTTAAAGGTTGCTTTTGCACATTTATCAAGACCAAATAACATTCTTATATCAACTGAAAAAGTTTTGACAGCTCACAGTTGTGCTTTCAGTTCCATATAGTTTTAAATCATCAACAAAGAGAAGATGAGAAGCCTTTACACTTTGTTGTTTTCTAGGAGCCAAATTATAGTCATGGCCTAAGCTGTTAAGTAGACAGCTTAATGGGTTAAGGGCAAGGCAGAATAGCAGTGGTGACAGAGCCACCCTGGAATATTTCCATTTGAATTTTTATCCCTGGAGTAATAATTTATCCTTTATCATGGCTTAATTGCAAAGTGGTCTGCCACTGTTTCGTGGTCACTGTAATGTAGTCGATCAGTGTAGGGTGTGTATCTTACACATTTTTAATCACTCTTATATCCATAAATGTGGGATACTATCAAATGCTTTTTTGTAGTACATTCATGCCATATTTATATTCTTCCCCTTTTTGCAGTTCTCCGCTATAACTTTATTTAAAAACAAATGATCCTTTGTTCCATATGACTTTCTTTTATTATCCTTTTTGTTCTGTTGCCATAGTTGAGTTTTCTTCTAAACGACTATAAACGCTGTCGGCATCAATTCCAGTGTGTAGTTCATAACTTCTTTGGAAGGCAAGTTACTGGCCTATAATTTTTAGGGTAACTTGCAGGTTCACTCTTAAATAGGAGCATTGCTTTTCCTGTTGTTAGCCAGGTTTGTGTGTGTTTGGGGTGCACATCTAAATAGTTATTATTCATGGCTAAATCTTTGTGCAAAGATGTTAATACTTTCAGCCAGACGTTAGGTACTGCATCTGGGCCTGGAGGTTTCCAATTAGAGCCTTTTCTTAACTTTGTTCCAATCTCTCTGACTGTTACTTCATCCCATTTCATGTCTTGTACCTTTAAACTTTTTATTCTTTCTTTTACTTCTTCTGTCCATTTAGCATCTTTGTTATGGTCCACAGGATCTTCATAAACACTTCTCCAAAATGTATCTATTTCTTCTTTTTCTGGTGGTCTTTCAATTCCTTTTACCCTGTTGACCAATTCTCTATAAAACTTTTTTGGGTCAACAATAAATTGCTTATTTTGTGCTTTTCCTTTATATTTACCTATGTATCTTCTAAGTTTTTCTGCCTGTACTGAGATTTTTAGTTTATTTGCAGTAGTGCATGATAGATCCTGATCTCTTCTAATACTGGGCATTGCTTTTATCATGTTTATTTTGCTAAGTATTTTTGATCTGTTCACTCTTCTATCTGTGATACTTCGCATGGATCTCTATGGGCAGTTCCAATTACTGTGTTCATTTGTTTTATCAGACTACTGACTTTTGGGGTTTTATTCACCTTCTGCAGTTTATTTCTTTCAATGATTTTAACATGTCTATCTCTATTAAATCAAGCAACTCTTCTCTTACCTCATTTTCTTCTAAACTGAGGACACATTTTTTGTTTTCCATTTCCTGCAGGCCTTCTATAGAAAGTTCTATAGCATCTTCCTGTGACACATTCTCTTCAATTTCATCCTGTGTCATCCATTGCTTTGTCATATGGGGACTCACTAGCCTATCACTCCTCAACATTGACTGCATTAGAGTTGCCACAGTTTCCTGTTCCTCCCCTTGCTGTCCAGCTTCAAGTGATTGTTTATACTGATTTCCTGTGGAAGGCTCCAAAATGTCTTCATATGGCACCTGACCAATTGCTCCATGTTCCACTGGTTTCACATTAATCTGAATGTCCATTGCTCCATCCTGTTGTGATTCTTTCTGAATTAGATTACCCTTGTAGCTTTAGGCATGTCTGAAAAGGGTCTGAGGGCCAGTTAGGTTACCCATTTAAGTAATTCTGTAACTACAGGGAACTCTTTACACGAATACTGTTGTGTGCCTTTTGACATTGTGATAGCATTCTGGAATCAAGTCAGAACAAGGTCCATTTGTTTAGGTAGTGGTCCACAAACAATGCCTAGATCACTGTCACGGCTTGCTGGAGTCATTGTAGGGGGTTATTTTAGCAGTGGTACAACTAAATGCATTATAATGATTTAAAATATATTTTCTGCAGTTTTTCTTTGCCTCAAGGAAAGCATACATTCTCTTTTATGAGAAATGTCTGATGCTGTCTTCAATACATACTGTGTAACGTTGTTTTGTTGACATGACTAGTGATTGCACAGTTGTGCAATCTTCCCTGCTGCCAAAAGTATAGAATAATTGAGTAAGGAAGTAAATATGCCATAGTATGTCACTGAGTGTAACATAAGGTTTGATGATATTAGATCTATAAAAACTATAACATTTTGCAAACAGTATTTGAACAGCTCCCACATTTAGCATTGTTTCTGGGCTTGAGTTAAAAATAATATCCGTAACATTTTGATGAGGTATAAATAGAGCAAAGTATTTAGTATGTATTATTTCTTACTTGCCTTTATAATGCTGAAAATATTTTGTGGATTTTACAGTACCTTAGTTACTGTGGTCAGAAATCATTATTACTTTTCTTGACACATCTGCATAATTTTCAGGATACTTTACAATGAGGATAAATGCATTTATTTTTCTTTGAGCAAATTACTAAGTGAGTCTAATGCTGTTATAACTTAGAAATTATCAGAAAACATTTTTACTACAGTAAAAATAATGTAGCTGAAAATATAGGCTTTACACTGTCAGATTATCTTTGAGTAAGTCATCGCAGCGTGTAGTTAATGCATGAAAATGTCAGGTGTACTTGGATGGTACTAGGAATTGTTAAATAAAACTCTTATGCATTAGCAAATCTATCCTGAGCAAATGTAATTGTATTTCTGTGTTTATCTGGAAAAAATGATGATAACCTGTGACTGCAGATTAAATTGCCTGACCTTACTTGAATCAAGCAGATGTTAACATTTTTGCAGTATAGAAGCTGGTTCAGATTAGTGTACACCCAATGAGTTACCAGAAAGTCATTATATATTATTAAAATATCTTCACAAAGGCTCTCAGCCTGCATTATAGCTTTAAGATCTGCAGTTATATTGTACATCAAACACTGCCATTGGGAAACTAGCATATTATTTAATATGCAAGTTTGTTTTTTATGTAAAAAATGCTTTTTACTCTGATGGAGGTACACTTAATACTAATAGAAGGGAATTGTGTAGTAACATGAAGTTTGGTGCAAGTTCTCAATAAATTTTAATAAAACTGTGCATTTGCTCATTTGTTTTTGATGAAATGCCTGGTGATATCTAACTTCTGGTTGATCATACTTGATTGGTTAGAATGTAATTTATTAAGCTGATAATTTATATTTATGTCATTTCTGAGATGTTCATGTTTGATAAAATGTTGAGCATGATTTGTACTTTTGAAATTTCTGACGTGTACATTTGATCAAATGCTGGGTTTAGTTTAACGCAAAGGACAAATTAAACAGATTACCCCCTCAAAAAAAGACTTGTTAATAATTGTGTAATTTCTTTTTAAGCCTGTTTTCTGATTTTTGAGGCCTGCTTCTTCAAGGCCCATTCAATCTGGTGTGTGATTTTGTGTGTGTGTGTGTGTTGGGGGGTTGCTATGGCCACTTTTCCCGATAGGTCTCCTGGTTAAAGTTAAATTGGCTTCAGTTTAGTTCATAGCTGTTTACTAGGCTAATGACCACAAGGGCCTTTTTAAGCCTAGCCATGCATCCCAAATCTCTGACAAGTTCTGATACCCTTGATAAGTGTAAGCATGGGCCTGGGAGATGAACCATTTACAGGTTACCTGTTTGCATCAGACATAGGTGCCAAACCAGTGATGAATTTCCGGTTTCCCATCCAATTGTCTAAGTTGCACTTGAATTGGATTAGAGAGGAACTCTGCCTCACATGGATGGGGTAGTCTCTGGGATACATACCTATCTCTCCAGCAGGTCCTATTTATATCACAAACAAGGTTTAAGTCTTTAGAATGGGTAATTGTGGTACTGTTTGTTTTGTGGACATGCAGGAGGTCCATCAGAGATAGGTCTGACAATGTCCTGTTTGCCAGGCATAGATCTCCCCTCAAAAGCCTGTAGGTGACAGAATAGAGGGACAGGGCCTTGAGGTGGTCTGCATATGACAATATTACTTATGCCTTGTATTCTTTTAGTGAGGAACCTCTGTGGACATTCCAGTTGTTGGATATGCCTGGTTATGTACATACCAAAGGGGGCATTGTACTCACTGATAGGTCTGATGAATGCTGAATACAGAGGGACAATGACTTCCTTGGACCTGGATGCTATACCTTTGTTTATAAGTTGTGCAACATAGAATGATTTCCTCACCATTGTAGACACATGATGGTCAAAGGCTAGATTACTATCTATGTGTGTCTCTTAAGTCCCTGACTACTGGGTCAGCTCTAAGAGGTGTGTTGTCAATATGATACCAGGGATGTTTGACTTCCCAAAGGATGCTGTTATGCATTTCTTGGCACTTAGTTTTAGTCCATGATTCTGATACCAGTTGTTGGTCTGTGTCAGCCCCTCCTGGAGAACATTTGTGTCATTGTGAGATTCAAAGACCGCTCCTAATCTACAATCATCTGCAAATTTAATTAGCCAGAGACCACTGACATTGGCCTTGACTTCTGAGAAGTAAATGCCAAAAAGGAGCTCTCTAAGGGCTGATCCCTGAGGGACTCCACTTGTGACTGGCCTCTTTGTACATGTGGACTCCCCAATTCTAATTTCCTGGGTCCCGTCTGTGAGCCAGTTGGCTATCCATTGGGTGACATACGGGTTTGTACCTAACCTCTTGAGTTTGTCAACAATGCCCGAATGGGGTATTGTGTCAAATGCCTTGACCAGGTCAAGGTAGGCAGTGTGAACGATTTTGCCCTCATCCATTGCTTTGGTGACCTTCTCAAAGAAGTCCAGCAGGTTGAGTAGGCATGATCTGCCCTTGACGAAACCAAAGTGGATTGGGTCCAGTGTCTGTAGGTTTACTATATCTTTATTGATGATCTCCATGATAATTCTTTCCATGGCTTTACATATAAGACTAGTGAGACTTATGGGTCTATAGTTTCCAGGATCTGTAGATGGCCCAACTTTGTGCAGAGGGATGACTGTTGCCTTTCTCCACTCATGAGGCATGAAACCTGTTTGGAGGCCAGAGTTAAATAGTAAATCTGATATTGTTAATCCTCATTCATTCCTTACGCATGAGTATCGGTTCCAACCTTGGAACCGAGCCGGCCATTTTCCAAGCTCACGTCAGCTTCAAACTCTTGAGCTAAACTCTTACCCACAATCCCCCTCTCCCTTTTACCTCAGATTTTGTTTGCCGCACTCTGGAGCTCACTCAAGTCAGCCCCAGTGCTTTCGGTGCCTAGACCTTCGGCACTGAGGCCTTCAGCTCCATCTTCTCCTGCAGCCTTCACTATATCAGCACCGAGGGGCTCCTCGGTTCAGACTATTACCACTGTATCGGCACCAACCATTCAGTCGGCACAGACCTTAACCTCGTCGGCTCTGAGATCTTCCTCAGAACCGATGCCTTTATTTTTTACTCCAGTTTTGCCGGTTCCAGCTTTGGTACCAGCAGCCACTTCGGCACAGATCCCCATGTTGGTGCAGACCATGACCTCGACACCGATGACTTCTTCAGTGCAGACACCCATAGTCCAGTCTCTCTCGGCACCGTTGTCCTCGGTGCAGATGGGTGAGATGGGCACCGAGTTTGCCTCTTCTGTGGCACCGATTCTTGGGTACAAAGGATTATAACCAGAGGTTATCATATCCCCTTCGATCTTTGCCCTGCCCCTTCAAAAAAACTTCCCAACGTTCCACCTAGTCAAAGGGAAGAAGCAGCTCTAGAAATAGAAAAGCTGCTAAGAAAGAAAGTCATCCAAATAGTCCCTCCAGACCAGATAAGATCCAGATTCTACTCAAGACTATTTTTGGTGCCAAAGAAAACCGGGGACTGGAGACCAATTTTGGATCTCAGTGTATTGAACAAGTTTGTGAACAGTCTGTCCTTCCACTTTTGGAAAAAGACAATTGGATGTGCTCGATAGATCTTCAAGATGCGTACTACCACATAAAAGTGGACAGGTCATCAAGAAGATTTCTGCACTTCTGTGCGGGAGGCAGTCACTACCATTTCAGAGTACTGCCCTTCGAACTCTCTGCAGCTCCCAGAGTGTTCACAAAGTGCATGGTAGTTGTCACAGCTCACTTGAACTTCAAGGATTCCAGGTATTTCCATACCTAGATGACTGGCTCATTTCCACCCCCACCAGACATCTACTGGAAAAAGCCCTGGCATACTCTCTCCTCTCTGCTCAAAGGCTAGGCATAACCATAAACTGGCAAAAATCCAATCTCACTCCATCTCAGTCGACAGAATTCATAGGGGTTATCTTGGACACAAAAAAACTGCAGAGCTGCTATTCCAGAGCACAGAATTCTAAGGATAAAGCAACAACTGATTCCAATCATTTCAAGGGAAAAATCCACAGCTCACTCAGTTCTACAGCTGTTGAGTTCCATGGCAGCCTCCATCACCATTGTTCCCCTGGCCAGGTTTCACATGAGGCTTCAACAATGGCTACTGCTTACCCAGTGGTATAATTTTCAGCATCCTATTTCAACCATGATTCGAGTAACCCACAGGTGCAAACGGGATTTAAATTGGTGGATGACCCACAACCCGTCACAATGATCTCGCCCCTTCTGCCCCCAGCAACCCAAGGCCACAGTGACTAAAGATGCCTCCCTGATGGGGTGGGGTGGGGGGGGGGCTATGTCAGGGACAGACAGTCCAAGGTACTTGGTCCGAACTGGAGGCCCATCTGCATATAAACATTCCAGAGCTGAGGGCGGTGCTTCTGGCATTGCAAGCATTCCATCCCCTGCTGCCGTCTGGGACAATTGCAATTCAATCAGACAACATGGCGGTGGTCTGGTACATCAACAAGCAAGGTGGAACCAAATCTTACCCCCTTTGTCGAGAGGACATGAGGATATGGCAATGGGCGATGGCTACCAACCGTTTTCTTTTAGCAACGCACATTCCCGGGAGTTCCAACGTGATAGCAGACAGACTCAGCAGGTGCATTCTCCAACCTCACGAGTGGTCCCTGAATCCCTTGATAGCGGCGGAGATCTTCCACCACTGGGGTCATCCTTGCTGCGACCTCTTTGCATCCCCAACCAACTACAAATGCAGCAACTACTTCGCCCTGATTCCCCCTCCGGGACAGTCATCCAGGGACACTCTAGTCCTCGATTGGCTCTTGGGTCTTCTTTATGCATTCCCACCCTTTCCCTTCATTCCCCAGTTTCTGAAGAAAGCCTGTCAGTTGAAGAGCAAGGTGATCCTCATAGCACCATATTGGCCTTGACAGATTTGGTTCCCCTTCCTTTGGCCTCAGCTACTAGATCGACCATGGATTCTCCATCCAACCCCAGAGTTGATCTCACATCCACAGAACCTGATTCATCCCAACTTGAACAGCCTGAAGCTCATGGCTTGGCTACTCCAATTCCCTCTATTGCCAGGCAGAATGATCTTTCTTTACAAGAACGTGATATTCTCATTGCATCTCATAAGTCTTCCACTAGAATTACTTATCTGAGCAAGTGGAAAAGATTTACCTGTTGGCTGAAAGATAAACAAGTAGATCCCTTCTCAGCACCAGTGTCGATAATACTAGACTATCTGGCCGACCTCTTTCAATCAGGTCTATCGGCCTCTACCATTAGAGTTCATTTGGCTGCAATTTCTAATTTTCAGGAGGTTGTACAAGATTCCACTCTTATGTCCCACAAGTTGTGCAAGACCTTCATAAAAGGTGTGACTCATCTGAATCCACCTTTTAGAGAACCTATTCAACCATGGGATTTATTATTAGTTCTACAAGCTCTGACAATGCCACCTTTTGAACCTGCCTCTTCTTGCGACCTCAAGTATTTGTCATGGAAAACCTTGATTTTGGTCGCCATTACTTCTGCCAGACGTATTTCTGAGCTTCAAGCTCTATGTATCAAGAATTCTTACTTGATTTTTCATAGAGCTAGAGTGTCTCTGAGAACTAATCCATCTTTTCTGCCTAAAGTGATCTTGGAAATGTCCATTAATCAAACCATTGAATTACCAGTTTTCTTTCCCAATCATTCAAACAGAGGAAAGTATTGCCTACATACCCTAGATATCCACAGGCAAATCCATTTTTACTTAGGACTAGGTCCTTTCGTAAATCTGACCAGTTATTTTTGGCCTTTTCTGGCCTAGATTAGGATCTGCTGTTGCTAAGGTCACATTAGCTAGATGGTTGAAGGACTGTGTGACCTTCATTTATACACAACGTAATATCTTGTTGCCTACTACCATGAAAGCTCATTCAACAAGGTCGGTGGCAACTTCAGCTGCCTTCCATGCCAGAGCTTCTTTACATGACATCTGTGCAGCTGCAACTTGGGCTACGCCTCATACCTTCATCAATCATTACAAATTGGATTTGGCCTCCAGGGGAAGAGCATCTTTCGGTTCTGTGGTGCTCAGGAATGTCCTCCCATGAGAGCCTCCCAGTAATAGAGGTAGCTGGGGACTCTGTCCCATGTGTAAGGAATGAAAGAGGATTAACAATATCAGATAAAGAAGTTATGTCTTACCATAATGTTCCTTCTGTATTGTTGATCCTCGTTCAGTCATTACGACCCTCCCTCCTTCCCCCTCCTGTGGCTTCTAGTGGATCTCACCAACCAGTTCTCTTAGGTTATTTGACCAGAGGTAGCCTTTACCTTCTTTTGACTTGCAAACTCAATCTGAGGTAACAGAGAGAAGGGGGATTGTGGGTAAGTGTTTAGCTTGAGAGTTTGAAGCTGACGCGAGCTTGGAAAATGGCCGGCTTGGCTCCGAGATTGGAACTGATACCCATGCATAATGACTGAAAGAGGATCAACAATACAGATGGAATGTTATGGTAAGACATAACTTCTTTTTCCAGAGGCCCTGACAGGTCATGTTTCATGCTATTTAGAAGACATCCTGGGATTGTCTGGGCCCATTGATGCAGTGGTTTTGGTCTTAGAGAGAGCATTAAGGACCTGTTCCCTAGTGATAGTAGGGGGAGTTGTATTGTATGATATTTCCTGAGGGAAGATTGAGGGGGAGAGAGGAGTAAAGCTGGAACTGAATTTATCAACCAGGAGGTTTGCTATATCTTCTGGCTCCATTTACAATGAGCTCTGCATACAGCTGTGTATTGCCTTTGAGGTTGCAGACATAGCTAAGAATGCTTTGTGGTTGTCCTTGGCCTGGGAGGCCAAACTTACCTCGAATTTGGCTTTGGTAGACTTTATTTGTCCTCTGAGTTGTTTGCTTAGTTTAATGAGAGTACTTTTATACTGCTGGATGCTGTACCTCCTAATTTTTTCCATGATATTCTTCCTCCTGTTATACAGCCGATTAATTTTGTGATTCCACCAGGGTGGCTTGTTTTTTGTTAGTTCTGTACTTCTTCCTGCTGGGTACAGCTGCCTCTATGCAGCTATCAACATGCTTGTACAGGGTTTCTGTGAACAGTTCTGCATAGGCACAAGTGTTCTAAGGGATTATAGAGGCTTGAAATTTTGCCAGGTTCTCACTTAATAACAAGAGGTTAGCCTTAGAAGAGTTCCTGGATATTCCCAGTGTAGCTGGGGGGTCCAGGTTTTATTTTTACTTCAAAGGAGAGCATTTTGTGATCTGACCTTATCAGGGAAGGCATTACAGTAGGGGTGAGCAGCACTCTCCCATATTAGTGAGGACCAGATCCAGTATCTTTGCACCCCTGGGTTGGTGTATTGACTATCTGGTCCAGGGAGTTTGTGTTTACAAAATCCAGGATTCTTTTGCATGTACGTTTGATGTTGTATAGGATTCCCAGTTAATAGTGGGATAATTAAAGTCACTCATGAATATGGTATTGAGTTGGATGGTAAGTGTTTCTAATAAGTTTAAATACATGTTATGGGTTTCCTGGGTCATAGCGGGGGACTTATAGCTTGCAAGGAATTGGTATTGGATTTTACCTATGGTGATTTGAACATGGAGCAGCTCAAGTGCATTGTCCTGTTTGACCAGCCTTGAAGTATATTTATTTTTTATGTAAATAGAGACCCCTCCAGCTTTAATCCTTGCTGGTCTAAATGTGTGGAAGGCATTATAACTCTGCACTGTTGGTGTGCTGTCCGCGGCTTTAAATCACATCTCAGAGACCACACAGACATCAGAATTCTCTAGTGTAAAGAGAGCTTCCAGGGAATGGGGTTTTTTGTTAAGGCTCCTAGCATTCAACAGTAATACCTTCAGATTTGTTTGGTTTTGATTTGCTATGTCAGAAGTGCTTTTCAGTTTGGCATTGCCTAAAAAAGGCACTATGGGGGAAGATAATGTTTTAGCTAATATTCGAAAGCCTAGAGGGAAGAGGTGCAGACCATCCCTGGCGAAGCAGCAGGGTCTGTTGACCATCTCCTTCCATGCTGACAAAATACTGCACTCCCTTAGAATGACACCAGAAACTAAGCCAAATATTAATTAAAGTCAATCATCTTTTGTTCGTATTTTGGCATCATCCTTGGAGAAGGTAAAATGCTGCTCAATGCTAGGCTCATACCAGCCTGAGACACATATTCCGAGAGCTCTATGATGCCTCTCTTCATATAGTCTAGGGAGGTATGCCTCAGGTCATTTACTCCCTCATGGACTATGACTGAGTCATATTGGTAATTGTGGTCCAGTGACCTGAGTACATGTGCAATGTGGTGGATACTAGCCCCTGATAAGCAGCTGACCGTAACTTTCTCGGGTGAGAGGAACATCATTGTGTCTCACAGTGGAGTCTCCAATGACTAGAATGTTGGATTGTGTGGTGACTTGCCTTATGGGCTTAGTGGTAGAGGCTCCATGAGATGTAGCTCTGTGTTTTGATGTGGGTGTTGTTTTGAAAGTGTGTGTCTAGGGCTACTGAGGGTATTTCTTATGTGTACTTTGTCTAGAAGGTCTGTGTAGTTTAGGAAAGTTACATGTAAGTGCTTCAGTATATGTGGGACTATATGTCTGCTTTGAATTGTGTGTGATGGGTGAAGCATGTGTACTACTGACAACCTTATTGACATTAGGAGTACTTTTATGTGAGAGCTTTGCCTCCAATGATGTGTGAATACATCTCTCACATAGCATAGCAGTTTGTTTGAGAATTAACTGGTTGTCAGTAAAGATGATGCAATTTCTATATTGCCTCAGGATGCCCTTATCCACCAAGCAGATAATGGAGACAGTAGGAAAGTTCATATCCAAGGCAACAGATCCTTTTTTATTGATTAGACTGTTGCAGTGAGAATATCAATCACTGTCAGGCGTATCCGGTTTGCAACTATGTGGACAGTGCTTGTCACTGCAAACTAGATGCCCTGTGTGCAATAAGATATTGGAGAAATTTCAATTGTGCTTTTACAGGAAAAATGTCACTCAAGGTGTCTGAGACTGTACAGAGCACTACCAAACACTTGGTGGGAACCAATACGTAGACCCTGACAATTTAAGGATGAAGTATTTTGGCAGATATTTTGAAGTTAGAAAGAAATCAAGCAGTATTTGCTGAAAACAAAGAATTAGCTTGTCAAGAATGATGAAAAGAGGAGAGTCACATGAATTGCTACTGCCTGGCTACTACTAATGCTGGTCTCACCACAGTTTCACTATGTTGGGATACAATACTCCTTTGCTTCTTCTCTCATCAGAAACAAAATGTTAGCACCAATCCCAAGAAGAAAAGCAAGCCACAGCCTGTTTGGTGATCCACTGTCTTGTTCCAGATGATGCAAGGGTCTGCAGGCTTGTAGCCTTTTTCTGGTAGATGCCTCAAATAGCAACCAGAGCAATCAGGTACGTTAAGCACAAACACTAACTCTCCAACCAGAAAGTCAGAAATCAATGCACCCTGCTTCTACTCTCACCTGGATCAGAAGTACAGATTCCAAGCTGTCACCTATAAAGCAGTTATTAGGCTTTCTGGTGATCAGCAGTCTCCAGGAAATAATGTCACTGCACTCCTTCTCCAAGGTGACCATTTTGTTACAGGACCTAAACCTGGACATGAGAGCTGCCCCGTGCCAGCCTCCATGGGAGTGGAGATAGGGCAGGCAGATTGGTATCCCGTCCATCACCAGGCACTCTGGGGGTGCCACTCTGTGAATACACCACCCAGGAGGCAAGAGCTGACATGCCAGGAGGCTTGAAGTGATGCACATTTGTCAGTGCCTGGCACCATGGGGTTGAGAGATTAAGGTTTGCCACAAAAAGTGCACAGATGGGGGGACCCAGGTCCATCTCCCCATGTGAGTTTGAAAGCCCTAGGTGCAAGGCAAAGTGGAGAACCGGTGTCATGAAAGTCTGGATGAAAGACTGAGGCTTCATGGCCCAGCAGAGTTCCATGAGGCTGGGAAGATCCCCAAGAGCATGCATGACACTGAAGGATTTGGCAGGAGTGAGGAGATATGTGACACTGGAAAAGAGCTATCTCTCTCCTGGGTAGAAGTGGAACCCCAGAGGGGGTCAGTCCCGATGGGAGTCTGGAAGGGAGATAGAGAGAGGTGGAAAGTGACTGGTACAGGACAGCTCTCGCCTGGGTGAGGGGGTACAGACCTTGCCCCCACTGGGATGGAAGTCTGGAAGGGGTAGAGAGGCAGATAGTTGCAGGACTGGGTGAGCTCCTGCCTGGGTGAGGGGGGTCAGGCAGTGCTCCCCACAGTGGAAGTCCTTAAGGGAGCACTAGGGTGGACAGCAGCAGGGCCTGTAGAGCTCCTGCCTGGGTGAGTGGGGTCAAGCACAACTCCCCATGATGGAAGTCCTTAGTGGTGGGGCCCGGAGAGCTCCTGCCTGGGTGAGGTGGGTCAGGCAGAGCTCCCCTTGATGGAAGTCCTTGAGGAAGCACCAGGGTGGATGGCAGAAGGGGCTGGAGAGCTCCTGCCGGGGCGAGGTCATCCAACTTCACCCTATAACAGACAGCATCCTTGAAAAATCTCAAAGTCCCCAGAGCTGCTCTGGATGGAAAAACAGGGAGACTCTGAAGCCTTCATGAGAGAGGATCTGCCCCACAGCAGCTGAGGGGAGTTCCAGAGGAGCGGACGGGATCAGAGTGAAGCTCCCCTGAGAGGGTCCAAGCACATGATGATCCGGCATGTTTTGGCAGCCTGCAGGAGACATGGAGGTGGCGGAGTCCCCTGATATGGGGTGCTACGGCTAGGGAAGTTCTCTTGGCAAGGTCGAAGGGGAGGACTGTAGGGTTTGGCCCTGACCAAAGTCAGTACGGGAGCACCAGGCAGATGGGTGTAGGGCCTGGAGAGCTCCTGCCAGGGTGAGTGGAGTCAAGCAGAACCCTCCAGTATGGAAGCCCTTGAGGGAATGATTGACTGATGGTGGCAGGGCCTGGAAGGCTCCTGCTAGTGCGAAGGCATCCGACCTTACCCCATACACAACGGCATCCCCGAAAAATTGCAAAGTCCCCAGAGCTGCGTAGGATGGGAAAGCAAGGGGACTGGCCACCCTGGGAAGCAAAGTCACCATTCAGACTGAGCGGTCTAAACTGGGACATTTCTGTATCCCAAAGACAATGTTTGGGATTCTGGGACAGAGACTTCCAAACTGGGACTGTCCTGGAAAAACTGGGACCATTGGTCACCTTGTCCTTCTCTCAACAGGAGAAAACAGAAGCACTAATCCTAAGATAACTACTGGGAAACAGGATGTTTGCTGTCGAATAACTGGTGGTGTTGCAATATATGCTTAAAGGTAAGATGAAAAAATGGTTTATCCTAAACACTGCAGTGTGCACTAAGCAGTTGGATATGAAAGCGGGTGACTTAAGATGTTCTGTAGTCCTATCTCGCCTTCATTCTTACATATGGGATTGGAGCTGTTCCTCTGCTCCAACTCGGCCTATTTACAATATCGAAGTCTTCTAGTTGGCTCATGGCTAGGTAGGTATCCCATGGTGCACCAGTACAATCCCCAGATCTCGTTTACCACGTCGGCGAGTTTGGATGTGCTTCTTCTTGGCCATGGCTAAGTTTTACACATTTTCTTCAAAAATTTGGATAAATCTTTTTTTATAGCATTTTATAGCTATAGTTAGTGTAGTGTTTGCATTTAAATAGTTAGCGTTTAGTAGAGCACCTTTTGTGTGCAATTTAAGTACAGTTGGCTGTTGGCCTTATAGTACTTGGTATCCTGTGTGCCAGTTATTACTTCATTGTTATAGTTGTTTAGATTCCTGTGCGACTGTTTTCATACCTTTGATATTAGTAGTTGTAGGTGCCTTTTGCACTTAGTTTAAGCTGGGTGTGCTTGCTTAAATACTGTAAATAATAACTTTTTTGTGGAGCCCCCACTTGCTGATCATTTCTGTTAGTAGTGTTACAGACAGAACAAGGTTCTACTGACCTTGTTCTTTGTGTCTTCCTCAACTCAGATTACATTCCTGTTCTAGTGTGTGTGTGTGTGTGTGTGTGCGCGAGTCTCTCTACTTGTTTCTGTGCCCCCTAGGTCCATTTTAGTTAGAGGACCTAGTTTCCCTTTCTGTCCTACCTGGGCTAGACCCATTTAAGTTAGAGGACGTAGTCCTCATGGTATTTCATTACCGTTCCTGTAGGGCTAGGCCTGTTTAAGTTAGAGGACCTAATCCTCCCACTTTCTTTCATGTGTGTGTGTGTGTGTGTGTGTGTATCTTCTGTGAGATGTCTATGGAAGACAAAGACCATAAGTCATCTGGCTTTAAAAAATGCATAAAATGTTCACAGAAGATGTCCATAACTTATGGCCACAGTAACTGCGTTTACTGTCTTGGGGCCATCCACTTACAAGAAACTTGCTTATTTTGCCACTCTTTTAGTGCTAGGGTGTTGCAAGAAAGAAAATATAAGCTCATTGTACAAGGTCTCTTAAAGCCCTCTTTTGAGGAAGATCTGGCTAGCTCTTCCTCCTCTGCTACATCTCAGGGATCTAAAAAGGAAAAGTCCAAATCCTCTAATAGGCGCTCCCCGGCACCGGCTGGTGTCACAGAGCTGCCTCTTAAAATTACTCAGCCTGACAAAATTACTGCCTCATCGGCTCCACTGAGTTCAGAGCCAATCGAAAGTTTTACTACTGTGGTTACAGGGTTGACGCCAAGTAGTTCAGCGCAGACCACTGAGAGTATTCAACAGAGCTGGTCTATGGACCCTTTACCAGTCTCCCCTACATTAAAGTCAACTGTAATGCGAAGATCCCGTTCTCCTACTCTGACCTCCAGGTCTTCCATGAGTTTATTGGAAGAAGATCTGGAGAGGGTAGTGCTGAGACTGCTGAAGTCATCTGCCTTACATAAATTGTTGTTAGCTCCAACCCAGTTGGTTCCGGGGCCACTTGATTCCATCCCCCCTTCAGTGATTCCTCCTCTGAGCCATGCTGGCTTTTCAGAGCCAAAGCATTTGGTACCACTGGTGGAACCCTTGGTTCCAGCTCCCCCTGAGGTTGCTTCAGATCCAAGTTCTGCTCCGACACACTCATTGCTGTCCATGGTGTCTAGTAGCCAAAGCTCCCCGGTCAGCCCCGACAGGGACACCTGGAACCAAACCTCTTTGGTTCCGAGCCTTCCTCTCAGTGCATTGGCAAGGATTCAGTTGGATCCTATGTCTATGTCAGAGCTGATGGCATCCTTGGTCTTCTCAAAGCTGAGGAGGTCTTTGAAGCCAGAGAGGTCGGCATTCGAGATGATGAGGAGTGTGCTGTCCCGATCATCAACTCCTACCAGGGGTACCGACACTCTCCTCCCAAGGGCACCTACTTCTGTCTCAGCACCTACTCTCTCTCTGGACAGCAGAAACCCGCAGTCTCAGGAGCCACCGGCTGGTGGCCCCCACTCTTCCGAGACCTCCCTGGAATATCCTTCTGAGGAGCCCCAATGGAAGTGAATATGCAGGAGGAAGCATATAGACTCCCAGGATGAGTCTCTTACTTCAGACACTGACCTCAAGGAGTCAGAAGGTTCCCCCAAGTCATCCTCTGATGATGTCTTATTCGTAGATATCTTGGAAATCCTTAAGCAGAGGTGCGGCTGGCCCACTGTCACACCTTCTGATGAGGAGTCAGTGAACCTGAAGGCTTTCGGGTCTCAACCTTCAGCCTCTTTGGTGTCTCCACCCTTCGACGAACTGATGGTGCTAGTTAGTTGGAAGGCATGGGATACTCCTGATGATGTGGAGCCAGTCCCCAGGAGACCAAATAAGTTTATTTCTGCACCCAGAGAAAATAAATTTTTGTCTAAAGGTGTTCCCGTAGATGCCATGGTGGTGGTGGCAGCCAAAAAGAAGATCTAGCGGAAACTTCTTTTTCTGTTCATCCACTGAATAGAGTCTCGAACGATGGACAGATACGGGAATCATATCTTCTCTTCAGTGGCATTTACTCTTAGATCACTGAACTACCTTACACACTTTACAAGGCTTCAGAGAGATTTCCTTAAGGAGTTAGGAGATTCTCTACAAGGTACATGTGCTGAGGGAGTTCCTGACAAGGTGTCTGCCCAGTTGTCCACCTTGAACTCTATTGTCAACTCGTCCATGAGGCTTATCTCGTATGCAGCCGATGGAGCGAGTAGAGCAGCGGGTTCAGGAATTTCCCTAAGACGTCATTCCTGGATGCGTTTGTGTAATTTTGCGGAACCGTTCAAGTCTACCTTTACCAACACCCCCTTTGACGGTTCTTCATTGTTTGGACCCAAGGTAAAGGACACACTCACCCGGTGCGAGCAAGAAGGAAAAACACTCTCTGCCATGGTAGTACATTTTACTGTCCCCTCTAGATGGTACCCTAAGGGTTAGAGGGGTGGTAAAATTGGTTCAAGAAGTCCCAGAGGTTTTTCCAAGATGCGCAGGGTGACTCCTCCTTCAGAGGCAGAGGAGGAGGATGAAATGGTAGACATCGCCCTAGAGGCAGGGGCAGACAGCAAAACCAGGGAGGCTGTGATTCATTTCGGGGCTGGCCTTACCAGTGCCCTGATGTGGGGCCCAACTGTGCTTCTCTGGAGCTGGTCGGGGGTCGCACCTTTTTGTATCCAGAAGCCTGGCAAAGTATCACTCAATACAAATGGGTACAAAGAATTATTACCAGAAGTTATGTCATACCCTTTTCTTTTCCACCGTATGTTCCCAAGAGGTTCCTGGATGTTCCACCCAATCACACTGATCAGGCAACTGTGAAGGTCAACAAGTTGTGGACAGAAGAGTCATCCAAACCATCGAGCAGACCAAATAGGGTCTGGAACTTACTCCAGATTCTTTTTAGTGCCAAAATGTACAGGGGACTGGAGGCCCATCTTGGACCTCAGCAGATTGAACGAATCAGTAAAGGACAAGTTCTGGATGGTGACACTACAGTCTATACTCCCATTATTAGGGAAAGACACTTGGATGTACTCAATAGACATCTGCAAGATGCTTACTACCACATAAAAATGGACAGGGCATCGAGGAGTCATCTACGCTTCTGGCTAGGAGCCAGTCATTATCAGTTTCGTGCTCTGCCCTTTGGTCTCACCACAGCCCCCAGGGTGTTCACTAAGTGTATGGCAGTAGGGACAGCTCACCTGAGGCATCAAGGATTCCATGTGTTTCCGTATCTGGATAACTGGCTCTTGACCGCCCCCACCAGGCATCTACTTCATCAGACCAGGGATGCTACCATTCAACTTTGTGCCCAGTTGGGGATTTCTACAAATGGAAAATTGGGAAAAATCTGCCTTATTGCCCCCTCAATCTGTGAATTTTATAAGTGCATAGATAGACACAGTAGACATGTTGGCTTGTCTTCCAGTAGAAAGGGCACAGAATCTGGTTCTTCAAATTCGATGTCTTCTCCCCCTATGAAAGGTTAAGGCTATTCTGCAGGTTCTAGGGACCATGGCTTCCACCATATTGCTAGTGCCACTAGCCAGGCTACACTTGAGGGTTCTTCAGTGGCTGCTGTCATCCCAATGGTCCTTTCAGCACCTACCATCATCTCATCACATACTGCTGACAGACTCTTGCAAGAAGGACCTCATTTGGTGGACTGTACCCAGTCAGTTAATCACGGGTACTTCATCTGTTCATCTCTAACCCATTGCCACTGTGACCATCGATACCTCACAGATAGGGTGGGAGGGCATTATCTAGGCAGGACTGTCCAAGGGACATGGCAAGATCACGAGGCATACCTGCATATCAACATTCTAGAGATAAGGGCGGTGCTCCTGGTGTTGCAAGCACTCCACGACCTTCTGCCTCTGGAGATGATTGCGATACAATCAGACAACATGTCGGTAGTATGGTATATCAACAAACAGGGTGGAACCAGATCATATCCACTCTGTCAAGAGGCGATTCGAGTTTGGAAATGGGTGATATCTTCCCAGCATTTTCAGGTGGCAATGCACATTCCAGGGACAACCAACGTGATAGTCGACAAGCTCAGCCGAGCAATCTTGATGCCTCACGAGTGGTATCTCAGACAGGAAATAGCGGAGCAGATTTTCCGCATTTGGGGACAGCCTTGCTGTACTCTCTTTGCCAGCCCAATCATTGCCAAGTGCAGCAGCTACTTCTCCCTCATCCCCCCTCCAGGGGGGTCACCGAGAGATGCACTCATTTATTAACTGGCCCCCTGGGTCTCCTTTATGCTTTCCCCCCCTTTCCTCTCATACCCAAGGTTATTCAGAAAGCAAAACGGCTGGGAAGCAAACTGATCCTCATTGCTCCTTACTGGCCTTGTCAGGTTTGGTTCCCCTTTCTTGGGCCTCTTCTCCTAGATGATCCTTGGATTCTGGACCCAGTACCAGATCTCTTGATGCACTTGTCAGGCTCGCTTCATCCCACTTTACATACCCTCATTTTGACAGCTTGGCTGCTCCAGTTCCATCCGTAGTCAGGCTTCATGACTTCTCACCCTCTGTGACTCACGTCCTAACGTCCTCTCATAAACCCTCCACTAGGAGACTATATTCCAGTAAATGGAGGAGATTCTCTATCTGGTCTGAGAAAAAGAATGTTGACCCTTATACCGCCTCCATTCCAGTGGTTTTGGAATTCCGGTCTGAGCTTTTCCACCAGGGATCTGCGGCTGCCACTATCTGGGTTCAATTGGCAGCTATTTCTAATTTTCATCTAGGTATACAAGATTCTAATCTGATGTCACATAGATTGTGCAAAACCTTCCTCAAAGGTGCCACTTTAAGACCCCCATTTCAAGAACCTGTTTCTTCATGGGATTTGAATTTTGTGCTATGCAAACTGAAGTCTCCGCCCTTTGAGCCTTCTCATTCATCACCTTTGAAATTTTTGTCATGGAAGACTTTGTTTCTGGTGGCTATCACATCTGCCAGATGGATGTCAGAGTTACAAGCATTATCTGTAAAACCCCATTGTATGATTTTTCACAAAGACAGAGTATCTTTTTGCACCCTCCTTTGTCCCCAAGGTCTGTTCTCATAACACTTTGAACCAATCCATAGAAATTCAGGTGTTCTTTCTAAATCATTCCAATGCAGGAGAATACAGGTTTCATCAGCTGGATGTCCATAGACAATTACGTTTTTATTTGCACCTGACAAAGGAATTCAGGAAATCAGATCAATTATTTATATCCTTCTTTGAATCCAGGTCAGGTTTACCAGTTTCCAAAGTGACCCTCTCAAATTGGATTTCTAGCTGTATAGCTTACATTTACACCTCTGAGGGTAGACCTTTACCTTTCAAAATCAAGGCTCATTCTACGAGATCTCAGTCTATCTCTGCGGCCTTTCAAGCCAGGGTCCCACTTGATAATATTTGTGCAGCAGCAAATTGGGCTACCCCTCACACATTTATTACTCATTACAAATTGGATTTAACCTCCAGGGATAGAGCATCCTTTGGTTCCATGGTACTCAGGAGTATTTTTCCTTGAGCCACTCAAGAATAAGGTGCTAGGGACGCTGTCCCATATGTAAGAATGAAGGCGAGATAGGACTACAGAACATAAAGAAGTTATGTACTCACCATAACGTTCCATGTTTGTAGTCCATCTCACCCTTCATGCTTATGAACCCACTCTCCTACCTGGAGATAGAAAAATATTGTTATTATTCTCTGGAGATCTTTTAGTATTGGCTTCTTTCTGTATGTTTGTTATTTTTTCTCCTAGTTAGCAGCAAACAAGATCTGGGGATTGTACTGGTGCACCATGGGATACCTACCTAGCCACAAGCCAACTAGAAGACTTCGAGCTTGTAAATAGGCCGAGTACATAAATTCTTTTTTTACCTGTCTAAAAAGTTAAGTTTTAGTGGAGAGCCACTATTTTTAAAAGACTGACATAGATTGAAAAGGGTGGGCACTTTT
Organism: Protopterus annectens; assembly: GCF_019279795.1. Lineage (NCBI taxonomy): Eukaryota > Metazoa > Chordata > Ceratodontiformes > Protopteridae > Protopterus > Protopterus annectens. The sequence goes on from NC_056737.1 coordinate 1,378,547,224, forward strand.
GTATTCTGGTACTACGGAATACAGTATGATGGCCAATAAATTTAAATATATGAAGGGGAGTGATTTCATGGAATGATAATTTTGTGCTTACTCACACCAGCCAGTAAAAACAGAGAGGAAATGAGATATACTGTATGGTCAAATTAACATAAGGGGCAGGCCACTAGAAAAACAGTGGTGTTTAAGAACACAACAGTAACAGGGTGGGAAGGTGGGGAAAATTTCTGTCTGACTCACAAGAGACAGAGCTGTGGTCTCTCTTCAAGTTTTAATATGCAGTTAAAAGCAGAATACAAGTAACACACAGTGTAAAGAAAACAAATCACAGTATACAAAATAGAAAAAGCCAATAAAGTAATACAAAATACAAGAAATAAAAAGCAAACAAACCATTCTCTCTCAGCAAACTGTGGGAAAGTCTGGGTGAGCCTTTCCAGTAAAATGCTGGGTTTGATTTAATGCAAAGGACAAAGTAAATCAAACCAAGTCTATACTGAGTTCTAACAAGTATATTTGCTCTTCTGCCATTAATTTGGTTCTTCTGTCTGCATAGTTTGCAATAATTTTTTTCTGTTTTATACGAACAAATGTATTGAGTATAAACCTGCATGTGCTCAAAGGATCCATCATCTTAGTTTTATTTTAATATTGATCTCTGTTAACATTTTACGTAAGCAAGTAGGTAACAGATGAGCTAACCTGACAGGAAGAGTGGTGTGTGCAGCTGAGGACAGAGGAGAGGAAATGGACTATACAAGGAGAAATAGAAAGGAACTCAGAAAGTTCTCTATGCATACCAGATACTTCTGCAATCTGAATTTGAGTAAGGCATATGCTCTTAACAGACTGTTAGCAGGAAGTTTCTCTTTACTCATTTCTCTGTCCTGTGTGAGTCCTGTCTCTGTCGGGGTTTCGAGCTTATGGTAGGTTTATACTAACATTTTTTGGAAGTGCTGTGCTGTAGAATGATGAGACCAAGGGAATGCAGTATGGAAAAATAAGTATTATATCATCTCATACATATGTTACCCATATTGTATAAGGAAATGTGAACCTTTCACTACTGACCCTAGAAGATGCAATTACTGTTATATTTTGTCAAGTAGATGTCAAGGCATTTTAGTATATAATTTTAGTGAGTCTAGAAGAATATACCACGAAAAGCAGACACCAGCAGCTCCTATCCTTTCTCTTTGGTTACCCACTGTCCTCATACTGTTTCTGTGTATATTCTCCTGTTCTACACTTTATCCTTCCCTGAATTCATTTCTAGCCTCACTCATAATTGCCTTTCCTAGTGCATCTGCCCTATTTTACTGTCTTCAGACTCTTACATATTCATTTTTTATGTTTTGCCCTGCTTTTAGCTGCTAGTAATACCTCTCTCTCCCCCTGCAAAGCCCCTCTCTATTGTAGCTTATTTTAACCATACAGCACTGCGTTTCCTTCAAGTAAATCTACTTGTGTAGCTTGAGGCCAGTGTCCTTTTGTAAGCTTACTTCAGCTCATATTTTATTTATTTTTATTTTATTTCTGGTGACTATACCTTTAGAAACTTTATATCCTTGCCTCTCAAGCTAGTTTTCACTATCTTTTCTGATTGTTTCTATGACTTCATCTTGACCAGGGTGCTAGCCCCGTTCCGTTCGCCCTCGTTATGCTCGGGCTCACTTTGCTCCCCTACACTACCCTACCCCCATTCCCACCCACCCTCATTACAATTGCCTTTATACCTAACTATCCCTCCCCTTCCTGTCCCACTAGCCACTACAATTCCACTTCCTGCCTATTGCCACAACCACCTTACTAATCTGTCAATCTTGTCAACACCACTTCATCTATACCACTGTCTCTCTACCTACTCTATCTGACCATATTTTATTCCAAAATGTATTATTTTCTAATATCTTCTATACTACTCCTTATTCTCTCTATCTCAACCTCTTACCACTCCAATCTCTCTGACCCACTCCTATGTTCACCAACTTCTCACTCATACAACATATATCCAACTACTTCATCTTTTACTATCTTCCCTAATCTCTTTACTACCTCTATTTCAAGTCTATATAAACTATCCATAATACAGGTTTTTAAACCTTCCCACAAAGCTAAGTCAAAACTATACAAACTCCATCTATCATCTACTACACACTCTCTCTTCACTAAAAACCTACTTTGTTCTGGAGATATCCATCCCAACCCTGGCCCCTCTTCTCTCCCCAAAACTACCTCTACACTGCCCCCATCTTACTCCTTTACCTCTACACTGACCCCATCTTACTCCTTTAACAGTCACCAACCTCAGTCACAACAATCATCTCCATCCACATGCTTAACTATTTACTCATTGAATATTCAGAGTCTAGCAAATAAAGTCATTGAGCTGCACTCATGGATAGCTCAAAATACCCCTCACATCCTCTCCCTATCTGAAACCTGGCTCAAGACACACATCTCAAATAGTGAAATACTCCCACCAGGTTATAATATCTTCCGATCTGATAGACCTGTAAAAAAGGTGGTGGCGTGGCCGTCCTCTACTCAAACATTCTTAACCTCTCACCATACCCTTCTCCAATTCCTGACTTCCTCCCAGCTGAAATCATCATCCTTAACCGCCTTCTGAATCCCACAAAAAATTTGCAATTGCCTCTATCTACCTTCCTCCTGGTAACAATCTGCCCATTCTTTAAAACATCCTATCCTGGTTCTCCCACAATATACCATCTGAGATACTTATCCTTGATGATGTCAACATTGATTGTTCCAAACTCACAACTGACTCCCCCCAACTCAACTACACAGCTTTCACCAACTTATAACATCTCCCACTCACTTCCATAAAAATTTCTCTTCCAGCTCTATCATAGACTGGATCCTTACCAATTCCCCCCCCAACCAATACCACAATCCCACCACCTTACCTGACTCCCTCAGTGATCATCTCCCTATCACCATCTTAAAACACTATTCCCATATTCCTAAACCCCACCTTATTAAAGACTGTCGAAAACTATCGTCTTTCAATTCATCCCAATTTAACTCCATTCTCCACAACATAGATTGGTCCATTCTAAAACACCTCCCCCTAAACGATGCTGTAAGCACTTTCAATAGCATCTTCATGAATACTCTAAACTCCTTAGCTCCCTCTAGGAAGATCAGAGTAAAATCAAATCATGCTCCCTGGCTCTCCAAAGAGACTAGGTCCCTTATGAAACAAAGAGATCATGCTTGGAAAACCTGGACCAAAACTAAACAACCACCTTTTCTTCAAAAATACAGGCAACTGAGGAACCTTGCAAAAAAACATACAAATAATGACAAAAAGTTATACTATAGCTCTGCTCAGCTTAACAACAAATCCAATCCTCAAAAATGTTGGTCAACTCTCAAAAACATCGTCTATCCTGGAAAGCCCTCTAATCCCTCCCCATACCCTAACTCTTCCTCTCAGGAAACAGCTACCCTCCTGAATAAACACTTTATCTCTTCCATCCAAAATCTGGTAACCTCTAAGCCAAACTCTACCTTGACACCCACCTCTCCAAGTCCCACTAACACAACTTTGTATTCTTTTGAGCCAGTTCCCATTACTTACATCAAATCTCTACTACTCCAGCTAAAACCTTGCTCTCCTTACACTGGCAATCTATCTCCTACATTCCTCAAACTTGCTGCTGACTCAGTTGCCTATCCTGTATCTGTACTAATTAATCGATCTATTCTGGAATCAACTGTCCCCACCCTTTGGAAATCTTTCTTCACTATCCCTCTTCATAAAGGTGGAAACTTCACTGACCCCTCAAATTACTGACCCATTGCCATTCTGTCCCCCCTCTCCAAGATATTAGAAAAATGTATTCACTCACAGCTTCTCAATCACCTCCTCACACACCACTTACTTACCCCTACCCAACATGGATTTTGTCCTCACCACAGCACCACAACTGCCCTCCTCTCCTTCACTCATATCATTGCAGAGGCCCTAGACAACAGTAAACTCATTTCTTGTCTCTTCGTAGATCTCTCCAAAGCCTTCATTACTGTCTCTCATCCTCTACTACTATCCAAACTTGCAAATCTCCACCTATCCCCCTCCGCACTTGCCTGGTTTAATAGTTACCTATCTGGCAGGGAACAATCTGTCAAATGGCTCTCATCCTCTTCACCTTTCCTTCCCATCTCCACTGGTGTTCCCCAAGGCTCCATCTCGGGGCCCCTTTTGTTTAACATCTTCACCTCCCTTATTCAGTATGCCGAAGACTCCACACTTATATCCATCTCAAATAACATTCCTGAACTACACTCCCTGACCCAACAGGCCCTACTATCCATTGAACAATGGCTCTGTCACAGCCTATTGATCCTAAATCCCAAAAAGACCAAACTCCTACTTTTCCTTCCCCGTTCTCTTTCTCATCACAAAACCTCCTTTTTTATTACTTCTTCTAACAATACAAATATCCAACCTGACACCCACACAAAACTCCTAGGGTTCATTATCCATGATGAACTCAAGTTCAACCTACACATACTCCAATGTATAAAAAAACAAACCAGAAACTAGGTCTGCTATATCGGAACAAAAAATTCCTTACCCCTGAATCTAGACTTACCCTGGGCCAGGCACTCCTCCTCCCCTCCCTCTTATATGCCACCCCAGTTTTTACCAATATCCAGGCCTCCACTCTAAACAAACTGCAACAGACTTACCATAAAATAGCCAGATTCATTACTAACTCCCCATACAACTCACACCACTGCATTTCTTTAAACTCTCTTCAATGGCTTGAAAGGTCAGTAGGCAAACTACTCTACAAACACTCCCTTGCCCATGCTTGGAACAAGCTTCCCCTTGACTTACGTTCAATCTCCCACACCTCACACTTTAAAAATGCACTAAAAGCTTATTTTCTCAATTCCAGAACCTGCCCTTGCCATGACCCTACCTAGTCTTCCTTCCCTTTATGTACCCTTAAAAGGACCATACTTAGTACCTCATTACAATTGCACCTCTCTCTCCAATGTGTCTACTATGCATTTGCACAATTCTATACAAACAAAAATGTTCATTGTTGACCTATTGAACTATATCAATGTAAAATTATTACTTATCTTCTTTTTAATGCAACTTTATGCATGTATCCCAACATATTGTATCCCAACATATGTGAATCATTTTGCTATAACTGCTATTATATCAATATTGTTTAAAATTGTACTTGTTTTAAAATGTATTACTGGAGCTTTTCTCCTCGGGTATCCACTGAAAATGGGCCACAAGCCCAGTTGGACAAACCCTGTTAACAAATGTCAATAAATAAATAAAATATAGGATTTTTTTCTAGTGAATTTTTAGGTCTTATGAGTAGCTAGGGATTGGGATTTCTTTAGGTGTAGCATGTCGAACAGCTCTGGGTTTTACATAGCTTTATATGTTAGGCAAAGATCACCTCGGAGTAGGCGATATGCTGCAGAGTAAAGCTGATGTTTTTTGAGGTGGCCAGTGTTGGGCATTTGTTTGATGCCAGTAATCCTCTTTGTGAGGTACTTCTGTGGCCTTTCCAGCTGCTGCAGATGTCTTGTGAGGTACGTTCTAAAAGGGGCGTTGTACTCTATAATGGGTCTAATGAGTGTCGAGTAGAGGGGAACAATGACCTCTTTTTTTCCTGAATGAGAACCCTTTTATGATGAGGTGTGCCACATAGAAGGACTTCCTGGCTACTGTGGTGATGTGACTATTAAAGGAGAGACACTACTGTCCACCTGGGTCCCATGGTCTCTTATCACACATTCAATGTTAAATAGATTGCTGCCTGTGTGGTAGTTTAGGGGTACAGAGTTTTTACCAAAGGGGATGACACTGCACTTTTTGGCATTGAGCTTGAGGCCATGGCTCTGACACCAGGCATCTGTCTCAGTGAGGCCCTTCTGTAGGATGCCCACATCATTTGGGGGCATGACTATGGCTCCTAGTTTGCAGTCATCTGTGAACTTTGTTATCCAGAGGCCTTCTGTGTTGGCCTGTACTTCAGAGAAGTAGATACCAAACAGGAGAGGTCCCAGGATGGAACCCTGTGGTACTCCACTTGTCACTGCTTTTAGGTCAGATTTGGAGTCTGCAACGTTTACAGTGTAGGTTCTGTCAGTGAGCCAGTTGGCAACCCATCTTGTGACATAAGGATTTATACCTAGTTTAGTGAGTTTAGCTATAATTCCAGAATGGGGGATGGTGTCGAAAGCCTTGGTGAGGTAAGATAGGCTGTGTGAACCATCTTACCCTCATCCAGGGCTTTGGTGACTGCCTCAAAGAAGTCGATCAGGTTCAGGAGGCATGATCTGCCTTTTACAAACCCAAAATGGGGGGATCCAAAGTTTGGAGGTTACCAATGTCTTTGTTTATGAGTTCCATGATGATACTTCCATGACCTTGCAGACCAGTCTCATCAGGCTAATAGGTCGATAGTTCCCAGGATCAGTGGTGGCTCCCCCTTTGTGGAGTGGGATAACTGTTGCTGTGTGCCATTCAATGGGCACAAAGCCTGATGCAAGGCTATTATTGAACATGAGGCTTAAGTGGGGAGCCAGTTCGTTCTGAAGTTCATGTAAAACGCAGCCTCGGATGTTGTCCGGTCCCAATGGATCTGTGTTTTTGGCTTTAGAAAGTACAGCTTTTACCTGCGTAGTTATGATTACAGGGACTCTGCATTCTTCCTGTATAGATATGGGCCCTTTAGTGGGTGAGGGGGGGGGTCTGCCAGGATGTTGGCAATATCAGTTGGTTCTGTAATTTTAATGCCTTTGTGATGTAACTCAGAGCAGATCTGGGTGTTGCCATCTAGATTCTTGACATAGCTATAGAATGCTTTGTGGTTGTCCTTGGATTTAATGGTGATTTTGTTTTCGTAGCTAGCTTTGGAGGATCTTATAAGGGATCTCTTCTTACTGAGGCTGACCACGGAGCTCCTCCACTCATGGGATTTTACTCTCTTTTGCAACAGTTTCTTCCTTCTGTTGTACAGTTTGTTTATGGCAGGGGACCACCAGATTGGCTTCCTTTTTTTGGAAGATAGTGTCTTGGTTCTGTTTGGGATAGCATGATCCATGTAGTCGTGTAAGTGCTTATAGAGTGCATTTGTGTAGGATTCAGCAGTTGTAACTGTATTGTCCATCTGCATGGGTGTCATGAAGTTCACCACTTCTGTCTTAAGAAGTGCATAATGAATCAAACCTCCTTTGGTAAGCTGATTTCCTTTGCAATATTCACAATTGTTTGGATAGGGTTTACTGCATCTTTTCTCATAGTCTGTGTCTCATCATACCTCACATTAGTAACACACATAAAACTGACTTGCATTTAAGTGACATAACATTTCTGTTGAAGTTATCCTACCCTAAAGTTTAATGACCACAGAGCAGATTATCTTAAAGTATATGTTTATGTGTAAGAATGGGAGATTACTCCTCACATCACTCAGAGTTTATTTTTTTGTATTTTTTTTAATTTTCACAGAAGTTGTGTGAGGTCCTTCCATTTCACTGTTGCAGTATTCATAACATTAGGGATCCCCTGCCAAGGGCGGCCGATGTCCGGTCAGCATACCAAAGCCTTTGGGTTGTTTTAAGGTATGCCATACGTCACACGTATGCTCCTTGCATAGCGTAGGGCGTAAAGGTGATGTCCAGATGTACCATCCTCAGGTGACACGCAAACATACCATCCTCAGAACTTTTTTGCCACTAGTTTGAACACCATCGCTTGATCGTTGGCTGAATGTCTGTTCCATTACTGGTTTGCCAAGCTCTTACAAATAAGTGCCCTGTTTGGGTTATTTTTTACTTATCCTTTTTGTTGTTGCTTGTGGGGTTTCATGTCATCGGAGAAGGAAATGCCAGTGTGGGAAACAAATTCTCCATAAAGACCACAATGACCAGTGTCTTTTTTGCTTAGGTGCTTCTTATGACCATACACCCTGCTCCATTTGTCAGGCTTTTGTACTTAAAACCCTTAAAAGTACACTATCTTCTTTGGCACTTTATCTTGAAAATCAATGTCTTAAGCTTCTTGTGAAAGACATGATGGAGAGTACTTCCCGCTCCAAGGGACAACCCTCAGTGAAGTAGAAGGCCAAGAAGCCTAGACTGGAATCTTCTGCTGTTCAGCTTCTGCCAGACATCTCTTCTGAGGTGAGTGAATGCCCAGAGGTTTGGCTGGCTCGGTCATTGGATTCCTCTACTGTGATTGGGTTGGAGGGCAGTAGGGATCTGACTTTAAGTACGTCTGAAGAGGCTTTGCAGATGTCCAGTTTGGACGCTGATGGGGAACCACAGCTGATTATTTCCAAGGGGTATAGAGGTGTTGCTCAGATATTAGTCAGAGAAGAAGTCCCTACTACCATCATTGAATGCCATCCTAGGTTAATGCCTTCAAAATTTTATAAGGCAGGCATCCCATTGAAGAAAAAGCTGAAGACTAAGGATCCACAGAGTTAAGGCAGGCCATCACTCAGGGTTAGTTTAGTGCTTTGATGGCATTGATACCTCCTCGGGGAGTTTCCCTTCCAGCCCCCTTTGGTCCTCTGCTTCCCTAAAAAGACCCAGGGAACAGGATTCCTCTGAGGAGGAGCTGGATTTGGATGAGGAATCCCTTGCTTACTCCTCTCAGATTCCTTTTCCCTTGAACTATGGGTCAGAGGAAGAGGAATCTACTAATCATGATATTCCCTTTGAAGATATTTCTTTTGGGGACAACCTAATGGATGATGGAATTCTTTAAATGGGATTATGCTTAGGTGTCTGAGGTACCTAAAAGATACTTTGAGTTGCTGCAGAGGGACTCTCCTAAACCTTCTGCTGTTCCTATTTTGGATGCCTTGTTGGATGCATTTTCCAATGTTTATAAGGCTCCAGACTCTCAACCCCCTGCACAAAAGACACCTGATAGTCTCTATAGGGTGCCTGAGGGCTATAAATGTTTGTACAAGAGTCCTGCTGCTTACCGGTCAGTGGTGTCTGTGGCCACTGACAAGCCCTCTCAGTTGCTTCCTTCTTCTAAATCACTGCCCTCTGATAAAGATTGCAGGACCATGGAAAGGCTATTCAAGAAAATTTACACCTCTGCTACTTTGGCTTTTAGTGCTGTTAATTATCAGACCCATATGTCCAGGTGCTTGTTGGCTCTCCTGTCCCAGGCTTGTCAGGTTATTTCTGATATTCCAGACTCTGAGGGTAAAGCTTCTGCTCTTTCACTGTTAGGGGCTTCCTCCCAGGTGCCTCATCATTCTGTCAAGTGTAGTTATGATGCAGCAGATGCTTCTTCTAGGGCTGGTGCTTTTGAGTAAGTGATGAGTAGGTATTCTTGGCTTTGACTTCAACCTTTGTCTGATGATATTAAGGCTAAGTTGATGGATGCTAAATTCCTTTTTTTGCTTTTTGTGGTATTTACTAAGTTGACGGATGCCCCTCTTGATAGCAGCACTTAAGTTCCTGCAGGATAAAGGCAAGGCTTTATAGGAACATAACCATGTTTGTTTCTCCTGTGCCCAGATTTCAGAGACACTACCCCAATAAGCCAGCCTTTGTTTGCAGACAATATCACCCTCCTAAGGGCAAAAAGGGTGGCAAGTGGGCTCCTCCTGCTAAGGCTACTTAGACGTCCGTGCCTCAAAAGTCTCATTTTCCAGATAAACCAGGTGTTATTTGATTAACCTATTCTTCCCAACCACGTTCCTCTCTCTCTGCACCTCTCTGTCTTCCTGTTTGTCTACATAGTACTCAGGATTCCTGGGTTCTGTCCATTATTTTCCAGGGGTATTTCATGGTGTGGAAATCCCTTCCCCCTGTTATGGATATTCCTCAGCCCCCTCAGGAACAATTCTCCTTTTTTCCAGAGGTGCTTCGAGACCTTTTGACTCAGGGTACTACTCAAGAGGTGCCTGTGTTCCAAAAGGGCATGGGGTTTTACTCCAGGGTGTTTCTAGTACCCAAAAAAGAGGGTACTTGGAGACCAATTCTAGACCTATCTCATGTAAACACTTTTCTGAAGGTTCTCTCCTTTCAAATGTTGTCCCATCAGACTTTGTTCCCTCTTTTGCTTCCTCTGGCTTATATGGTGTCCCAGGATCTCATTGATGCTTATTCCATATTCTGATCCAGCCCCTTTTCAGGACATTTTTACATTTCTCTGTTGCTTCCTGCATTTTCATTTCTGTGCTTAGCCCTTTGGCCTTTCTACTGCCCTAAGGATATTCACTAAATGCCGTGCTCCTGTGATTGTTTTTGCAGGATTCAGGGGACACGAGTATTTCCTTACTTGGACAACCTCCTGCTCAGGCATCCTCTCCAGAGATCCTGTTGCAAAATCTTCATTTTGCCATTTCCTTTCTGCAAAGCATGGGGTTCACAATAAACTTCAAAAAGTCTTTTCTGACTCCTTTTCAGGATCATGTTTTTTTGGGATGCAGGATTCAGACGGTGCCTATGCTGGCATCCCTATCTCCACCCAAGGCAATGATACTCAATTCTTTCTTTCAAACACTTTTCCCTGTGGCCTCTGTTACAGCCAGGGAAATTCTGAGAGCTCTGGGATGCATGGTATCCACCATCCCTATGCTCCCTCTGGCCAAACTCCACATGAGAAAGTTTCATTAGTTTCTGAAGTCAGTTTGGCTTCAACATGCACATCCCCTAGAATGTGTAGTTCCTCTTCTACTTTGTCTCAAGAAGGAACTTCACTGGTGGATCCAGCAGTTGTCTCAAAATCCAGGGCTCCCTTTTCATCCCCCTCTTCAATCTCAGGAGCTGTTTACAGATGCTTCAGATGCAGGATTCCAGTCTCACACAGACCTACCATGACAGCAAACCAAACACATAAACACACAAAAACATACTCGGAGGATCTAAATAAAAATCTGCCTAAGCAGCAGAGACCTCCAAAGCAGACACCCAAGCAACCGCTAACCCAAAACAAAACACGTGCAACACATAGCTCACAAAGCCAGTGTGCTGAACAGTCACAGCCCTTAAGGCTAAACAACACACCTGATACACTTGTAATAGGTGATTCTATCGTCAGGCACACTGATGTCCCGTTCACCAGGCTGAACAAGGAGAAGGTCACGGTGAGCTGCCTGTCGGGCGCTAGGATCCGCCACATAACACAAGCACTCAGGTCACTCCAAGGCAAGTACAAATATGACTCAGTCATTGTCCATGCTGGTGTGAATGACCTGAGATGTACCTCCCTGAACTACATGAAAAGAGACATAGAGGAGCTCTCTGAGCATGTAGCCCAGGCCGGTATGACCCTGACCTTGAGTAGCATCTTACCCTCGCCAAGAATGATGCCAGATATGAAGACAAGATGATCAATTTCAACAATTGGCTTAAGTATTGGTGTCATTCAAAGAGGATCCAATGCCTGTCAGCCTTGGATGACATGCTAGACAAGCCACGATGCTTCGCTAGGGACGGCTTGCACCTGTCACCCCTGGGCTTTCGGATATTGGCAAAGGCTCTTGCCACCCCCATAGTGCCTTTTTTAGGCAAGGCTCAAAAGACAAACCCACCTCCCCAAGTATCACAAGGGATAAGAAACTAAGAGTAATGCTACTCAATGCCAGAAGTCTAAACCTCAAGATGCACGCACTCGAAACTCTCCTTAGCATGGAGAACATCGATATCTGTGCAGTAACAGAAACCTGGTTCAAGGCTCCCGAGAGCACGTTTTTCAGCCTCAAAACTTGGACCAAACCACAAAAGGAGGGGGAGTATCAATATTCGTCAAAGATACCCACACCTCCAGGTTGGTGGCACAGCACGAAACATCAGAGACTATCCATGTGCAACTAACAGTGGGTAAAACTGCCTTCCAGTTTATAGCCTGCTACAGACCACCCTCCCAAACCCAGGAACACAACTCGGCCTTCCTGAGAACACTGGAAAATATGACGGTCTCTCCAAACACCATTATATTGGGCGACTTCAACTACCCAAACATAGACTGGGAGCATTACTCTTGCTCCAACACCCTAGCCCAAAGTTTCCTAGAATTTATAAACTCAAATGCTATGGAACAACATGTTACCACTCCCACAAGAGGGAAAAATATACTGGACCTGAACATCACCAACATGGGGACTCTATGCTCTAGACCAGAAGTGTACCCCTTACTGGTAAGATCAGACGATAAACTAATCTCACTAGATATTCACATCCCGACCCCAGCCCCTGCCCAGAAAACCACAGTGAAAAACTTCTCTAAAGCAAATTTCACACTCCTCAAAACCAAGGTGGAATCCTTCAAAGCCCCTGGGCCTGTGGAAAATACAGCCCAGACCGCAGAATCCTTTATAAACGCATTCTATGAACACCTTCAGGAATGCATGGATCATGCAATCCCAAATCAAACCAAGACCCAATCCTCCAAAGGCAGGCGTCCTGTCTGGTGGACCCCAGTCATAAACAAATTATACAATAGAAGGAGGAAGCTACTACATGATAGAGCAAAATCCCAAAAAGGGAAGGCATCTCTGATCAGTATTAGCAAAAAACTACGGGCACTCATAAAATCGTCTAAGGCTAGCTTCGAGAGAAAAATTGCACATGACACTAAGGATAATCACAAGGCTTTCATCAGTTATGTTAGGAACCTGGGTGGGAATTCCCAGATATGCTCAGAATTAGTCCAAAATGATAAAAAATACACTGAACCCACAGACATTGCCAACATCCTAGCTGACAGATTCAGCGCAAACTTCTCCCCCCCCTTCCCCACCAAAAGGGCAAATATCTATCCCAGCAGGAGTGCTGCCCCCCTAACATCTCAGATGCTCAGGTAAGAGCCGCCCTCTCCAAAGCAAAAAACACAGCATCAATGGGACCAGACAGTGTCCTGGGCTGCGTCCTACATGAACTCCAAGAAGAACTAAACCCAAACATAAAATTACTGTTCAATCTCAGCCTTACTACAGGATATGTACCCAAAGAGTGGCATACAGCAACAGTGGTCCCTCTCCACAAAGGTGGTGCCTCAATGGATCCTGGAAACTATCGCCCCATAAGCCTGACTAGCTTGGTCTGCAAAGCTATGGAAAGGATCATCATGGACCTCATAAATAAAGATATTGGGGACCTACAGACACTGGATCCTACCCAGTTCGGGTTTGTTAAAGGCAGATCCTGCCTCTTAAACCTGGTCGATTTCTTTGAAACAGTCACCAAGGCCATTGACGAGGGGAAGGTGGTCCACACAGCCTACCTGGACCTCGCAAAAGCCTTTGATACAATACCCCACTCGGGCAGTATAGATAAGCTCACCAGCTTAAATATAAATCCCTATGTCACTAGATGGGTTGCAAACTGGCTCAAGGACAGAACCCACATGGTTAGAATTACTGGAGCCATGTCAGACTCCAAACCAGTTACAAGTGGCATTCCACAAGTCTCAGTCCTAGGACCTCTCTTGTTTGGTATATATTTCTCGGAGGTACAGGCCAACATGGAAGGACTGTGGCTGACCAAGTTCACAGATGACTGCAAACTGGACGCCATAATTGACTCTCCAGCCGACACAAGCATCCTACAAAAGGGCCTCATAGAAACAGACAACTGGTGCCAGAGCCATGGCCTCAAGCTAAACGCCAAAAAGTGTATAGTCATCCCCTTTGGCAAAAACAAAGTGCCCACAAATTACCACATAGGTGGTAATCCATTAAGTACGGAAGAAGTAATTAGGGACCTGGGGACCCAGGTTGATAGAAATCTCTCATTCGACAACCACGTGGCCAAAGTGGTTAGAAAAACATTTTATATAGCCCACCTAATCATGAAGGGATTCACATCTAGATCACGGGAGGTCATTGTGCCTCTTTACTCATCCCTCATCAGGCCCATAATTGAGTACAATGCCCCTTTTGGGATGTACCTTACCAGACACCTGCAGCAACTGGAAAGACCCCAAAAGTACCTCACCAAGAGGATCAAAGGGCTCAAATAAATGCCATATTCTGCCCGGTTAAAGAAACTCTACTCAGTGGCATACCGCCTGCTCAGAGGTGATCTGTGCCTGACGTATAAAGCCATGTCCAACCCGGAATTATGGACATGCTGCACCTCAGAAAATCCAAATCCCATCAAGCTACGCGCTCGAGAGACTTGAACCTCAGCACTGAAATAAATAGGACATGCTGGAGGGACAGATTCATAACCCAGAGACTCCCTTCACTCTGGAATAAAATCCCAGTCCAGGTTAGGCAGAGTCCCTCACTGACTCTCTTCAAGAGGAATCTTGATGAGTGGATGGGAGATCATAGATTTACCCCGGGTATCACATCTGTGCAACTGTTAGACGGAGGCACAGTATACTAACCTCGAAAAAGGGCATAGCAAAATTAATTTAAAATGGGTGTTGAAAGCCAAACACACTCTGGCTAGGCTTATAGATGCCCTAGGGCAGATAGCCTAGAATGAACCTATGGATGCAGAGCAGTTTTTGGCTCCCTAAAGGGGAAGGGGTGTGGTTGCCTCTTTAACAGAAACAGTACATCAATGTCAAAGAGATGAGAGCTCTTCTGCTGATACTTCAGGCTTTTCTTCTTCTTTTCTCACCAGGAGCTCATAAGGTATGCACAGATAATACCACAGTGATGTGGTATATAAACAAACAGGGAGGAACAAGATCTTACCTTCTTTGCCGGATAGCACTCCTGGTTTGGGATCTTGCTGTCAAGTATCAAGTGACTCTTCAGGCAGTTTACATCCCTTCAGGTCAAAACATTGTGGCAGACACTGTAAGGAAGTCCTTAACTCAATCCTATGAATGGATGATTCACAGGGATATGTTTCTGCACATTGTCCACCATTGGTGTACTCCTCAAGTAGAACTGTTTGCCTCCCATCTGAGCAGACAACTTCCTCTGTTTTGCTCCAGTGTTCCAGGTCCTCTGGTATGGAAGGTGGATGCCTTATCTGTTTCTTGGAAGGGGATGTTTCTTTATGCATTCTCTCCACTTCCTCTCATTCCAAAAGTCCTGTTCAGAATTCAACAAAATGCTCCCAAATTGTTGTTGGTGACTCCCTTTTGGCCGTCACAACATTAGTTCCCTCTACGTCTGCATTTAGCAAAGGAGAGTCATCAGAATTTACCTCACATAGTGGATCTATTCACACAAGACAAGGGATCTCATATCCATTCCCTCCTGTCCACTCTTCAACTGAAACTGTGGGTGATAAGATTTTGATTCCACAGAGACCTTTTTTCTGAGTACCTACTGAAGGCCCTGCAGGAGGCCAGGAAACTTACTACTGGGAAATCCTACTCATCCAAATGGAAGAGGTCTTCTATTTGGTGTCTTTCTTGTAACCTGGACCCACTTACTGTGGATGTTCCTTTGGTTCTCTCTTATTTGTTTAAGTTTCTCAATGCTGCTCAGGCCTATTCTTCTATTAAGGCCCACTTATCAGCTCTGTCTGCTTGTTTGCCTTTACCTCCTCCTTTGGCTTCTAGATTGAGGCTAAACAGTTCCTTAAAGGCATCTTTCATATGAGACCTCCCAGGAAGCCTTTTCCTCCTCCCTGGGATTTTAATTTTGTTTTGGAGAAGTTGACTCAGGCTCCTTTTGAGCCTGCTGATTCAGCTTCTTAGCAGCATCGTTCTTCAAAGACTGTTCTTTTATTGTCCCTTACTTCTGCCAGATGGGTGTCAGAGCTTCAAGCCCTTATGACTTATCCTCTTTTTTTGATATTTCATAAGGATAGGGTGTCCTTTGCATACTAATCCTTCTTTTATGCCTAAGTTGGTTGATGAGTTTGCCTACCTTTTTTCCCCTCTCTGCAATATGACAGTGAGAGGGCACTGCATACTTTGGACATGCATAGACAACTCAGATTTTGTTTAGATAAGACTAAGGCTGCTAGAAAATCTGATCAATTGTTTGTTTCTTTTCATCCATGGTCCTTATGATTAGCTGTATACAAGCAAACTATTTCTTCTTGGATTTCAAAGGCTATTTTTTTTTTTTTGTTATTCCTTTCATGGTAAGAGCCTTCCTTCTTCTGTAAAGACTCATTCTACTAGAGCTGTGGCTTCTTCTGGTACTTTTTCCAAGGGCTTAGATACTAATTCTATTCTTGAAGCAGCTACCTGGACTTCTGTGCATATGTTTACCAAATACCATAAGTTGGATGATATCTGTAGAGCTATAGCTGGTTTTGCTAGGGCCATTCTTTATGGCTTTCTAGATGTCTGTTCTGCTCCTTCCTCCTCCCAAGTTTTTTTTCCTGAGCTTTGGCACTCTCCCAAACATAAATACTGCAGCAGTGAAGGAAAGGACATAGTGCAGTTGTGTAAAATCTTAATGTAACAGTAGATGTCCTTTCCTTCACTGCTGCAGTATTCACCCTCCCTCGTTCCCCCTAGTCCTTTACTTTCCCGGCTGTACTGGCTACCTCCTGGGTTTCCATAGACTGTTCCTACTGGGGCAATCATTTCTGAGGATGGTACATCCTGATGTCATCATTATGCCCTACACTACATGAGGAGCATATGGGTGAAGTTCGCCGTACCTTAAAGCAACAGTAGGATGTTCATCGTGTTTCACTGTTGCAGTCATGACTGTAGGGTTCTCCCCTGCCAGCAGGCAGTCCTCGGTCGGCCAGAATCCCAAAGTCTGGGTCCAGCTTCGGCTGTTCAACCATGCTCCCTGACATCAGAGCGCCAGGAGTACAAAGCTGACAGCCGGCGCCATGTTCTCCAGTCTTTCTTGCCGTGCGGTGATAGCAGTTCGCAAGTGCCGGTCGGCTGACTCCTGACAATCTTTTCTGAAAAAACTTCAGTCTGAAGACTTTCTTCTCCACTCAAAGCTAAGTACCCCATTGGGGAAACTTTTTCTTGCTCCAGTTCAATGTCAGAAAAAGTTAATAATTGTATTTCATGTGGGAAGCAAATACCTCATAAGGATTTTCATTCTTACTGTATTCCTTGCTTAGGCCCTGACCACGACGTAGCTAGTTGTCGGTTTTGTGCTAGATTCAATCAACGTACAATTAAACGAAGGTACGATTTTGCATTTCATTACTTCGGTATGCGTTTTAATTACAAAATGTCGTCGGATATGGTTCCGGCTACCGGAGTTCACAAACGACGCAAGGACAAAGACAGGCCTCCGAGGTCCAAATCTGACGATATTGCACAAGCGGAGCCAGCTTCAGGTTTGGCCGTCGTCAGTGAGGCGCTTTTGCAGTCCCTGTCGTCGGCCATTTCAGAACCGATGGCCAAAACGGACTCCCATGAGGAGCCAACAAGGCCTATGAATATTTCTATTGCAGGACATTCGGATGGGTCCGGAGCTGCTGTGCAGGTACCGGCTTCCGAAGGGGTTTTCAGGCCTACTCAGCTTCAAATAAAGGCAAAGCCAAAGACAAAGGCAAAGACTCCTTCAAAATCAAAGACTGCAACACAGGCCTCTTCTGAACTGGCTCCCAAGTCACAGAAACAGTTACTTAAGATGGCGGAGGATTTACTTACTATGATTAGGGGTTCACATCCCCCTCCAGATAAAAGGCCAAGGCAGGAAGTTTATTATGATTCCTCTGATCAGGCTTCTGTTTCTTCTTCTGACCAGGAATATTCTTTCCCTCCTTATGAGGATTCTGATGCTGAGGAATCCATTCCTTCAGCTTCTCCCCCTGAGGATTTCTCTTTTGGGGAAACTTTGCATGAAATGAGGGAACATTTCCACTGGGAAGGACAGGAGTATTCGGAATCTAAGAAAAGACTAAGGGATTTTCTTCTTCTTCCCCAACATAGACCCCTGGCTATTCCTCCTGTTTTGGATATTGTGGATGATGCTTTTCGAGGCTAACTTAACCCCTGACTCTTTTCCTCCTGCTCCTGTTAAGCCTGATAGATATTACAGGGTTCCTGATTCCCACCAGTTTTTATACAAGAACCCTACTGCTGACCCTGAAACCATTTCTCAGGGTCCTAAGGGAGTTAAGGCCGCTTCTGCTAAAAACCCCATTCCCACTGAGAAGGATTCTAGATCTTTAGAAAGATGGGGCAAAAAAGTGTACACTTCTGCTACTTTATCTATTAGGGCTTTAAACTGTCAGTTTCATATGCTGAAATACCAGCAATTTCTCTTGTCTGTTTTAAAACAAAAGCTTACTTCCATTTCTGCCTGTGCAGATGATAAGGAATTACATGATTTAATGCATTCCACTGAACAAGTTGGGAAGCATGGTTTACACTGTGGATTTGATGCCTTGGAGGCTTCTTGTAGGGCTGCTGCCTCTGGCACAGTAATTAGAAGGCATGCATGGTTAAAGGAACAAAATTTGCCAGAACAAGTAAAAGCTAAATTATTGGATGCTCCTGTTCAACATAATGTTTTGTTTGGACCAAAAGCTGAAGAGGTGATTAAAAAGATGGAGGACAAGGCAAAATCCATGCAAACAGTTAAAGATTTCTTACAAGTACAGCCACCCAGATTTAGCAGGAATTGGCCTACAAAAAATTGGTCCTTTCCCAATTCAGACAGGCCTCAAAGGGGTAGATACAGACGCTCCCGAGGAAGGCCTCAAACACAAGCCTCTTATAGACCAAGACAGTGGACTGCTTCCACCCCTAGGGGAGGAGAGAACAGGTCACAAACTCATAGGAAACAGACTCAATGACTCCCTCTGTTGGGCTGCAGGCACTTCTTGCCTGGAAGCCCTTCTCGGAGGAAAACTTTCTCTTTTTCATCGAAATTGGACATATAACCCAAGACAAGTGGGTTCTGCATGTGGTTTCAAGAGGTTACAAATTCCGTTTTCATACCCTACCAAGGCCAAGCGGATGGCCAGACCTTCCAAAACATCAATGGACAGAGGCCTTAAACCAGGTGGAAGCTCTTTTGGCTATGAAAGCCATAGAACTTGTTCCACTTTCAGAGATGGGACAAGGTTTTTACTCAAGGCTCCTTCTAGTCCCCAGGAAGCAAAATTCATGGAGACCCATCCTGGATCTGTCAGTCTTGAACACCTTTCTAGAGAGTCCAAAATTCAAGATGCTTACTCTACAGCAGCTACTTCCAATGCTGTCCAAAAATGCATGGATGGTAACTTTGGATTTAAAAGAGGCATATTTACACATTCCCATCAGGCAGGAACGCAGAAAATACCTCAGGTTCAAGGCCGGATCGAGGCACTTTCAATTCTCTGCGCTGCCCTTTGGATTGTCTACTGCGCCCAGGGTCTTCACCAAATGCCTGGCTCCAGTAGTAGCTTACTGCAGACTCAGGGGAATTCAAATTTACCCTTATCTGGATGACTGTCTTATTCAGGCAGACAGCAATGAGGTCTTACTCCAGCATCTACGGTTTGTTCAGGATCTCCTCAAGTTCCTGGGATTCACTGTAAACATAAAAAAGTCAAATCTGACACCTTCACAACAGATAATTTTTATGGGCGCTTCTTTAAACACAACAACCCAGATGGTATTTCTGACATACGAAAAACAGTTTCAGCTGGCTACAACGTTCAAAAACTTGGCAACTTTAACTCAGCTATCTGCAAGGAGATTCCTGCAGGCTTTGGGTTACATGGCCTCCTGCATCCTTCCCGTTCCATATGCAAGACTACATATGAGGAAAATACAGTGGTACCTAAAAAGTGTATGGTCTCAGCTTTGCCACAGTTTAGACATTCTTATCTCCGTCCTGCCTTGTCTTCAAAAGGAATTCCTTTGGTGGTCCAAAGCATGTACTCTAAACAAAGGTAAACCCTTCTGTGTCTGCCTCCTGCCACTCAGATTCTAACCACGGACGCCTCGGATTATGCATGGGGAGCCCATTTTCAGGGCAACTGTCTGCAGGGCCTATGGACAAAGGATCAGAAGCACCTGCATATCAATTTAAAGGAAATGTTAGCCATTCAGAAAGCTCTAATGGCCTTCAGGAATCTTTTGCAACCAGGACAACTACTGATATGGACAGACAACACCACAGTTATGTGGTACATAAACAAGCAAGGGGGATCTCATTCCTACCCCCTTTGCAGGCTAGCCATGGATCTATGGAACACAGTTCTAGCTTGCAATCTGGACCTTCAAGCTCAGTTTCTACCAGGGAAGCAAAACTTCTTGGCAGACACTCTGAGCAGAAACCTTTCAGATCCACACGAGTGGATGCTGGGCACCGAAATATTCAGGATGATAACAGCAGTCTGGGGATGTCCCCACATAGACCTCTTTGCATCCCATCTCAATCATCAACTACAGAATTTTTGCACCAGGACTTTCCACGAACAAGCTTGGAAAGTGGATGCACTATCTTTCAGTTGGAGAAACCTCTCGGGATATGCCTTTCCGCCTCTTCCTCTTCTTCCACGGGTATTATTAAAGATCAAACAGGACAGGCCCAAGATGATAATCTTGTTGGCCCCAAATTGGCCTCGACAGTTTTGGTACTCTACTCTGAAAAACCTATGTCTGGAGCCCCCTTGGGTCTTACCTCAGACTTAAATCTTCTGTCCCAACATCAGGGTCAGGTTCTACACTCCCATGTCAGCACTCTCAGCCTGGCGGCCTGGTTAATCCAGGGCCTTTGATTCCTTCTCTCCTACCCAAGCAGGTTATGGATGTCATTTTAGAAGCCAGACGTCCTAGCACTAGAAAATCTTATGCAGGAAAATGGAAAAGATTTTGTTCCTGGATGCAGGCTCAGGATTCTGTTCCTCTTCTTCCTAACATTCCTTTGATTTTACTTTACCTGACAGATCTCTTACATAAGGGTCTCTCTTTCTCTTCCATTAAGATACATGCCTCTGCTATTTCCGCTCATTATAATACAGACCCTCCAATCTTTTCCCACCAGCTCATGAGACAGTTTCTCAGAGGAGCTAAGAACTTAAGACCTCCTAGATCTCCTCCCATTCCTGCTTGGGATCTCAACTATGTTTTGGAAAAGCTCACCTTACATCCTTTTGAGCCTGCTGCCTCTTCTGACATCAAGTTTTTATCTTGGAAAACAGCCATCCTGTTAGCCCTGACCTCTGCCAGGAGAGTTTCAGAGTTGCAAGCTATTATGGCTGTGGAACCTTATATTATTTTTCAAGACAGGGTGTCTTTGAGGACTAATCCTACATTCATGCCTAAGGTGGTTTCCAAACTGGCTTTAAATCAAACTATCCACTTGCCAACTTTTTTCCCCACTCCTCAAAATAAAGGGGAAAGGATCTTACATTCCTTGGATGTACACAGACAACTACGTTTTTACTTGGACAGAACCAAGGACATCAGAAAATCAGAGCAATTGTTTGTTTCTTATGCTTCAAATTCCCAAGGTAAAGCCATTTCAAAACAGGTCATTTCTAAATGGATTGCTTATGGAATCAGATTTTGTTATTCACACCATGGAAAGCAAATCCCAGGGAGTATACGGACTCATTCCACCAGAGCTGCTGCCACTTCTGCTGCCTTCCTCAGGGGAGTTCCTACCAAAGACATTTTGGAAGCTGCAACTTGGAGTTCTGTGCATACTTTTTCAAAGCACTACACTCCACCTCTCTACTCTAAGTCTAGGGCAGGCTTTGCTTCTGCAGTCTTGCAGGGCCTTATAGCCGTCCCTTCTGCTTTATGACCACCTCCCTTTCATTTTGCTTTGGGATTCTATCCTACAGTCATGACTGCAACAGTGAAACACGATGAACATAGTACAGTTGTGTACACTTACCATAAATGTAGATGTTCGAGTGTCTTCACTGTTGCAGTCTGGGTTTCCCTCCCTCCTGTCCCCTCTTATTTTACTTTTGTGTGGTTCCTTTTTTTCACCATTCTTCTGAGGTGTATTTGCAAAGGATATGGGACCTTTTTCATTTTGGGACTCCTGACATCTGGGGCAAGAAAAACTGGAGAACATGGCATCGGCTGTCAGCTTTGTACTCCTGGCACTCTGACGTCAGGGAGCATGGTTGGACAGCCGACGCCGGACCCAGACTTTGGGATTCTGGCCAACCGAGGACTGCCTGCCGGCAGGGGAGAACCCTACAGTTATGACTGCAACAGTGAAGACACTCGAACATCTACATTTATGGTAAGTGTACACAACTGTACTTTTTGGTATACTGGCCAATGTTGGTTTTCCATGGCAGGGAATCCCAAATGTAAAGAATACCACAGGAGTGAAGGAAAGAACATCTACTGTTATGGTAAGATTTTACACAACTGTACTTTCTCTCTTATTTGTGTGACTTGCTCAGTGTTGGGTAGGCTTATTCTTTTCTTACTGCCCACTTATCTGTTATCTCTGCCTTTATCTCCTCCTTTGGCTTCTAGATTTGAGGCTGAACAATTCCTAAAAGTCATCCTTCATATTAGGCCTCCCAGGAAGCCTGTTCCTCCTCCCTGAGATCTTAATTTTGTTTTGGAGAGGTTGACCCAGGCTCCTTTTGAGACTGCAACTTCAGCTTCCCTGCAACATTGCTCTTGGAAGAAGGTTCTTTTGTTAGCCCTTACTTCTGCCATACAGGTGTCTGAGCTTCAATCCCTTATGCCTTGTCCTCCTTTTTTGGTGTTTCATAAGGGCAAGGTGTCCTTGCGTACTAATCCTTCTTTTATGCTCAAGGTGGTGAATGAGTTTTCCCCTAATCAGTCTATTTATTTCCACACTTTTTTCCCTTCTCCACAATCTGCCAGTGAGAAGATATTGCACACGTTGGATGTACATAGACAACTTGGATTTTATTTGGATAAGATGAAGACTATTAGGAAATCTGGTCAGCTTTTTGTTTCCTTTCATCCCAAGTCCTTAGGAGTAGCTGTAATCAAGCAAGCTATTTATTCTTGGATCTCAAAAGGTATTTCTTTTTGTTATTCTTTTTATGGTAAGAGCCTTTCCTTATTCAGTTCAGTATCATTCTACAAGGGCTGTGGTTTCTTCTTGTGCTTTTTTTAAGGGTTTGGATACTAACTCTACTCTTGAGGCAGCTACCTGGACTTCTGTGCATACCTATACCAAGCATTACAAGTTGGATGGAATCTCCAGAGCTAGACCTGGTTTTGCTAGGGCCATCCTTCATGGCTTCCTAGAGGGCTCTGCTGGTCTTTCCTCCTCCCAGGTTTCTTATTTAGCTTTGGCACTCTCCCTAATGTTATGAATAGTGCAACAGTGAAATGGATGGCCGTAGTACAGTTGTGTAAAATCTTACCATAACTATAGATGTCCTTCTCTTCACTGTTGCAGTATTCTCTCCCTCCTCCCCCTGGTCCATTTGCCTTCTGGATGTACTGGTTACCTTTTTCTTGGACTGGCATTCCTACTGGGGCTCTCAGTTTTGAGGATGGTACATCCAGGCATCACTTTTATGCCCTGTGCTATGCAAGGAACATACATGTAACATATGGTGTACCTTAAAGCAACCTAAAGGCTTTGGTATGCTGGCTGGACGTCAGACCGCTGTTGTTTGGGGATGCCTAATGTTATGAATACTGCAGCAGTAAAGAGAAGGACAACTACCATTATGGTAAGATTTTACACAACTGTACTTTACTTCATCTTTGCTTGATTAACTGGACCACATCTCCCCACACCATATACCTGCACTTGTTCAAACAGCTGAAATAACCTTCTTCCCTATAACTCATCTACTTAAGCACATTGCACTCCATTTTCTCTATATAACTTAAACCACATCTCTTTGATGAAGTTTAAAGTCAGGGATCCCCCATCACTGTTACATATCTTAGTTATATGATACATGTGTGACAGCCTCTCTCCATCACTTTGGAATAATTTGTTATAAATGTATTGTCACATGCAGCAGATAATTTTAGTTTAGATAACTTTAATATATAAATATGTTTCTTTATGCTCATATTATTTCTCTTGTAGGCTTTTTAACATTTCATTCTCCATAAATAAACAGATAATCCATTTTCACCAAAAATAGTACTATGACATTGGGGTCCTCATTGATAGGTCTTTGGTTAGGTGTTGTTTGGACAGCAGTTGAAATTCAGAATTTTTTTCCTGCAAAATTCTATCTCCAGGGATATCCATGCACTAGGCTGATATGCCTTCATTACTGGAGTCTACCTGTTGCCTTTTGTCATTCACTTAGGTTGAACTCTTTTCTTGGGGGGGGGGGTCTTTTTAGCTCATCATAGCTGACCACTCACATAGCCCTGGGAGACATCCTTGCTCAATTGGTCTAACAGACCTACAAGGTTAATTCTGTCCCTTGTCCTGGACCGGTGAGAGCAAGGTTCCTGGTGCAGTATCACCCTGCTGCTGTTGAGTCCTTTGTTTTTCCATATGCCTTACATTTTCTACCTTTTCCATGTATTTGCAATCTCCTGTCTCTGCAGAGACTCAAACACTGCCCAGCTACACCTAGACAGTGTCCCTCTGTACATCTCCAGCGTCCACTAGATATCTAGCACAAAGAGCATCTGAGTGCATGACTGGCGCCTCATGCCAGTGTGTCAAGACACCAGAGCTGCAAATCAAACTCAGATCATCTAGGCAATAATTGGGCTTTATCCATGTCACACTTTCCAAGCCTGACACTTGTGTTGCTAGTAAGCACCACAGTAAGTTTCCATGTGACCTTGAAATTGCCAGCAAAGATCCACACTTGGTATTGCCTGTACTGTCTCCCCAGAAAGTGTAATGTGCTAATAATTGCCATAAGTACCAGTGATTCAAGCAGTCTACTTGGTGTCAGTACTAAAAAAAGTGTCTAGCCTATTTTACAGAAATGGTAGCAGCCCAAGGTATATATTCATAGTTCATAGATTAGTACTAGGCTAACTGCCCTTATGGGTCATTTTAAGCCTAGCCAGTTACCCCTGAACCTTGTGTCTGGAAGGTAAACACCTTAACCATTATGCCAACTTCCCCCTAAAATTACTACCTACACCTGTATTTGAACCCACTAACATATGCCTCCAACAACAATGCATTAACATGTGCTGCCACAGAGTCAGCATCACCTGTCTGAGCATCAACAAAACAACAAGAACTCAGAGGCCATTTCAACATTTGCTGAAGGTAAATCTGGTGGCCAACTACCCCTGTGATAACTGCAGCTCATGAGCTCATCTTCATGTATTGAGGTTTCAGTCTGAGCCACTCCCTGGCTTTGATGGATAATCTTGGATTATTGGAGGGGGCACATCTTCAGTTTCCACTTGGACTGAGGGTGTATCGTAAGGTTATTGCATCATCCTGTTTTGAGGTGATCAGACTGAACATGTTGATGGCCATCCTAGTCTTAGGGTGTGATCTACTATGTCATACAGTATGTCATGGATACAGTGTACTCAGGACCGAGAAGTCTCCTCGTCGATAAGTTCCTTGGCTGATATGGGCCAGCAGGCAGTGACCAGGGATGAACCATCTGGCATATACTAGGGCTTACATCTTATAGACTAGATGGCAAAATGAAATTTGATATCTGGTGAGAGCATACATTACTGGTGCAGGAGCGAACCATAAGAGAATTCAGTCTAAAGTTTTTTTTTTCAGGCTCAGTGCAGGCCACACTCTACACTGATTTTTCATTAGCCTGCATACACTGCAGCACTGGTTCTCAATCACCTGAAACACACTTGCATCACTGGTTTTCAATCCCCTGGCATGCACTGCAGCATTGGTTCTCGATCCCTGGCACACACTGTAGCATTGGTTCTTGATCCCTGGCACACACTGCAGCACTGATTCTTGATCCCCTGGCACACACTGCAGCACTGGTTCTCGATCCCCTAGCACACACATCTGGACTTGTCACACACTGAACCCTGCACAAGAGCAAACCTACAGGTAGTATGGGCTACACGGGGCTCCCTCATCCCAGGGTTATGTATATATTTGGAGAATCTTGAGGCCACTATCTGTGAGATGAGCAGAGGCAGTGAGACCTCACCATCTCTTCCAGGTGACTCCTTATTTGAATAAATCCTCTGGCTGAAGAATGGCTAAGACTGTCCTCTTGCTGCTATCTCTTTCTCCAGTAAAAACTTCTGGCCTCTATCTTCTCCATCCAGAAACACCTGCCAATATTTCTGGTAAAGAAGCCTGGGAACCAATGGATCATCTCCCACCCTGAGGCCATCATTAGGGATACCATCAATGTAGCATGGAGATACCCTTATTCTTCCCCATTAGCCTAGCCACTGTCTGAGTGGACAGATCAACTCACTAAACATCCTGGTGCTGATTCCTGAGTAACTACATTCATGCAGCATAAGTCTCCAAAACCACTGTAAATTCTGTCTTGCCACCAGACATTGAGTCCAGAACTGAAATGTGAGGTGTGACAAGAGGATTTATTGCTACTACATTGATTTTTAGTGTAATCAACTACTTATTTCACCTGCCTAATTCCAGGCTGACTTGGTTAAGAAGGTGTTAGATAACCCAGGTAATCTCCTGGAGTCTGAAATCAACAACTACCTTTGCAAGCCCGTCTATAGTCTCTCCAGTTGGATGCCACGTGAGTCATTGTAATTGTGGCTACACTGGTGCTTTGAATAGGGATGCAGGATCAGGTTTGTGAATTTGCAAGATTTAGTAGGTGATACTGACCTTACTGAAAAAGGTGTTTGGAAAGAAGATCTAGATGTCCATTTACTGGGGAAAGTGTTCTTCAGCCAGCATACTTAGGACCCTGAACCACGATCTTTAAGAGGAATTAGGACCTCACCTATGCAAATTATCTTTATTAACCCCCCCCCCTTTTGACATCCATCAAACGTAATAATTAAAAACTTAAAAAATTATATTTCAAAAGAAGAGGAGACCTCCTTTGCATCTTATGAAGGCTATCAGACACTATGCAATGTTGTCCCTTCCAGTGACAGTGACATCAGTCAGGTTGTCAACTACATCTGCCCTAGTGGTCCTGCTCCAATCCAGATTAATGTCTTTGGCTTCCTGGGGGGGGGGGGTTCTGACTTTGCTCCCACTTGAAGAATGAACATAAGGATGCAATGTATCCCAAGAAGGGTCATTGTTAATCATGTTCTGGGTCTCATAGTTCTTCCCCTTGAAAGAGCTTCAACAGCTATCTGTTCATTTTAACAGAATCATTGGGGCAGGCTTGAAAGAGCTTCAACAGCTGTGTGTTCATTTTAACAGAAGCATTGGGGAAGGCTCTGAATATACTACTCACGGGGACAATAGAGGCTGTCGAAATGCTGCAGAAGAAAACACCTGTTTTACTCCTGACTTCTCCAGGTCATAAAATAGATGGGTTCTACTTCATTCTGGACTTCACTTACTACAACAACCACATCCAGTATAGCTGGTTCTGGATGATTACCCAATAGATGCTCAATCTGTTGCACCTGGAGGATGATGCCCAGATGATGTTTTTCAATGTGATGGATGCCTTTCGTAAATCAATGTCTACATTGCATTTTGGGCCTTCCTCATTACACAGATTCTTTATTAAGCTGATGGCCATGGTGGCAGAAGCTGTTCAAAGGAAGATTCTTCTTATAAGCCTATGCTTAAATTATTGTTTCATTATGGCCCATCCAATGACTTTCTTGCTGTGGTCTTACTATGAGACTCCAGTTAATGCATTCCCTATGCTCACTTTAAATTAGTTTTCCTTGACATCTACTTTCAATGTGTGGAGCTGGAGATGTGGAGGAAGGCTCAGGACATCAAGTGTATGGCCTGTGCAGTGAGGTCACATTGCAGAGTCCAGGCCAACTATTTCAGTACATTCTGAGTTCAATGACTGCTGCTGTCTTTTTGTTTGGTTTGCACTTCTACTCCTGAAGAAGTGGGTATTGCACTGGATATATTTCCCCTGGTTGGTCTTCTAAACTCCCAACAAATTTTAATGAAAAATTATTTGGTCATGAGCTGTTTACTCCCAGACTATGTGAGGAGTGTGGTTCTGTGGTTCCACTGTGGAGAGAGGGCTCTTCACTATTCCTGGTTATGAAGGCCTGAAAAATAGCTGCCTCTGGAGTCTCTCCTTATTGTGTCAGATGACCTCATTTATTATCTAAAAAAGAAAAGGAGCACAGTATAATATCCCCCCGTGAAGAGAAGTGGTGCTTGTCAGACGGGGGCATCAATCAGAGGCATCCTTTTCACAGGAGTTCATAACCATGGGAAGGAAAATAAGCTGGCAGATGCCCAGAGCTGTGCTTCCAGTCCTCTCTTAGAGCTCTGGATTCAGAAGTTATGCCTTGTCAGGGTTATCCGGAAGTTGGGCAGTCAAGATATTGACCTGTTTGCCACTCAGAAAAAAATAGATTCTTCACATATTGTGCTTAGACAAGGGGGGATATGGGAGGTTCCACCACTCCCTGTTGCTATTCTCACTGATTCCACACCTTGTCTCAAAGGTTGACTAAAACTCTCATTGCCCTTTGTTGGCCGAAAAGGATGAAGTGTCAGACCCTGTAGCCCTATTGATGTAAGAAATCATGTCATTCCTAGCAAAGGATGCACCCCCCCCCCCCCCCCAGGCAACAACTGAATCTGTCTCACAGCATAGGTCATGATGTACACTAAATTCCCTTGTTTAAATTTAGATTTATTAAACTGTTATTATAAATAAAACAGTTTTACAATTAGAAGGAGTAAAATGCTGTGGAAAAAGGGTTTGTCTGGAAATAAATCAAATGAAGCATTAAAACTTATACTAACATAACTTAGAAAGATAAACTAACCAGGACAGGAGACTGTAGCAGCAGTGATGAAGAATATTCCAGAGGCACGGTACCTGTTGATAAGGGGCAGGCATATCAGCAATTTCAACATCTAAGTGCCATAAGGAAGAAAACAAAAAAAACATTTGACAGAGCTTCACAGAGCTCTTTCAGATTAGGGTGGGATATATGGCTAGGCATACTAATGCAAGAACTGTAGAGATAGTGCGAGACTTTATCAGGAAGCACTGCAGACTCAACAAAACTAGCATAATGCCTTGGTAACAAGAGCTATCTACAAGTAACCGAACTAAGGAATTCTGCACAAACCTGTTCTTTGGATTCAGTTCTGTATCGGGAAGTCTTGGGTAAATGCAGTTTTTTTAGATTCCACAGCTGACTGTCAGCTTACTCGTAGGTTATCTGTTCTTTCACTGCGTTAGATGCCTTTGAGCTATCCCAAACTCATGTCCAAGGATGATAAAGAGATGATGGATCCTGATGCGGCATCATACTGCTGCCATATTTTTATGATTTTGCCCTATGCATTCTCCACTGCTTGTGCACACCTGTAATGTCCATTGGACAGACTTGTAATGGGAGGGGTGGTGTGTTATCCAACCTCCTCAGCAACTCTACCACTACCCCTGCCTTGCTTAGACAATATTGCCTGCGTGTTTCCTGCCTCTGTTAGAGGTCTACAGTGAGGAGTGCTCAAGTGAGTGCAAGATGGACACACTCATCCTCCTGTGCCAGTACCTCAGATGTCCAAGCTGCTAATCTAACCCAGGTTGCATAGGTCAGAGGCAGAGCTTTATCCATGTATGTGACAGCACTGGTTGAGTTTTAGGTAAAGGAGTTTGCAGTAATCCAGATGGGATAAGGCAAAGAGATGCACCACCACTCCAAGTTCCTGGGATGAGAGTAAATGCTTGCTAGATTAAATGTTCCAAAGATGGAAAGTAGATGACTGGACAAGAGTACCAGTCTGTCATCAAAGACAATGCCAAAGTTTCTTACCTTCTCAAGAAGCTGTATGTAGTGTATTGCTACCATAGGTAATGATGAGATGAGGACGTGGATGCTGAAGATAGCCATGGCCCCTATCTAAAAGATGATAACCTCTTAGTGATTAAATTTCGTCTAATTTTACATGCATTTCAAGTCCTTGCCTAGTAAATCCACATCACAAAACATGTAGACTCTCTGGACTTCTCGTGACCTGGTAGCTCCCATATCCCAGGCTGGGCAAGTTGATTTTGATATATACTTTGTAGGGACCTTTACCTTGGAGCCCCACCTATTCTAAAACTGGCTCTGATCATCGGTGTGCCCAGAAGGTTGCTATAGCTTGTGTGCATGGCTGGGAGCAGTGTGCTCTTTATTTTGTTAACTTTCTTCACAAACAAACCTCAGATGTATGTATACAAAGTCACTGCAGCTTATATGGGGGGGGGGGGGTCAGTGTAATCATTATTATTCTTTTATTTCCTTTACAGTAAAACCCTGAGGGTGTTTACAGAAGGTCACTTTTGTCTGACTAGGTGCAAGATACTTCTTTGAGTAATGGGTTCGATTACATTAATTGCATTCACTTTACTCCTAAGCAAACAGAAGATGTGTATACAGGTGGCTATGTTTTGTGATAGGGGTAAGGTAGCATGCTGTGTGTATAACTCGAACAGCAGTACGTTTAAATATGTTACTTTCAAAAGCCAGGAAAGAAACACAAACTAAAGCTCCAAAAACATAAAGGATGGCAGGTTATCCGGAACACAAATCCATGTTTGTTTTAAATATTAAAACACACCATTAAGCTCTTTCATCATCCAATCACGACTTCATTATTCTGATGAAGTTGTGATTGGACAATGAAAGTGCTTAATGGTGTGTTTTAATATTTAAAATAAACATGGATGTGTGTCTGAACAGCCTGTCTCCCTTTATGTTTTTGGAGCTTAAATATGTTATGCTTGTTCTTCCACTTTCTTCCCAGTCTAACATCAGAGGAGTGGGTATACAGGAGGTGGCTACCTCTTGGAGGATAAAAGTGAAGGAATAAATGGGCAGTAATATATTTCAAGTTAAATAAGTCATACTTTTATAAAGCTTGCCTCTTCACTTCTTTTCCCCCTGTGATACTCAGAAGACAGATACAAAAAAACACCATGAAAGGAAAGCTTCGCCACAAAGACCAAAATGATTTTAAACTTTATTCTGGTACCACTAAATATTTTAACATTATTACATATTCATGTGGAAGTTTTAAGGATGAGTTGAACATACTGGAATGCAGAATGGTTCTAAATTATAGGACACCACACCCCTAGGGGATGAATTTGGGTACAAATTTAACTATGTGAGGATGCATAGGTAAGTACATGAATATGTGATAAAGTTAAAATATTTAATGTACTGATTATTAACTTTTGTATAAAATAGAAAATGCCTTTTTAAATAATTAAATGTTTTTGGTTATTAGGGCAGTTTAATTAGTTAAGTGTTGGATTGGAGCACTGGGTGTATAAATTAGACCAATTTTGATGTGTAACTTATTCCGAGAAAGCAAGAGGCCGAGGTACCAGAGTAAAGTTTAAAATCTTTATGGTCTTTGTGGTGAAGCTTTCCTTTCATGGTGTTTTTTGTATTACTTCCATTGTTGGTGTTCTTTTGTACTCACAAGATAGATAGTCTGGGGGCTAAGGAGGCAGGCAGTATTCTGATGTATGATCTGTGTACCCTTTCCTGCATTTATTTTCTTAGTTTATTAAGAACTATTATCTCAGCTGTGAGCACTGAACCTTATTTCTTCTTTGGAAGAAAAAAAAAAAGAAAGACTGAATTTCTTTCCTTAGTCATGGTTTTAGTTCAGACCATTACTGGATTCAGACGTGTGGAAAAGCATTCTTAAATGCATCGCAAAACATCAAGACTCCTATGACTTTTGTGGTCCTTGAAGCATCTAGATTTCCAGCTTAATTTATTTATTTTCTCTACAGTTGTTTCATTACAGTCTTTGCCCATTAGGATGTGTTGGAAAGATGCAGGAAAAAGCTGAAGTGTATGACTGCATTTGTTTCCTTAGTCATAATTTTTTTCAGGACATCGCTGAATCAAAAAGTTAATAAAAGCTCTAAAACGCACCTCATGATATCTACAAACATATGGTTTCCTGGATTCTTGGGACCCCCCAGACTCCAATGTAATCCAAATATTTTATACAAAGTTATTACAGTACTGTCTTTAGGGGATGTGGAGATGATGTAGGAAAAAGCCAGAAAGTAAGATAAAGTGTCAGAAAAGAAGAAAAAAGCAATCTAGATGTTGTGGGGATGCCTGGATGGAAGAAACCATGGAAACACTGGGGGATGTGTGAGGCATGAATGACTCATTTTCTTATGATTCCATTTCATTTAAGGCTGATCCAGTTTCTGTTGTAAACCAAACTTTGTTTATATTGACTAATGCAGAAAGAAATATGTTACATTCCTACTGATAAGATAGTTCATATAGTGATAAAAAAACAAACAAAGCCAGTGGTAATCTCCAAAAGAATTTATGTTAGTGCTTTTGTTGAACAAATAATCAAACTTCTTCAGACACAAGTTACAAAATAAAAAAAAACATTCCATTTAAAGTATTTCAACAAGAAATTACATCAGTTGTAAATGACATCACAAATGATCAAATTATTCATAAAAATATATAAAATGCAATGTTTATACAGAATTATTATAAATAATTCACATAAAAACTAGTATATATTACATCATAATACCTCCCAAACAAAAAGTTAAAAACAACTTTTTACCTTTGAAGTGATTTTAACCTTAAAATACATTTCAAGGAGCAATGCTCATTGAGACCTGGAAAAACAGAAGCATTTAATTTGAGCTGCCAATATAATTCACTACTTTCTAAGACCAATTGCCATGGACCACCCCTTTTATTGCTCCTTGAAATGTATTTTAAGGTTAAAAGCACTTCAAAGGTAAAAAGTTGTTTTTAACTTTTTGTTTGGGAGGTATTATGATGTAATATATACTAGTTTTTATATGAATTATTTATAGTAATTCTGTATAAACATTGCATTTTATATATTTTTTATGAATAATGTGATAATTCATGATGTCATTTACAACTGATGTCATTTCCTGTTGAAATACTTTAAATGGAATGTTTTTTTTTTTTTTTGTAACTTGTGTCTGAAGAAGTTGGATTATTTGTGCAACGAAAGTGCTAACATAAATTCTTTTGGAGATTACCACTGGCTTTGTTTTTTTATCAGTTTATTGTTTTTGTCTTTTTGGTTTATAGTTTCATATAGTATGATTCTAGACGAATACTTCAGTGCTGGCTACTATATTTTTCTTATATATGTTTTGGCTGACATTCTAAACTGCATCTCCTACATGGTATTCCTAAAAAACACAAGACTTGTAAAAGTAAGGCATTGTCCAGTTAAATTGATTACATTCAAAACTGTGTGCTAGT
The DNA here is from genome assembly GCF_019279795.1 of Protopterus annectens. NCBI lineage: Eukaryota > Metazoa > Chordata > Ceratodontiformes > Protopteridae > Protopterus > Protopterus annectens. The sequence goes on from NC_056737.1 coordinate 1,378,580,378, forward strand.
AAAATATTTTGTGTTATTCATTATATTAAATGAAGTTTGTTACTTGTCAATTTTTACCATTGTTTTTCACTCTTTGTATGAAAAAAAGGGATAGCTTAAACAAGAATATTTACTTTGATTTTTATTTTATTGTTTAACTGTTAATCTTCATTATTTTTAGAAAGGGAGAGATTTTAGACAGGCAAACTATAGCCATCCCAAGGAGCATAGTCAGTGTAAATCACACAGACTGTAGAGAGGATACTCCAGAGCTTATCTGAAACTGTTATGTGTTGGTCTGTGATTTACTGATCTTTACTGTTACAAAAAGGTGCAACTGTTAGCGATGTAAAGGAAATCCAGATTTTGCGTGACTTTCACAACTGGTACAGTAGTGCAGAGCAACAACTTTATTGTGCCAAATTTAATATTTAGTTGTATACTGTTTGTGTGAATTTGCTCATAGAAGTTGACTTACAATCTCTTTGAATTCTGTGGTAACTGATTTTAATTATCCTTTTCGTTTAGAATTCTGTATTCGTTTGCAGCTGAAAATGGCTTAAATAAGTATACCATTAATGATTTGCTAAAGCACAAGTATCTTGTACAGTATTCTAAATTCTGTGTATAATTAATGTTAACACCTGATATCTCTGGTGATCTGTCTGTTTTCCTAATGTCAGGTTAGATGATTTGCTTACCATTATTTGTAGAAACTCTAGACTTGGTCATGATGACTGCACGTGTTCAATTGGCACAGCCTAGTGAACTGTTGTTACATATATTAATGACTGGATTGGTAAGTTAAATAATATTAGGCAAAGTGCAAATTGACACACTTAGGAAAGGAAGTTTCTATTTTCAGTGAAGGTCGCTCAACCTCTATTAAACAAGATAATACCAATGGAAACCTTAAAATTCTGGATACAAGTATTTTAGCAGTCTGAAGATTCAGAAAATACAGAAGAAAATAAAAAAGCATAAAGGAAGAAATTCACAACAAATATCAAGGAAGAAAAAAGTGATTAATGACTACAAGGCAAAGATAAGACATACTAAAAAGGACACTGCTTTGCCAACATGTCATATTTATGTTGCAAGCAAAATTTATATCTTTGTATCTAGTGGCTCTGATGCTGTTCATTTTGCAAATATGCAAAAAGTCCATCAGAGCTAGATCTGAGAATGCCTTGTTTGCCAGACATAGATCACTTCTCAGTAACCTGTAGGAGACCAAAAAAGATATAGAGCTTTAAAGTGATCTGTATATGATAATGTGTTTATACCCATGATTCTCTGTGTAAGGAACCATTGTGGGCATTCCAACTTTTGCATTTCTGTAGTCAGATACATGCTAAATGAGGCATTATACTTGATATTAGGTCTGATTAGGGCTGAATAGAATGGCAGTATGACTTCCTCGGACCTAAGTTGGCCAACATAGAATAATTTTCTTACTACCATGGCCACACATTGGTCAAAGGCCATATTACTGTCTACATATGTTCCCATATTCCTAACTGTTGGGTCAACTCTTAGGGTAATAATTAGCCTGTAGTAATTAGCCTGTGACTGTTTTAACAAAGGGCACTGTGAAAATGTGAGATAGTGCCAGTTATGCCAGAGAGATTATGGCAGTGCATGTGTAGCATATGCCAGCATAGATAGGTGGAGTTTTGTAATGAATGTTATGTCCTTTGTAAATCAAACTGATTTGTAGACATGCTTGTGTTAAAAATGTATTTGTAAAGCTGCTTGTGTTAAAAATGTATCAACAGTGGGTCCTGCTGGACAGAAAGGAAATATACATTTTTATCAGACTATAGTGTTGTAACTGAGGAAATGTATATATGTTATCAGTGGATGCTAGGAGGGAAGCGGTTAAGCTCAACTCAGCTTACCTTAGGAAAAATATACAGAAATTAAATGACTTGGTTTAAGCCATAAAGATTTTATCTCACAAGCTTGAATGAAGCCAGAGACACAATGTCTGGGAAAGGCCTGCACTCTTATTGTTCTTAGTGGTAAACTAATTGCTACCCTAGGGTAACAGAGAATGGCTGGTTAGTCTAAGAAGAATGAAAGGATTTGAATTGTTTTAGTGTCTCCAGATGCTGGAAGAAGTATCAGCAAAATCCTAGATGTGTATTGTGACACATCTGTGCTAGATCCTGGTTCAGCTTGTAGTCAGGGGGTAGTGTGGGAACTACAGCATCAGGTGACCAGATATGATGTCATTCTATAGTCAGCCCTGAAATTATTTAGATATTAGTCAGAGATATGATAGTGCCACCCAGAACTTTGTTATTGGAACTGACAACAAAGACACTCATCCACTTCATCTTGCCTTGCTTTTGTAAGTAACTTAACTTGGGAACAATAATTCTTCAGTCAGTTAGGGAAATCATGAGTCTAACTAAATATTTTTTTTGTATCTGTCTGACTCTTTCCATCTGTGTTATGTTTCATATTTCCTATGAATTGAAACGCTGGAGTTAATTGTACATAGATATTCAGTATTTTCACATTTTCTATTTTATTATTTATTATTATTAAATACATCTAAATATTTCATTGTGGCTGGTCTTTTAGAAAACAGTTTAATCTTTGAGAGTAATTGCATTTATTTGGTGGCACTCTGACTTCATGCTCCTGAAGGTTTTGCTGCTTGGCTTGAAAACACTACTATTTGTATAAGTATTAATTTTACTAAGAGTAATTAGGTACCTTGGTAAGAGCCTTAAAGTAGTTGATTGGTAGCAGTGAATCTACCTTATAGTCTGAGTCAAGGTGGTATAGTGGTTAAATCTGTGCCAGCCTTTCTTAGGGGTGTGTGTGTATGTGAAAATCAACTCTGAGTGTGTGTGTGTCATCTACTTGGAACAGGGACACAGAGCACTGATTTCTGCAGTGAGAAAGGTGGAGTCTTATTTGGGGCCTGGAGAAGAAACCCCAGCCCAAGTTCTGGAGTGTGCTCCCTGTGTGCTTTTAAGGGAAATTATGCTTTGTGCAGTGAGCTGCATCTGAAATTACAGTGATTTTCTATCTTTGTTCCAAGTGAATGTTCCCCATCAATGTCAGTGGTGAGGATTTAGGCTCCTTGATTACCGGCCCAGGGGTGGGTCTTCACAAGCACCATAATGCATTTCTTAGTATTAAGATTTAATCCATGACTTTGGCACCAGTCATTTGCTTGTGTTAGACCCTCTTGTAAGATGTTTGTGTCATGCAGGGATCTATAATGGCTCCCAATTTGCAGTCATCTGAAAACTTGGTCAGCCAAAGGCCCTTGACTTTAGGCTTTACCTCCAAGATGTAGATGCCAAACAGGAGCTGTCCTAACATGAAGCCATGAGGTACCCAGCTGGTGACAGGTATCTTAGCAGAGGTGGTATCATCAGTCTTGACTTCCTGTGAGCCAGCTGGCAGTGCTGCAAGTTATGTAGGGGTTTATGCCCGCTTTGGTGAGTTTGTCAAGTATACCTAAAGGGGTTATTGTATTGAATGCCTTAACCAGAAACAGCTACATCATATGCAGTGTCTTCCTCTCATTAGTTGCTTTAGAGACCTTCTCAAAGAAGTCCACCAAGTTTAGTAGGTATGACCTTTCCTTGAAAAAGCCAAACTGTGTTAGTTCCAGTGTCTGAAAGTTGCCTATGTCTTTGCTGACCATCTCCATGATAATTCGTTCCCTGGCTTTGTATATTAGATTGGTCAGGCTAATGGATGTATAGTTTGCTGGGTCAGTTGATCGACTCCTGTGAAGTGGGATAACCATTGCAGTCCTCCATTCTCGTGGTACGAATCCTGTTTTGGGGCTATACTTTTAAAGTGACTCAGGTGGTCCAAATAGGTCATGTTTCAAGCTAAATAGGCGGCATCCCAGGATATTGTTGAGGACCAGTAAGGCTGGGTTTTTGGCCCTAGAGAGTACCACCAGGGCCTTCTCCTTGCTAGTAGTTGGAGGGTGTATGTTGGTAGGCAATTCAAGGGGGATGCAGGTGGAGAGTGGTGGGTGAAGTTTGAGTTGAATTTTTTAGCCAGCAGATTTGCTGTGTGGCTGTGCTCAATGAAGGTGCCACCAGTTCAGCACACTGCTGCTTTTTGCCTTTGAGGTTACGGACATAGATGCAGAAGACCTTGTGGTGGTCTTTAACCTTTGAGGCTATCCTGACTTCATAATTGGCCTTGTAGGGCTTAATTAGTCCTCTTAGTTTTGTGTTTACTTTAGAGTGCTCTTATCATCATGGGACTTTCCCTTCCTGATTTTAGCCACAGCCTTTTATTTTGCTATATACCCTATTATAGTTAGAATTACACCAGTGTGGCTTTGTTTTTAGAGTTTGTTTTGGGTTTACTTATAGTAGGTACAACAGCCTCTGTGCAGCCATTTACATGGTTGTACAAGGTATTTCTGAACAATTCTGCATAGGTTGCTGGAACTTGTAGTTAGGAGGGGTACTGAATGTTATCAAACTGTTGCTTAATAGGTTGTAGTTTGCTTTGGAATAGTTTCTAGCTCTTACAGGGTTTACTGGGTTACTGAGTTGATTTTTATTTTGAAGGAAACATATTTGTGATCCAACCTTAACAGTGAGGATGTGACACTGGTGGGTGGGGTGTGGGGGATTCCTTTCTCCTTCATATTGTAGAGTACCAGGTCCAGTATGTTTGAACCTCTGGTGGGTGTGCACAATATCTAGTCAAGGGTATTTATGTTAATAAAGTCCAGGAATCATTGTGCCGGCATGTTTGAAGCAGTGTATGTTTCCCAGTTTACAGAGGGTTTCATGAAAAAGGTATTTGGTTTAATAATGAGTGTCTCCACTAGGTGTTGGTATGAGCTACGAAATTCTTGGGACATAGAGGGAGACCTATAGCTTGCTAGGATATGGTATGGGACTTTGTCTATTGTGATTTGCACTTGGATAAACTCTAGGGCATCATCTTGTTTAATCAATCTAATGTTATACTTGCTGCTAATGTAGATAGAGACTGCTCCACTTTTTGTGCCTGTCAGTGCAGTTGATTGTCTAAGTGTGTGGAAGGCACCGAAGCCTTTCACTGCCAGGGTACTTTCTGTGGATTTAAACCATGTCTCTGCAACAGTACAGATGTTCTTCATGTTTCACTGTTGCAGTCATTACATTTGGGTTATCTGCCTGCAGGTAGCCCTCAGCCTGCCTGAATATCAAAGTCTTGAGTTTTGCGTCGGATGCTGTCTCTTCTTCCATGACGTCAGGTAGTCAGGGGTATAAAGCATGCAGCCGACACTATTACATCAGTCTTTCTTGCCATGCAGTGCCCGAAGCAGAAGCAGTTCGCAAGTGCCGGTCAGTTGACTCCTGAAATTTTTGTTTTCGAGTTTCAGAACCAAAGTGTTCAAAAAAGCTAAGTACCCCATTGGGGATCCTTTTTCTTGCTCTAAACTGATGTCAGTAAAAGTTAACAATTGTATTACCTGTGGAAAGCAAATACCTCATAAAGATTTTCATTCGTACTGCATTCCTTGCTTAGGCCCAGACCACGACGTCCCTCGCTGTCGGTTTTGTGCCTTATTCAATCCTCAAACTATTCATCGTCAGTCCATTTTTGCAGCAAGCTATTTCGGTACTCGGTTTAATTATCCAGAAATGGCTTCGGTAAGCCATCCAACTACCGGCATTCCGAAAAAACATAAAGATAGAGACAGACCGCATAAGTCCAATGCTAACGACGACTCTTCCATTAAGCTAGTTGCCAGTTCGCCGGTACTCAGTGAGATGCTTCCACAGCCACTGATACCTGCTACTTCAGATTCTCAGGCCTCTACTGAGACCCATTCAGAGTCCGTTATGCCGTGAGATGCTTCTTCGACCATGAAACCTGCAGATGTCTCTACCTTGGATGGGTCCGGAGCTGCTGTGCAGACACCGGCTTCTGAGGGTGTATTCAGGCCTACTGACTTGCATTTCAAACCAACGCCATCTTCTTCTTCAAGGCCTAAAACTCGACCCACGCCTAGAAAACCGACGTCCAAATCACATGGTCAGGCCCATATGCCTTAAAAACAAATGATAAGAATGGCTGAAGACCTTATTACTTTAATTAGGGGAAGCCAGCCTTCTCCCTCTAAGAGACCTAGAACTGATTTTCCTTCTGATTCTTCTGATCAGGATTCTGAAATTTCTGTTTCTTCTGATTACCAGTATTTGCCCTTATCTACCTATGAGGATTCTGATGCAGAGGACTCAATTCCTTCTGCTTCCCCTGCAGAAGATTTTTCTTTTGGTGAAACCTTGCACACTCTTAGGGAGCATTGCCGTTGGGAAAGCCAGGATTACTCTGACTCCAAAAAGAGGCTTAGGGAATTCTTACTCCTACCACAGCACAGGCCTTTAGCTATCCCTCCTGTCCTGGACATTATAGATGATGCCTTCTTGGAATCTAGCCTGGCCACAGACACCTTACCTCCGGCTCCCAGGAAACTTGACCGGTATTACAGTACCTGACTCTCACAAGTTCCTCTTCAAGAATCCTACTGTGAACACAGAAACCATTTCCCAGGGACCTAAAGGCATTAAGGCTACTACTGTCAAAACCCCTACCCCCTCTGATAGAGATTCCAGGGCCTTGGATAGATGGAGTAAGAAGGTATACACTTCTGCTACTTTGGCCATTAGGGCCTTAAACTGCCAGTTTCATATGTTAAAGTATCAGCAGCATATTATGGGACTACTTAAACAGAAAATTATGTTGATTCCTGACTGTGCTGAAAATAAAGAATTACAGGATTTAATGCATTCTGCTGAACAAGTTGGTAAACATACTTTGCAATGTGTTTTGATACTTTAGAAGCATCTTGCAGGGCTGCTGTCACTGGGTCTGTTCTTAGAAGGCATTCTTGGCTTAAGGAGCAGAATTTGCCAGATCATGTTAAAGCTAAATTTCCGGATGCTTCCTTAAACCAAGACCACCTTTTTGGCAAGAAAGCAGAAGTAGTCCTTAAAAAGATGGAGGAAAAAGCTAAATCTATGCAAACTGTTAAAGATTTCCTGCAAGTACAGATTCAGTAGGCATTGGCCTTCTAAGAATTGGTACTTTCCTGTCTCTTCCAGGCCTTCTCAGTCCACACCCAGGAGTAGCAGACCACCTAGGCTACAGTCCCAAGGTACTCACAGGTCTAAGCAGTGGGGGGCTCCCACTTCCAAAGGTGGAAGTAGTAAGACACCCCCCTATGGAAAATAGTCACAATGACTTGACCTTAAACCTTCCAAGCCCTGCTCAACTGCCTGCTCCCTTAGGGGGAAAGATTGCCCTGCATGCAAAAAAACTGGGAACTCATTACAAAGGACAAATGGTTTTTAATATAGTTTCCCAGGGATACAGATTCCACTTCCACACCTTACCAACCCCAAACGGTTGGACAGACCTACCCCCAAATCAGTGGGCAGAGGCTCAACAGCAGGTTCTCTCTCTTCTAAGTATCAGGGCTATTCAACCTGTCCCTGCAGAAGAAAGGGGACAAGGGTTTTACTCAAGATTTTTCCTGGTACCTAGAAAAGACAGATGTTCATCGTGCATACAGCTGCAGTCATAACAGATGGGCTCTCCTGCTGTCAGGCAGGTCCTCAGTCGGCCGAATTCCAAAGTCTATGTCCGGCGTCGGTTGTCGTCGCTTCTTCCCTGATGTCAGTGCGACAGGGTTATAAAAGAACCAGCCGATGACATTTTCTTCAGTCTTTCTTGCCACGCGGTGCCCGAAGCAGAAGCAGTTCGCAAGTGCCGGTTGGCCAGCTCCTGAGATTACGAAAAGATTTGGAACCGAAGTCTTCTTAAAAGCTAAGTACCCCGTTGGGGAAACTTTTTCTTGCCTCAGACCGATGTCAGACAAAGTTAATAATTGTATTTCTTGTGGGAAGCAAATACCGCATAAGGATTTCCATTCCCTCTGTATACCTTGTTTAGGCCCAGACCACGACGTCTCGGTCTGTCGCTTTTGTGCTACATTCAACAAACGCACTATTAAGCGTCGGGCAAAGTTCACCCAGCATTATTTTGGAAAAGCATTTAACTATACTATGTTGTCGGATACTCCGACTCCAGTTTTGTCTAAAAAACGCAAAGACGAGGACTGACACTCGAGGTCCGCAGCCTCTACCGACACCACGCCAAAGCCGACTGCACATGGTCCGGTTCTCAGCGAGGCGCCTACGTAGCCCCTGATTACCGACGACACATCTTTGGCGGTGTCTCCTGTACCCAAGGTCGCAGGATCCTCGGCCCACACCCTGACTACAGATACCGAAGCCACGCTTGGCGTTGAAACACAGAATGTGGACAGGTCCACCTCCACTCAAGGTGTCTTCAGACCTTCTTCTTCTTTCTCTATCAAGGCTTTCACCAAGTCTAAAGCTACCATGCACCCTAAGAGACCAGCTACACAGGGCCCATGTCCAGGCCCCATGCCTAAGAAACAGATGCTTAAAATGGCTGAGGATTTAATTACTCTAATCAGAGGTTCTCAGCCACCTCCGGACAAAAGACCCAGAGTGGAGGAAGATTCCCCCTCCTCTGATCAGGGATCCATTATTTCAGAGCACTCTGATTATCAGGAACAGTCTTTCTCCCCTTTTGAAGACTCTGATGCAGAGGAATCTATTCCTTCTGTATCCCCCCCATGAGGATTACTCATTTGGTGAAACTCTGCATACCTTAAGGGAACGCTTCCACTGGGAAGGCCAGGATTATTCAGATTCCAAGAAAAGGCTCAGGGAATTTCTTTTGTTATCCCAGCACAGGCCTCTGGCTATACCTCCTGTCCTGGACATCCTAGATGATGTTTATTCGGAGGCCTGCCTTAACCCGGACTCTCTTCCTCCAGCTCCAGTTAAGCCTGACAGGTACTACAGGGTTCCTGACTCACACCAATTTCTATACAAAAGCCATGCTGCTGACCTAGAAACCATCTCACAGGGGCCCAAGGGAGTTAAGGCCTCCATTGCCAAAAACCCATTGCCTTCCGAGAGAGATTCCAGATCCTTAGAAAGGTGGGGAAAAAGGTATATACCTCGGCTACCTTATCCATGAGGGCCTTAAACTGTCAGTTTCATATGCTAAAATACCAACAGTTTCTGTTATCTCAATTGAAAAGTAAAATGTCACAACCTGAACAACCAGACATGAAGGAGTTGCAGGATTTGATGCATAGTGCAGAATAAGTGGGTAAACATACCTTACAATGTGGTTTTGATGCTCTAGAGGCCTCATGCAGAGCTGCTGTTACAGGCTCAGTCATACGTAGGCATGCCTGGCTCAAGGAACAAGCCTTGCCTGATCATGTCAAAGCTAAATTACTAGACGCCCATCTTCAAAAGGATGTACTATTTGGGGCAAATGCTGAGGAAGTATTACGGAAAATGGAGGAAAAGGCTAAATCAATGCAAACTGTGAAAGAATTTCTGCAGGTTCAACCCCCATGTTTTAGTAGAAATTGGCACTCCAAAAACTGGTCCTTTCCTGCCACAGACAGACCCCAAAGAGGCAGATACAGGTGCCCGAGGGGCAGGGGACAAACACAAGGCTCGTACACAGGCAGACAATGGCAAGCTCCAACACCAAGAGGTGGTGAGGACAACTCGCAATCTTTCAGAAAGCAAAACCAATGACTTTCCCCTTTGCATGCCAACCAGGTCTCAAATGGCAGCCCCCTTAGGAGGAAAGCTGGCTCTATTCTCAAAAAATTGGCATATTGTCACAAAGGACAAATGGATCCTGAACATTATAAACAGAGGCTACAAATTCCATTTTCATACCCTTCCAAAAATGAAAGGCATGCCAAACCTGCCACACAATCAAAGGGCAGAGGCACAAAAGCAAATTTCAGATCTTATAAACATGAAAGCTATTCAAGAGGTACCTACACACGAACAAGGTCAAGGTTTTTATTCCAGGCTATTTCTGGTGCCAAGGAAGGGAAAAGATTGGAGACCTATTTTGGATCTGTCCATCCTAAACACATTCCTACTCGTACCAAAATTCAAGATGCTCACTCTACAGTAACTTCTTCCCATGCTGGGCAAGGAGTCTTGGCTGGTAACATTGGACCTCAAGGAGGCATACCTGCATGTCCCAATCAGACAAAATTGCAGAAGATACCTCAGATTTCTTGCAGGTTCAACCCATTATCAATTCTCTGCATTGCCCTTTGGTTTATCTACTGCGCCCAGAGTATTCACAAAATGCCTGGCATCAGTAATTGCCTACTGCAGACTTCAAGGGATACAAATATACCCTTATTTGGACGACTGCCTGATCCAAGCGGACAGCAAGCACATTCTTCTGAAACATCTGGTTTATGTAATAATGTTATTAAACTCTCTAGGATACACAGTCAACAAAGAGAAATCAAGACTAATACCCTCTCGGAAGATAATTTTCCTGGGTGCCAATTTGGACACAAACACCCAGATGGCCTACCTCATGCCAGAAAAGCAGGGGCAACTATTTCAATATTTCAGAACACTGGCAATTTGCACCAGGCTGACTGCAAGGAAAATCCTGCAGGCTCTGGGATTCATGGCATCTTGCATCTTACTAATCCCATGTGCAAAGCTGCATATGAGAAAACTACAATGGTACCTAAAAAACATATGGTCTCAACACAGCCACAGTTTGGAAACAATAATACCACTAATTCCATGTCTGCAAAAGGAATTTCTGTGGTGGGCTCAAGCATGCCAAACAAACACAGGTCTTCCATTCAGCAAGCCTCAAGCAAATCAAGTCATCACAACAGACGCCTCGGACTACGCCTGGGCGGGGGACATGACAGACCGGTGCATTCAGGGCAAATGGACCCAAAAAGAAAAGCACCTTCACATCAATCAAAAGAAATGCTAGCAGTGATAAATGCTATTACAGCTTTCAAGGACCTTCTACAACCAGGTCAGCTATTGATAAGAACAAACAACACCACAGTTATGTGGTACATAAACAAGCAGGGAGGAACACATTCTTATCCCCTATGCAGACTGGCCATGTCACTTTGGAACATGGCCATGGACTTGCAAATGGAACTACAAGCACAGTACTTGCCAGGCAAGGAAAACACGCTGGCAGACAACCTAAGCAGGAATATGACAGATCCACACGAATGGAAGTTGCATCCAAAAGTTTTTACAGAAATAATCCAGGAATGGGGAAGACCAGACATAAATCTCTTTGCTTTCCACAAAAATCATCAATTGACAAAATACTGCTCAAGGATCTTCCATCCAAAGGCCTGGAGAGTGGACGCTCTCTCTTTCAGTTGGACATCAATGACAGTTTATGCCTTCCCACCTCTTCCTCTGCTGCCCAAAGTCCTATTGAAGACCAGAGCAGACAGACCAAAGATGATCCTCATTGCTCCAGACTGGCCAAGGCAACACTGGTACTCACTCCTGAGGAGCCTGACACATTCCCCACCATGGACCCTGCCTCTAGTGCCTCTTCTTCTGACATAGCACAGCTTCAAAACTCTTCACAGTCAGCTGAAAACACTCAATCTAGCTGCATGGAAGATTCCTTAGCATCACAGCAGGCCCTGCTCTCCAAGGAGGTGCAGGATGTCATTTTGGAGGCCAGAAGCCCATCAACTAGAAAAGCTTACTCTGCAAAATGGAAACGTTTTTGTGTTTGGAATGAGAAAAAGGGCCAGTGCCCTGGAAAGCTGAATTTACCTCAAATACTACAATATTTGGCTGAACTGCTAAGCAGTGGACTTTCGTTCTCCTCCATCAAAATCCATGCCTCAGCCATTTCTGCAGAATACAACACTGATCCACCTTTATTCTCTCACCCTCTATTAAGACAGTTCCTCAGAGGGGCTAAGAATTTAAGACCTCCAAGAAAACAACCAATACCTGCTTGGGATCTTAATTTCATTCTGGAAAAACTGACTTTGCCTCCTTTTGAGCCAGCTGCCTCATCAGATTTACAATATTTGTCCTGGAAAACAGCTTTCCTTCTGGCTATCACTTCAGCTCATAGAGTTTCAGAACTACAGGCTCTTATGGCTGTCCAGCCTTTTATCATCTTCCATCAGGACAGAGTTTCATTACGTACCAACCCGTTCTTTATGCCTAAAGTGGTATCCAGGGTAGCTTTAAATCAGGCCATACATTTACCTACTTTTTATCCTAATCCTCAAAACAAAGGGGAGAGATTACTGCATTCCTTGGACATCCACAGAAAACTGCGTTATTATTTGGACAGAACAAAGCCTTTCAGAAAATCAGAACAGCTTTTTGTGGCCTATGTAGGAGCTCAAGGAAAGTCAATATCCAAACAGACAATCTCAAAATGGATAGCCCACTGCATACGCTTTTGCTATTCCTTTCATGGCAAAACTGTACCTACAGGCATTAGAACTCATTCTACCAGGGCCACAGCCACCTCTGCAGCCTTCCTCAGAGGAGTTCCTACCAAGAATATTTTAGAAGCAGCCACTTGGAGTTCTGTGCATACCTTCTCTAAGCACTACAACCTACCATTATACTCCAAATCTAGAGCAGGCTTTGCCACTGCAGTCTTGCAGGGCATTTTGGCTCCTCCTAGCTCCACCTAGTGCCTACCACCCCTTTCTTAGCTTTGGGATTCTACCCATCTGTTATGACTGCAGCTGTATGCACGATGAAGATAGTACAGTTTTGTACCTACCATAAATGTAGATGTTCGAGTGCTAATACAGCTGCAGTCCAAGTTTCCCTCCCTCCTTCCCCTCTAGGGGTCTTCTTTTATGGTGTATTTGCTTGCAACTACTGGTCTTTGATTATATTGCATTGCATTATTACATAATTTTATGTATTGCCTTCCTTCTGGGGGCACCTGACATCTGGGGCAAGAAAAACTGAAAAAAATGGCGTTGGCTGGTTCTTTTATACCCCTGTCACACTGACGTCAGGGAAGAAGCGACGTCAACCGACGCCGGACCTAGACTTTGGAATTCGGCCGACCGAGGACCCGCCTGATGGCAGGAGAACCCATCTGTTATGACTGCAGCTGTATTAGCACTCGAACATCTACATTTATGGTAGGTACAAAACTGTACTTTCCTGACATCCAATCCTGGACCTCTCTATTCTAAACACCTTTTTGGTAATTCCAAAATTCAAAATGCTAACACTTCATCAGCTGCTTCCTATGCTAGGCAAAGATGCCTGGTTGGCAACCTTAGATTTAAAGGAAGCTTACCTGCACATTCCTATAAGGGAATCTTGCAGGAAATACCTACGCTTCAGAGCAGGCTACATGGACTATCAGTTCTCTGCATTTCCCTTTGGCTTATCTACTGCACCCAGGGTATTCACAATTTGCCTAGCTCCACTCATTGCATTTTGCAGGCAAAGAAATATTCAAATATACCCATACCTGGACGATTGTCTAATTCAGGCAGAAAGCCAGGGCATGTAACAAAATCATCTGGCATTTGTAAAGAAACTTCTAACCTCACTGGAGTACACCATAAACGAAAAGAAATCTCATCTAGTACCCTGCCAACAAATTGTATTCCTGGGAGCAAGCATGAACACAACTTCTCAGATGGTTTACCTCACGCCAGAGAAACAAGTTTATTTGACAGCCTCCTTCAAACTACTGGCCACAAAAACCCAGCTGTCTGCAAGGAAAATCCTGCAAGCCCTGGGGTTCATGGCCTCTTGCATTCTACTAATTCCATATGTAAGACTGCATATGAGGAAACTACAAGGGTATCTAAAAAGCCTATGGTGTCAACATTCTCAGGACCTGGAATCAATTATTCCTATCATTCCTTGTATAAAGACAGAGTTCCTTTGGTGGGCAGAGGCCTGCTACCACAACAAGGGACTGCCATTCACTCTTCCCCCTGCCACTCAAACCCTAACAACAGACACATCAGACTATGCATGGGGAGCTCACTTGGCAGTACGGTGCATTCAGGGCAAATGGAACCCGAGTCAGATGCACCTGCATATCAATCAAAAAGAAATGTTAGCTGCACAGAATTCCCTGACAGCCTTGAAGGACCACATCCTTCCAGGATAATTATTGGTTAAGACAGACAACACCACTGTTATGTGGAACCCACTCATATCATCTCTGCAGACTAGCCATGCCTCTTTGGAACACAGCCTTGAGCTACCAAGTGCATCTACAAGCTCAGTTCCTGCCAAGCAAGCTAAATTCACTGGCAGACGACCTAAGCAGAAATATCATGGACCCACACGAGTGGAAACTGGAACCGAAGATGTTCAACATTTTGAGAAACAAATGGGGGAACCCAGAGGTAGACCTGTTTGCCTCCCCTCAGAACTACCAATTGGACAAATTCTGCACAAGGACTTCCCACAGTCAAGCTTAGAAAGTGGATGCCCTGTCCTTCACCTGGGAAAACCTCCCAGTTTACGCCTTTCCCCCTCTGCCTCTACTCTCAAAAGTTCTGCTAAAGATCAAACAGGACAATACTGATTGCACTGGACTGGCCACGCCAGCACTGGTACCCCCTCTTGTGCAGTATGTCACTGCTGGAACCATGCCACCTGCCTTAGACCCCTTCCCTGCTGTCCCAGCAGGAGGGCCAGATTCTGCACCCCCAACTTAAAACTTTGAACCTTGCAGCCTGGCTAATTCCCTGAGCTCTCCAATAGCATCCCTCAGTAAGCAGGTGCTAGATGTCATTCTGGAGGCAAGGAGGCCTAGTACTAGAAAATCCTATGCTGAAAAGTGAAAAAGATACTGTTCCTGGAGCCAGACTCAGGGGATGGGCACAACAGTGCCCAGCTTACTGTATATTCTTCAATACTTAACAGAGATGCTCCACAAAGGCCTTTCCTTCTCATCAATTAAAATTCATGCCTCAGCCATTTTAGCACATTATAATACTGAGCCTCCCCTCTTCTCTCACCCCCTGTTGAAACAATTCCTCAGAGGGGCCAAAAATTTGAGACCACCCAGGAGAGCCCCTACTCCAGCCTGGGACCTTAACTTTGTATTGGAAAAGCTCACTCTACCTCCTTTTGAGAAAGCTGCAACGGCAGAGTTGAAATTCCTTTCTTGGAAGACAGCCTTCCTTCTAGCCATCACTTCAGCTAGAAGTGTGTCTGAATTATAGGCCCTCATGGCAGTGGAGCCCTTCATCATCTTCCATGTGGACAGGGTGTCCCTGAGGACCAATCCTTCCTTTATGCCTAAGGTGGTATCCAGTGTGGCCCTTAATCAGTCCATTCATTTGCCAACCTTTTTTCCTAATCCACAGAACAAAGGTGAACGAATTCTGCACACGCTGGACATGCACAGACAACTTAGATTTTATTTGGACAGGACTAAGCTTGTCAGAAAAACTGAACAGCTACTGGTTGCCTTTGCTACAGGGGCAGAGGGGAAGGCCATTTCAAAGCAAACCATTCCTAAGTGGATAGGCCATTGCATTTATTTCTGCTGTAAGCACCATGGAAAACCTATCCCACAGGGGATAAGATCACATTCCACCAGGGTTGCATCTACCTCTGCAGCCTTTCTCAGAGGTGTCCCTACCAGGGACATCCTAGAAGCTGCTACATGGAGCTCTGTACATACCATCACAAAGCATTACCACTTGCCTATTTTTTCTAAATCCAGAGCTGGTTTTGCCACTGCAGTCTTGCAGGGCTTAATAGCTGGTCCTAATGCTCTCTATCTTCCTCCTCCCTACCTTAGCTTTGGGAATCTACCCAAATGTAATGACTGCAGCAGTGAAACACGAAGAACATAGTACAGGTGTGTGCACTTACCATAATTGTAGATGTTCGAGTGTATTCACTGTTGCAGTCCTGGTTACAGTCAAGCTTAGAAAGTGGATGCCCTGTCCTTCACCTGGGAAAACCTCCCAGTTTACGCCTTTCCCCCTCTGCCTCTACTCTCAAAAGTTCCAAACAGGACAATACTGATTGCACTGGACTGGCCACGCCAGCACTGGTACCCCCTCTTGTGCAGTATGTCACTGCTGGAACCATGCCACCTGCCTTAGACCCCTTCCCTGCTGTCCCAGCAGGAGGGCCAGATTCTGCACCCCCAACTTAAAACTCTGAACCTTGCAGCCTGGCTAATTCCCTGAGCTCTCCAATAGCATCCCTCAGTAAGCAGGTGCTAGATGTCATTCTGGAGGCAAGGAGGCCTAGTACTAGAAAATCCTATGCTGAAAAGTGAAAAAGATACTGTTCCTGGAGCCAGACTCAGGGGATGGGCACAACAGTGCCCAGCTTACTGTATATTCTTCAATACTTAACAGAGATGCTCCACAAAGGCCTTTCCTTCTCATCAATTAAAATTTATGCCTCAGCCATTTTAGCACATTATAATACTGAGCCTCCCCTCTTCTCTCACCCCCTGTTGAAACAATTCCTCAGAGGGGCCAAAAATTTGAGACCACCCAGGAGAGCCCCTACTCCAGCCTGGGACCTTAACTTTGTAGTGGAAAAGCTCACTCTACCTCTTTTTGAGAAAGCTGCAATGGCAGAGTTGAAATTCCTTTCTTGGAAGACAGCCTTCCTTCTAGCCATTACTTCAGCTAGAAGTGTGTCTGAATTATAGGCCCTCATGGCAGTGGAGCCCTTCATCATCTTCCATGCGGACAGGGTGTCCCTGAGGACCAATCCTTCCTTTATGCCTAAGGTGGTATCCAGTGTGGCCCTTAATCAGTCCATTCATTTGCCAACCTTTTTTCCTAATCCACAGAACAAAGGTGAACGAATTCTGCACACGCTGGACATGCACAGACAACTTAGATTTTATTTGGACAGGACTAAGCTTGTCAGAAAAACTGAACAGCTACTGGTTGCCTTTGCTACAGGGGCAGAGGGGAAGGCCATTTCAAAGCAAACCATTCCTAAGTGGATAGGCCATTGCATTTATTTCTGCTGTAAGCACCATGGAAAACCTATCCCACAGGGGATAAGATCACATTCCACCAGGGTTGCATCTACCTCTGCAGCCTTTCTTAGAGGTGTCCCTACCAGGGACATCCTAGAAGCTGCTACATGGAGCTCTGTACATACCATCACAAAGCATTACCACTTGCCTATTTTTTCTAAATCCAGAGCTGGTTTTGCCACTGCAGTCTTGCAGGGCTTAATAGCTGGTCCTAATGCTCTCTATCTTCCTCCTCCCTACCTTAGCTTTGGGAATCTACCCAAATGTAATGACTGCAGCAGTGAAACACGAAGAACATAGTACAGGTGTGTGCACTTACCATAATTGTAGATGTTCGAGTGTATTCACTGTTGCAGTCCTGGTTACCCTCCCTCCAGCCCCCTGACTTCCCTTGGCTATACCTTCTTCTTGTTTAGTGTATTTCAGCTTTCTGGTGTATTTGCTTTTTGTTGGAGGTGTAGCCTTATATATATATATATATATATATATATATATATATATATATATAATTGCTTCCTATTATGGGAGCACCTGACATCTGGGGCAAGAAAAACTGATGTAATGGCGTCGGCTGCATGCTTTATACCCCTGACCACCTGACATCATGGAAGAAGAGACAGCATCCGACGCAGGACCCAAGACTTTGATATTCAGCCCAACTGAGGGCTACTTGCAGGCAGATAACACAAATGTAATGACTGCAGCAGTGAATACACTTGAACATCTACATTTATGGTAAGTGTACACAACTGTACTACGTATATTCTCCAGAATGAGGAGAGTTTGTAGAGTGCGAATTTTCTTGTTTAGACTCCTAGCATTGAGCAATAACACCTTTGAGTTTCTTTGGGCTTTATTTGCTATGTTGGTACATTTGTCAATTTGGCATTGCCTAAAAAAATACTCGAGAGGGGGGATAAAGTTTTAGTCAGTATTCGGAAGCCTAGGGGCGACGTGCAGACAAGGTGCAGAACATCCTTTGCAAATCAGAGAAACTCCCTTGCTGGCAAATATTGAATCCTCCTGGAAAGGCACCAGAAACTAAGGCAGTTATTGATGTCAGTCATCTTTTGTTCATACTGTAGCATCATCCTTGGTGAAGGTAGAATGCTGCACACTGCAGTGCACATACCTGTCTAAAAGACACTTTCAGAGAGATCAATACTGTCTGTCTTCATATAGTCCAGGGAGGTATGTCTCGGGTTATTAAAGCCCATGTGGACTATGATACAATCATGGTGGTGCGCCTCTTGTAGTGACTTGAGTGCATATGAAACTTGGCGGATCCAGGCTCCAGACAAACAATTAACCATTAGTCTTCTCTTTGTTCACTCTGGTGAGTGGGGCATCTGTCTCTCTCACATTAGAGCCCCCTAAGTTAAAAGTCCTGAGTAATGTATTTACTTGCCTTACAGTCTTGCTGTTGGGGCTCCCCTGTGAGTAGGCATATGTGTGGTGTTTGATGTTGCTTTCGGTGAGTGGTTAAGAGATTGCTGAGGATAGGCACTGCTGTTTATATAGAAAGTCTTTGAGATTTTGGAAGATGACTTTTTAGTGGCTCACCATAAGTTGGTCTATATATGTGGTGGAATTATGTGAGGTGGATGTAGTACGAGTGTTCTCGACAACCTTGTTTGTATGTGATATTTTTGCCTCAAATGCAATTGTGTATGTACATCTCTCACATACTGTATTTTTCTATAAAGATTAAATGGTTGTTTGTGAACATGAGACAATTGCTACATTCTCACGGGATGCCCATATCTACCATGCTGGCTATGAAGATGTTTGGAAATTGCATATCTATGTTTTCTGGACCTGTACTTGGGTGGGCTACTTTAGGTTCTGGAATGGGTTATGTAGAGGTCTCCTTGGGTGGGCTCTGGGGTTTGTCACTAGACTAGGTTGGATTGTGCTAAGATTTGATGATAATGCTGGTTAATATGCAAACTAGCTGCACTACACTTGTCTTCATGCAATGGCTTTGCTTTAGCCATTTGAAATTGAAGGTTTTGGTTCTAATGATAGTTTTACAGATAAAATTTACTATCTGGGCATTTGCTTCATTACCGGGCAATGAAAGAAGGGAGTGAGGTACTTTAAAAGTCAGATTACCATAAGGGGTAATAAAATAAAATCTGGTATTGAATTATAAATAAATGATAAGCAATGGTTCTTTTGGGTGTAACTCAACCATGAGAAAGCCAGAATTAACTTAACAGTCATAAAAAATGGTAAAATTATAAACTCCAACCCTTATTAAACTGAGTTGTGGAGTGGCACTAGCTTTAAGGTTTCGTAGTGTACCATTTCTTTTACAGATACTAAGGGGTTACCTGCCATTAAATTATAGAGGCTAGAATCTTGTATCATTGAGATATTTAGCATCTTGAAGTGTTTTATGATATTAGAAGGGTGTTTGCAGCAATAAAATTGTTCAAATAACCTTAATTGCTTTCAAAAAGCCCTATTTTTTCAGCAAATTATGAAAAACAAGTTTTAATAGCTGAATAAATGATGGACACTTAGAGAAAATATACATACATTTTACGCAGATACCTTATATTTTGATGAATGAGCTTACAGATTCCAGAACAGAATGTTGCTGGAACCTACAGAAAAATGTCCAAAAATACTAAATAGTTTAACTTGACAATATACATTTTTCTTTGTGAAAGTTTGTGCTACTGTTTGTTTAATTGCAAGATCTGATTTTCTAGAGTAAAGATTTTTTAATTGGTATTTTTTTATACATTTATCCATGTTGCTCTACAAATAAAGCCCCTAATTTTAGATTTAAATGCAGCCTATCTGATATCAAATGAGGTGTTCTTATAATGCAATGCAAATGACATTACTTATTTTACCATAGTAGCAGATTTAACCTCCAACTAATATCAGTTTTTATTAACTGGGTGTGTAATAATTTTTAAGTGTAGCAATAAACTGTCCAAGAAAGACCCATGATTTTCTTCGTGTTTCACTATTGCAGTCCTGACTTGTGGTATTTCCTGCCATGAAAGCCCTTGGCCGTCCCGACTACCAGAGAAAAATTTGCCTCTTCTTTAGGCTGGCAGATGCCCTAACTGACATCAGTGCACTTGGGTATAGGGATCCAGCCAATGTCATGATTTCAGTCTTTTCTTCCCATCGGAGCAAGAAGCAGTGTTTCCGTGCAGTGGGCAGTCCACACCAGACAGAAGTCATCAGAAAGATTAAGTACCCCATTGGGAAACTCTTTTTCTTTTGCTTTAACTCATGTCAGATAATGTAAATAATTGTCTCTGCTATGGTAAGCAGATCCCACACAGAGACTTCCATTAGCTTTGTGTCACCTGTTTAGGCTCGAATCACGACATCCCTAATTGATGTTTTTGTGACCGTTTTAATTTTAGGATGATCAGATGTAGGGCTGAGATCTTAGCTAGATTCCTTAGTTTTGAATCTACTCCTCAGTGTCTGATGGAGTTTGCCAGTCATTGAGTGGTTGAGCAGCCTAGGTGTTAGAGGGAAAAATATGAGACCCGAGCTTAGGGCCTCAGATGACAACCATTCCTTGTTTGTTTCTCCTTCTAGGATTGCAATCATTGAAGAAGGCGAGGAGCTTTCACAACCCCTTCTGTGTCTGACGTGGTGGCACAGGCCAAAGTCGAGACCTGTTCGGAGTTTGACATGCCGTCGGGTCCCTCTTTTTCTGCATAGGCCCTTGCTTTCAGTTTGTCGGTTGGGTCTGGGGCTGCACAGCAGGTCTTGACTTCCAATGAGCGCACTTTAACTGGTGACATTCCTTTGCGGCTTCAGCCTACACCAGTTTCTCATTTCTTCAGAGAGAGAGAGGCATCAGAATTTCAGATGTCCCTAGGCCCAAGGCCAAAGCGACTTCTAAAAGGGGTACTTCTACAGGGCCTTCTCCTAGGCCTACAGGCTCCCTTTCTCAGAGACGTCAGCAGGACTTGGTTTGGCTAGCTAAAGACCTGATCTCCATAGTCAGATGTAGAAAATCTCCCAGGCATTCTTACCCAGAAAAAGGAAAGGGGATCCTACTTCTGAAGTTTTTTCAGATCCTTTTGAGTCTTCTGAGGATTCTAACCTGGGGGGGGTCTGTTTCTGAAGAAGGGCCCTCCCTCAATTATTTTGAGGAATTAGATTCTGACGAGAACCTGGCCTCTGCTTCCCCCCAGAGGATATTACCTTTGGAGAGACTCTCCATGCTATGAAGGAACATTTCCAGGTGGAAGCACAGAAGAACCCTCAGTCTAAAAAGAGAATTAGGGAATTTCTGGATCTGCTAGATGTGGTTGAGGATTTCTACTTAGAATCCTCCTTGAATCCTGACTATCTTCCACCATCCTGTCAAAACCTGACAGGTTTTATAGGGTACAGGACTCCCATAAATACCTTTTCAAAAGTCCTTCTGCTGATCCAGAGGTGGTCACCCAAGGACCCAAATTGGCTAGAGCCATTTCCTCTCAAAATCCTTTACCTACAAATAAAGAGAGCAGGGAGGGCTTTTGACAGATTTGGGGAAAAAGTATGTCCCTCAGCCTCCTTTAGCTTGAGGGCTCTCAACTGTCACTTTCTCATGATTAAATATCAGCAAACCATCCTGGATCAGCTGAAACAAAAGGTCTCTTCCCTTGAGGATAAAAACCTTTCTAAGAAGCTTTATTATCTGTGTCACTCTAGTTCACAGGTAGCTCGTCATTCCTTACACTGTGGCTATGGTGCTGTGGAGGCCTCTAGCCAGGTGGCAGCCACTGATTCTGTTATTATAGGTTCATAGGTTGGTACTAGGCTATCAGCCCTAGGGCCTATACAAGCCTAGCCATAACAATTCCCTGGCTATTTCTTCCCACATTATTTACTTTCCTGGACCCCTGTCTAGCAGGGCGACTGACGTGATCCCTGGGGTGAATTTCCTTTCTCCCATCCAATCGTCAAGGTTCCTCTTGAAGAGGTTCAAAGAGGCCCTCTGCTTGACATGTATGGGCAATCTATTCCAGAGTCTGGGGAGTCTCTGGGTCAGGAACCTATCCCTCCAGCAAGTTTTGTTTATTGTGATGACAAGGTTTAGATCCCTGGAGCGTGTAGCTCTGAGGGATTGGGATTTCTTTAAGTGTAGCATGTCCAACAGCTCTGGGTTTGACATGGCCTTGTATGTTAAGCAGAGATCGCCTCTGAGTAGACGATATGCGACAGAGTATAGCTGGAGTTTTTTAAGGCGGTCAGCGTAGGGCATCTGCTTTAGGCCTGTGATTCTTTTAGTGAGGTATTTCTGAGGCCTTTCCAGTTGTTGCAGATGTCTTGAGAGGTACATACCAAATGGGGCGTTGTATTCTATAATGGGTCTAATGAGGGATGAGTACAGTGGGACAATGACCTCCTTTTTTCTGGATGAAAAGCCCTTCGTGATGAGGTGTGCTACATAGAAGGATTTCCTGACTGTTGTGGCGATGTGGTTATCGAAGGTGAGACCACTGTCCACCTGTGTCCCTAAGTCTCTTATCACACTTTCTGTGTTTATATGGTAATTCATGGATACATGTTTTTTCCCAAAGGGGATAACAATACATTTCTTGGCATTGAGCTTGAGCCCATGGCTCTGGCACCAAGCATCTGTTTCTGTAAGGCCCTTTTGTACAGTATCCACATCATTTGGGGATTCAATAATGGCTCCCAGTTTGCCGTCATCTGCAAACTTTGTTAGCCAGAGTCCCTTAGTGTTGACCTGTACTTCAGAGAAGTAGATGCCAAACAAGAGCGGCCCCAGGACTGAACCCTGAGGTACTCCACTTGTCACTTGTCTGGAGCTGGATTTGGAGTCGGCTACTTTTACAGTGTGGGTTCTATCAGTAAGCCATTTAGCAACCCATTGCGTGACATAGGGATTAATGCCCAACTTAGCAAGTTTGTCTATGATTCCAGAGTGGGGGATGGTGTCAAAGGCCTTGGCAAGGTCTAGATAGGCTGTGTGGACCACCTTACCCTTGTCCATGGCTCTGGAGACTGATTCAAAGAAGTCAATCAGGTTCAGGAGACAAGATCGGCCCTTCACAAACCCAAACTGGGTGGGGTCCAGTGTTTGAAGGTTGCCAATGTCTTTGTTTATAAGTTCCATGATAATACGCTCCATGGCCTTGCAGATAAGGCTTGTCAGACTAATGGGACGGTAGTTTCAGAGGCATCCATGACTTAGGGTACAATCTCTTCTTGATCTTCCCCTAGACAAGGTCTTCCTCTTTGGGTCTAAAGCTGAGGCTGTTCTTAAAATCATAGGACATTACTAGGCTATTGTCCCTGAGGCCCTTACAAGCCTAGCCAAGAATTTAGCCCATGTTACAACAAGTCAGCACTCTATGCCACTGTCAAGCAGGGGCACAGGTGGAATTCCAGGGGTGTATTTTCTGTTCCCCATCCAGTTATCCAGGTTGCGCTTAAAAAACTTAAATGAGGTACTCTGCTTTACGTGGAGAGGTAGTCTGTTCCAGAAAAGGGAGAGTTTCTGGGACACAAATCTGTCCTGCCAACAAGTCCTGTTGATTTCACAGACTAGGTTGAGGTTGTGCATGCAGGTTACTCGAGTAGAGCTTGACTTCTGGATATGCAGTAGTCCCATCAGGGCAGGGTCTAAGATTGCATTGTATGCCAGACAGAGGTCACCTCTGAGGAGTTTGTAGGAGACTGAGTAGAGGGACAGGGCTTTTAGTCTATCTGTGTAGGGTAGATGTTTGAGGCCCTGGATCCCCTGGGTGAGGAACCTCTGTGGTCTCTCCAGCTGCTGCATGTGCTTTGTACATGCAGAAAGGGGCATTGTACTTAATATTGGGTCTTATAAGGGAAGAATACAGGGATGTTATGACCACCTTGTCCCTGGATGAGATACCCTTACTAATGAGGTGGGCCTTGTAGAAAGCTTTCTGTACAATGGAGGCAACATGGTGATCAAAAGTCAGTTTGCTACCAACCTGGGTGGCCACGTCCCTCACGACTGATTGTGTGCTTAGTGCCTTATTATCAGTGTGATAATTTGTGGGGGATGATGATGCATTTTTTGGCATTCAGTTTGAGGCCATGTTTCTGGCACCAGTCATTTGTTTGGGTGAGACCCTCTTGGGGGATGTTCGCATCACTAGGGGAATTGATGACAGCACCCAGCTTGCAGTCATCAGCAAACTTGTTCAGCCATAGCTCACTAGATTTGGCCTGCACCTCTGAGAAGTATATCCCAAACAGCAGAGGCCTCAAGACCGATCCCTGGGGTACGCCACTTGATACGGGTTGACTACTTTAGGTGGCTTCCTCTATTTTGACTACGTGGGTTCTATCAGTGAGCCAGTTTGCTACCCATCTGGTAACATATGGATTGATGCCTAATTCTGAGAGTTAATCTATTATACCCAAGTGGAGAATAGAATCAAAGGCCTTGGCCAGGTCAAGGTAGGCAGTGTGCACCATCTTCCCCTCATCTATGGCCTTGTTGACTGTCTCAAAGAAGTCGACTAAATTTAACAGGTATGACCTCCCTTTGACAAACCCAGACTGTGTGGGATCAAGTGTCTGGAAGTTGCCAATGTCCTTGTTAATGAAGTCCATGATAATCCACTCCATGGTCTTGCAGATCTGGCTAGTTAGGCTTATGGGTCTGTAATTTCCTGGATCGGTGGACACTCCACCTTTGTGCAAAGGGATGACAGTAGCTGTTCTCCACTTGGCAGGGACGAAGCTGGTCCTCAGGCTTTGGTTGAATAGGGTGTCTAATGGTGCTGCAAGTTCCTGCCTGAATTCATGTAGGATGCAGCCTGGGATGTTATCAGGTCCTATGGAGGCTGTATTGCTTGTTTGTGAGAGGGCAGTGATGACTTGCTCCCTAGAGATAAGGGGAGGGGCAGGTACTGGGGATGTCCTGTTTTTTTGATGGGGGGGGCAGAGGAGTGAAGTTTTCACTGAACCTGTCTGCCAGCAGGTTGGTTATATCTACAAGGTTTGTGTATGTGGTGTCCTTGACCACCAGTTCTGAGCAGATGTGTGCTTCCCTTGAGGTTGCGGACATATGTGAAGAAAGCCTTATGATTGCCTTTAGTAGATGTGGCCAGTTTGGACTCGATGTTTACTTTGGTGGATTTCACTAGTGCTCTTATTTGCTTGTTCAAGCTAAGGAGAGATTGCTTCCAATTAGACACCTGCACCTTTTTGGTCCTGGGCAGCAATTTTTTTCTTTTATTATAAAGTTTATTTATTGTAGATGTCCACCAAACAGGTTTACTCTTCCTTGAGAAGGATGATTTCATCCTGTCTGGTATTCCTGATTCCATGCAGGTATATAAATGCTCGTATAGTACTTTAGTGTAGGTTTGGACATGTGTGCCATTTCCTGTGGAGGGGAGGGGGCTGTGAAGCTGTTTATACCTTCCCTCAGTAGGTTGTAATCAGCCTTGGAGAAGTTTTTTTGTTTGGCCCGGGGGGGGGGGGGACTTGTGGGAGATGGTGACTTTGAAAGTGACTGCTTTGTGATCGGATCTTACCATGGATGATGACACTGCACGGATGCTGCAGTGGTTACTCATGTTGGTTAATACCACGTCCAAGATATTTTAGCCTCTTGTGGGGGTGTCAACCAACTTGCCCAAGGCATTTGCATTGACGAAATCAAAGAATCTCTGGGCATTTGTGTTTTGGCATTAGTATTTCTACCAGTCTATGGTTGGATAGTTAAAGTCGCCCAGGATCATGGTTAAGGGTTGAATATTGATAGATTCGAAGAGGTCCAGATAGGTGGAGTGGGCATCTTAAGTCAGAGTTGGAGGCCTGTAGCTAGCTATGATTTGAATAGGAGTTTTGTCAATTGTTAACTGCACCTGGGGTATTTCCTGTGCATTGTAATGTTTCACCAGCCTAGAGGTGTGTATGTCCTTTATATATATTGCAACTCCACCTCCTTTTGTTTTGCTGCTCACAGGTTGGGGTTGAATGAATGAATGATAGGATGAGTAACCTGGTATGGCTGGGGTGCTCTCCGCAGCTTTGAACCAGGTTTCCGTGACTGCACAAATGTCAGCTTCTTACAGGGTTAAGAATGCTTGCAAGGAGTGCAGTTTCATGTTTAGACTCCTACCGTTTAGCAGCTTGACCATTAATTTAGGTTTTGATGAAATTTTCCAAGATTAAAAAGATAGAAGACAAAAATAAGTCTATGCAGACTGTAAAATACTTCCTTCAAATTAATTCACCAATGTTTAGTAGGAACTTCCCCACTAAACACTGGTTCTCTCCCTCTCAATCTAGAAGCAGACAGTGGCAACCACAGTGGTAAAGGACGCAAAGGCAGCGGCAGTAGCTGCAGAGACCCAGGCAGTCGACCTCAGAAACTTCCAGGCAAGGGAGTTCTATGCCACAGGCTTCTGCCTGAGAGCAACAATGAATCACCCTCCTTGCCCCCCCACACACACACAAGACTAGGAGGAAGGCTGATGCTGATCCTGTTAAACTGGTCCCTCATCACTTCAGACAAGTGGGTTCTAAGCATTTTTTCAAATGGTTACAAACTCAGATTCAAAGAGCATTTAAAATAAGAGGGCTATCTGGATATTGCTCTAAATGAAAGAAAAACAGATTTTGTGCTTTCAGGGATCAGTGGAACCAGTTCCAAAACTTCAGAAGGGAAAAGAGTTCTATTCCAGAATAGTTCAGGTTCCCAGAAACTAAGGCTCTTGATGTCCTGTCTCAGACCTATCCCTCTCAATCAGTTACTCATGGTTCCAAAATTCAGAATGTTGACACTTCAGAAACTCTTGCCCATGATAGTCCCACAGACCTTTATGGTCTCACTGGATATAAAAGATGCCTACCTGCACATTCCCATACAGGAATCTCACAGAAACTTTCTTTGCTTCAGAGCAGGTACCAGTCACTTTCAATTTTCAGCACTGTCCTTTGACTTGTCTACTGGTCCCAGGGTTTTCCCCAAGTGCTTAGCCCCTGTAATTATCTTTTGCAGGACCAGAGGTGTCCAAATTTACCCCTGCCAGGATGATTGCCTACTACAGGCAAAACTTTATCAAAACTTTTCAAGGATCTGAGGTTTACCCAGAACCTCCTGCCCTCCATAGGGTTCACCAGAAATCTGCAAAAATCCAGCACTCTTCCATCCACCAGGATAGTTTTCCTGGGGGCCCTCCTGGACTTTTCTCTTCAAAAAGCCTTCCTTTCCCCAAGACAAGGTCTCCTTTTTGAACCACTACTTCAAAAGAATCCAGCAGAAACAATGCCTCTCAGCCAGAGAGTTCCTCCGAACACTGGGCTATATGGCATCTTCTATCCTCGTGGTTCCCCTGTCCAGGCTGCACATGAGAAAACTCCAGTGGTACCTCAGAAATATGTGGTGCCAACACTGTCATTTCCTGATGACTGAGATACAGCTGATTCCTTGCCTCAAGGAGGAGTTTGCATGGTGGGCACAGGCCTGTGCACAAAATCAGGGCCTCTCATAAAGATTCACTCCCCAAGGCCAAACTCTCACCACAAATATCTCAGAGACAGTCTGGGAGCTCACTTCTAATACTTCCAGTCCCAAGGGAAGTGGGTGATTCAGTTCAAGTACAGGCACATAAAGTGGAAAGAGCTTATGGCAGTGCAAAAAGGCCTAATAGCTTTCAAGAAAAAATGGGAGGCAGGGCTCCTGTTAGTCAAGACAGGCAAGACCTTAGTTATGTGGTACATAAACCAGCATGGGGGCACCCACTTTTACTTTCTATGCCATCTAGCAATGCATGTTTGGGAAACTGCTCACTCTCTGGGGTTGCACCTCCTGGCACAATACCTTCCAGGCACTCAAAATACTCTAGCAGATCACCTTGGCAGAAACTTGATGGACCTCAATGAATGGCATCTGCATCAGAAAATATTTCTGGGCATGGTCCAGAGATGGGGAGTTCCACAGATAGATCTTTTCACCTCAAAGGAAATTACTCATCTGAAAAGATTCTGTTCCAGGAACAAACAATCAGTTGGAGGGCAGATGCTTCCTCCTTCCTTTGGATTCACCTCTTTATTTATGCATTCCCTCTCCTACCTTCCTTGGGAGCTTCTAAAGATAAGAGAAGAGAAGGGGGCCCAAGGGCAATACTGATAGCCCCAGACTGGCCCAGGCAGCATTGATATCCTTTACTTCTTGAACTAACCAATGAGACTCCATGGCTGTTGCCTCAGAGAGTCAACCTTCTAACTCATGGCAAGGGAAGAATTGTGCACCTTAGCCTGCAGACGCTCGACCTTTCAGCTTGGATAATTCCACAGCATCCAGGACCAAGCTTTCCCTAAGCAAATAGGTTCAGGACATTCTTAAGGAGGCTAGAAGGCCTAGTACTAGGAAACCATACTCAGATAAGTGGAAAATATTTTCCATCTGGTGCCAGTGGCAGCATCACAATCCTGATTCATCCCAGATTTCTGTCATTCTAGATTACCTAACTAGTCTGGCTCATAAAGGGCTTTCCTACCCCTTAATTAAAAGTCAAGCATCTGTCATTTTGGCCCCTATACCTGCTCTTCCTCCTGTCTTTTCACACCCCCTGTTAAGACAATTTCTTAGGGGAGTCATTCACATAAGACCACCGAGAAGGCAACCTACACCTCCATGGGATCTTAGTTCTGGAAAGACTGACTTTGCCTACTTTTGAACCTGCAGCCTCTGCCCATCTCAAGTTTTTAATTTGGAAAACTGCCGTTTTGCTGACTATCACATCAGCTAGGAGAGTCTCTGAGCTGCAGTGGAGCCATTCCTTATCTTCCACCCAGACAGGGTTTCCTTCAGAACTTAACATTCCTTCATGCCCAAGGTGGTCACTGATACTTCTCTAAATCAGGCCATTCACCTGCCCCCATTCTTCCCCAACCCAGAACCAAGGAGAAAGAATACTTCATTATTTGGATGTGCATAGTCAGCTCTGTTACTATCTTGAGAGAACTAAAGCCTTAAGAAAATCTGACCAACTATTTGTGACCTTTGACCCTGGATCTGAGGGAAAACCAGCTTCTAAACAGATTATCCCAAAATGGATCTCCCACTGCATATCATTTTGTTACAGCCATCCTGGCAAAAAGTCACCTGAGGCTGTCATGTCACACTCCACTAGGGCTACTGCAACCTCTGCTGCCTCCCTGAAAGGAGTTTCTGCCAAGGACATTCTAAAAGCTGCTACCTGGTCATTTGTGCATAACTTCACCAAACACTACCACTTAGCAGCCTTTTTCAGGTCTAGAGTAGGATTTGCCACTACCATCTTGCTTCTGGTCCTATCCCTAATATGCATCCACCTTCATTTCAGCTTTGGAAATAATCCCACAAGTTAGGACTACCACAGTGAAACATTAAGAACATAGTGCAGTTTTGTCCACTTCCTACAAATGTAGATTTTCGAGGGCATTCAGTGTTGCAGTCATCTTTCCCTCCTTTGTTTCCACTTAGCCTACTAGGTCGTCTACTTAGAACGTCTTCTGTAGCCAAGGGAATTCCCTTTAGCCTCTCCTTCTGTATAGGTTCTCTTCCTCAGCTCCTTACTGCCCGTTTAGGGTCTCCTACTACTTTTTAGGGGGCAAGAAAAAAGAGATGATATGACATCGGCTGACTTCCTATATACCCAAGTGCACTGACATCGGTTAGGGCATCCACCAGCCTAAGGAGGAAGGGAACTTTTTTTGGTAGTCAGGCGGCAAAGGGCTTTTATTTCAGGAAATTCCATAAGTCAGGACTGCAACAGTGAATACAAACATCTACATTTGTGCTAAGTGTACTCAACTGTACTTTCTGTGCTATATTTGAGGTTACATCTGTGAAGGCTCCTTGAAAACATGGTCTGTGTAAAGATGAAAAGAAAGTTAACTCTGTTAGATATAATACACAGTAAGGATCAAAACTGATAATATGCATTCATAAAATCTAATAACATGCACGATCTCTATTATTATGATGAAAGAATGATCCAAGCATATTTAAGGGAGAGTTAAGACTTTAATTCCAACCCACACCTAAAATAAAATTATGGTTTTTGAAGTTAGATGAAATCTGGAAAAGCTGAAGGAAAATGCTTACTATGTTACTACAAGGTGTATAAGCAAAAGTCAGCATTAAGGAATATGAAAATAATCGACTGACACTTCTGCTGCAACAAACATCACTTGAGAATTATTCCTGATGTATAAAATGTTCTAAAATAAAACTCTTTTGACCAGAGTAGACACCTTGTATCTATTGGGTGAGTTTCCTAAGCCTAGTATATATGAAACCCTCATCTTATACACCTCAAACTGGGAAGCACACATATGAGTTTATTGTATGAAATTGTTAATTTTCATATTGAAGAATACATGCCAAAAGTGTTTCTTCTTAGCTCCCACCTATATGCCATGCAAATTCTTGGATGGAATGTATACTTCAGTCATCTTGTATGTAGTCCATATTTGCATGAACAGAATAAAGTATACCTGACTCCCCAGCTGAGTTGAGAAGAGTTATTATAAAGCAGTAACAACATGATTAATTATGTACCAGTAAACCAGTAAAATGCTAGACTATTAATAAAAGCTATCGCATGACAGCCATGCAGAAATTTGAACAAAGGATATTACTCCCAAGACCTAATTCCATTGTCTCCTAACATGGATAGCTGGAAACTTGAGAACTCAAAATATAAAACCCAGTAACATAAACTTAGACTCATTTGGTCACTACAAATATTTCATCGCATCTATGTGGTATTAAGGAAGAGTGGGCACTGGGCAGCTTTTTTCCCCGGGGCAAGACATTTAGTTTTAGCTTTGTTACCATTTACATGTGCAGCTGTAATGCTGCTTGGGGAGAATGCAGGAAGAAATGTGGGCTTATCAAGGTAGTGCTGTGGACAAGGTATTAATGTGTTCTCTGTTTTTTCTCATGTTTAACTTTTCTGTCACTTCTAATTATGGCATTATATATCTTCATTCAGTTTTAGTAATTTATTTTAATGCTTAAAACTCAGATGTGTAATTCGGAAATGTTTGCTCCATTTACTGCATTATTTTGTGAACTGATGTCTGTATACCATTGAACACTGAAATGTAATGTGCTTCAGTACTCATACCACAAACTGAATTCTAATGCTTACTATTGTAGTTTTATTTACAAGAAAAAAATGGCAATTTCTTAAAAGGTTTGAATAGTAAACTGCAGATACAAAGTTTAATTTCCAACTTCTTTTGAAATTAATTGCTTAATTGATAAGCATATAAGACTCCATGCTGAAAATTCCGTTTAATAAATTGAATTCATTGATAATCTTTTGTACTTAAAACTAATGCCAGCTGACTGAACAATAGCACAGTATAGCCCCACACTACTACCTTTGAAATATTAAACATCTAGTTTTTTTTTTATTGTGGGAAATTAGTTGAATGAGGGAAAGCTAAAACTAACCATTATAATAAGCCAACACGCCCAACTTGAATGGCTTTGCAATGGGTATGAGTTGCTGAAATAGGAATGAGATAGTACGGGAAAGAACAGGATTGAGTCATAGGTTGCAAAAGAATTTTAATTAATTTGTTAATTCATTGACATTTGATTATTGAGAAAGTCTGACTGGGTAGGTGTCCATTTTCATTGGAGGAGTGGGGAGAAAAGCTCCGAAGTATAGCAAAAACATTTG
Organism: Protopterus annectens; assembly: GCF_019279795.1. Lineage (NCBI taxonomy): Eukaryota > Metazoa > Chordata > Ceratodontiformes > Protopteridae > Protopterus > Protopterus annectens. The sequence continues at coordinate 1,378,611,943 of NC_056737.1, forward strand.
AAGATCAATCATTTTACAATCTTCAAAAACAATACAATAAAAAAATAAAAACATCTATAGTTTAAACAAATACCAAATAAGACACAGTTTGAAAATATTGGTTAAGAATACATGTAATTCATATGACAATGGTTTAATATTTAGAGAAATGTTAGCCAGCTTATATAAATTAAAGGTTAGTATAATACAAACAGAAATTAAAATATGAAGTGGGAGAAGAAACAGGGTTATGGCATATTTAGATAGAGAGTCAGGGAAAGAATTGATTAAGTAAGGAAATAAGAGGGAGTAAGGGCATGTAAGGGCATGTAAGGTATGGTGAGGTACTTGCACATTGTGATATTCAGGTTTTGACAGTGGTATATAGCACAGCATGATGACAGGAAAAATGAATCGTCAAAGTAAAGCAATATGAACATGTTTTTGCCTTCTGTGGCATCAGACAGGCTATCATGAGGCCTCACCATCTTGGAATCATTTCTAAGATGTTCTCAGTTTATTTTTTTTTTTACTTAATTCATGAAGAAAGGGTACCCTAAATACTTTTCAACTAATATTAACTATATGTAGATAACACTTTATAGCAGAAAATATGATAGGAGACATTATAAAAATAGTATTACTAACAGTTAACAGTTCATATTATTCTAAGAAAATGAACAGTCTTGTACTCTGTTTAATATAACACAGAATATATCTAGTATATTATTTAATAAAAGCAGCTGGGTGAAAAATTTCCTGTATTCAGGAAGTAAATATTGTACTAAAGAATATTCTGTGTGTTTGGGATGATACTATAAATGTGTTGTCATGCCGAACAGGATGTCAACACATTCCAGGATGCACATACATACTCTATACTCAGTCTCTCATTGTAAGTTCACGTACATGCAGTTTATAGGCTTGCTTGTTCACCTACAACACATCTTTGGGATGTGACAGGAGACCAGAAGAACCCAGACCCCATGCAGAAGGCATATCGTACTGGTGTCTTAAAAACCCAAGCAAGAAAAACATCTATCAGCAGGACAAACATTACTTCATCATCTTCAACAAACTTTACAATTAGTTGATCAATAACCGCTATATAAAGTAATACAGCAGTATTCCTACATCATAATGGTCATGATGTTAATTTCTGGCTGTACAAAGTACCAAAAAGGACAGTTTCTCCACCTCAGTCGTAGATTTGTAACATTTGTACAAGTTCTTAAACACAAATCACTCAAGATGAGAGATTGAAGACTTTACCTACTTTCATAGTGCAGAATTATTGTATATTACCAATTTCAAGTAGTGCAGCACCACTTTCTGTTGTTAAATCTGCCAGTTGGACTATCCATAACTCCAATGGTAGTTACTAAAAGTTTGCCTCTAATACTAGCACATCTGTGAAAAAACACATTACTTTCCCTCATCTGGATGATTGATAGTTGCAAACACAGGAGAGTGGCATCTACTTCTCAGAGGTCTAGGCAAAGACAAAGGGCCTGGGCTGACCACGTTTATGGATGACTGTAAGTTGAGTGCTGTCATTGACTTCCCAAATGATGTTAACATACTGCAAGAGGGTCTCACAATAACAAATAACTGGTGCCAAAGTCATGGCCAATACAAAAAAAGTATTATCTTACCATTCAGCAAAAACATGGCCCCTAATGATTACTACATCAACAGCAACCCCCTAAGCACACAACCTGTGGTGAGAGACCTGGGTACACAGGTTGACAACAATCTCACATTCGACCATTATGTAGAGTCAGTGGTTAGAAAAGCCTTTTACTTGGTTCATCTCATAAGTAAAGAGATTGCATCCAGAAAAAAGAAGGTTATTACCTCACTGTACTCCTCCCTCATTGCGCCTATAATTAAGTATAATGCCCCCGTTTGTTATGTACCTCTCCAGACACATGCACTAACTGGAAAGGCCACAGAAATACCTCACAAAGAGAATCCATGGCCTCCAACACCTGTCTTATGTGGACAGGCTCAAATCATTATCGATCTACTTGGTATTGTACAGATTGCTCAGAGGTGATTTGTGTCTCTCGGATCTGTCCCTACTAGAGATGCTCCATATCCATTAGTCTAACTGCTCTAAAGGCCTAAATCTAATATGAGACATCAAGAAAACCTGCTGGAGAGACAGGTTTGTCTACCAGAGGCTGCCCTGTCCCTGAAATAGACTTCCCTTACATGTCAAACAGAGTACCTCGCTGACCCTCTTCAAGCTCAACCTTGGTGAGTGGATGGGAAACCACAAATTTGTCCCAGTGTCCTCATTAATAGGGGTGACAGGTGCTGACTGAGTTTCTTTTTTGGGAATAAACTATTGGCTAGACTTGTAAGAGCCCCAGGGCCATTAGCCTTCTAACCTCCTATGATAACAGCAAACAGAGGAGTACAGTAACAGTCAGATGTGCAAGGCAGAATATTTAAAGAAAAATCTGACCTTCAAACTTGAGGACCAAAACCTTACCTTGTTCTAATTTTGTTAAATAAGGCAGCTACAGCACATATCTCCATGTGGGGGAATACTTCCTTTCCCTGGGGATTGTGTGATCATGGAGTTAGTATATATAATTAGCAAGGGGTGTGGGGGCTACGAAAAGCAATGTTATTTTTTTAGTTGCATGTTGCGAGGCTTTTACTTGCATGTGCACAGTTGGCTGTTGGCATTTCCATAGTCGACGGTTTGTGGTTGATGTTTTTGCCATTGTGGTGCAGTGCTGTAATGCATTACTTATATATATATATATATATATGTGTGTGTGTGTGTGTGTGTGTGTGTGTGTGTGTGTGTGTGTGTGTGCATGTGCTCTATGTACATGAGTCTACTTCAAAAGTACGAAAACCCACAATAATAAAAATTACATCACTGTGTAAAATATCTAGTTGGCTACCATCTAACAAAGAAGCACACTGCACTACCAGAAATTCACTCAGTTGGGGGGGGGGGGCTACACTTATCATACCCACTTAACTAAATATACCAAACCCAGGATCTCACTACAGTGAGGAAAAGGACAAATTTCCCCTTGTTGGCCACCTGGATACTTACCCTGTGAAATCCTTCATCGTTGTGGTCATTCATTTAAGTCCGGTTTCGGTGATGTCATCTTTGGTAATGTGGGTTTTCGTTCTTTTGAAGTAGACCCATGTACATATAACACATGTGGATATCTATCTATATTTATATATATATATATATATATATATATATATATATATATATATATATATATATATATGTATAGTGCTTAGTGACTATACTCTGATATTTGAAAAAAGACAAACCAGTTAAACACAAGAGTGGTGCTCGACCTGACCTTAACAAATTTTAAGCACCCCCTTTCTTAAGTTGTTAAGATCAGGTCTAGCACTTGGCAGTAAAATTTGCCTGTACTGACTAGCAATTGACAGACACAACAAAAGATTTATTTCTGCCTGCTGTCTATACTGGTAATGTGCCCCTAACTTCCTGTAATAACTAAAAAAGTGGCAAGAATTACCAGATGTGTTAGCATGCATTTTCTGAAGTGTACGAACCCTGAAACTCAAATGTATGTCATTATTTAGGTACATCAGTCCTCGGTGGTTTGTTCAAAAACCACATATGTTATGTGGTATTTATACAGGAACAAAGTGAGAGATCGATCTGTGTATCTGTATAAATATGTAAGACGGATATCATAGTTCATCACTTCTATTGCATGAGAAACCAAAGATAGTTATATTAGATTACATCATTTTTTCACACACAGAAAAAACATCTTCCAGACTCACAAATGGATGAATTTGCATGCTGGGAATTGTTTCCGTAGCTCAGGTCAGAAATATTTTTGATGATTTTTTAAAACTGAATTTCCTGACTCAACTCTTTTATGATATGATTATATATAAGAAATTAGTCCCTTGCTGTTACTGCGGAAAGTTAAACTTTACATTTTAATTGCAAAGGTTCACGTACTTTGTTTTCCTTTCCTTTCATCTCCTCTCATTTTTCTACATTGACAGAGCGATCACAAAGTCTCATGCATTATCACACCACAGAGAGTATTCATATTGCAAATTTCATAGACCTGAAATGTACCTTTAGAAATGTGTTACTCTGAAGTAAGAAAGTAAAATAAAATCTCATTTTAAGTAAGCTTCTTTACCTTTGTACCATAAGTTCTTTACTTTGAAATATGACCTGTCTGTCATTAAGTAGGCCATACATAAATGTTTGGACTACTCCATTGCCTTTTGTTTTGATAAATATAATAAACCTCTGCAAGAAATAATAAGAACACACTTGAGACAGCAACATCAGCAGCATGTTTTAGAATTTTTTAAGACATTTCTTAAGCTGACTCATGGTTTACAGTGTAAGCCTTCACCAAGCAGTAAAAGCTGGACACACTTTCTAGTTGTATAGCAAGTTTTGGCATGGCTGTACTGTGAGTAATTTTGTATCTATCCACATCTCTTTTGTATGATGAAACTGCTTGAGAATCACCATTCCTCCATCCTCCTGACTAATTGTACATATTTATTTATAATTGCTATTGTATTTATTTAATAATAATTTGTTTTATTATTTAGTTATTTAAGTCAGTTATGTGCCACAATCATAATTCCTTTTTGTGGCTAAAATGACTGAAAGAACAGAAGTGGCTTCTAGCAACACTGGTTGTATGTAAGTGTTTCATACATCTGTAGAAATTTTATAGAATATTGGCATGGGACAAGCTAAGGCCTTTATGAGGAATGCAGTACTGCTGAAGAAAGTGATTGGGTTGAAGACGCAGCTACAGTTAGGGGGTTGGCATAATGGTTAAGGTGTTTACCTAATAGTCAGAAGGTCAAGAGACTGATTCCCAAACTGGATAATCAGCTAGGCTTAAAATGGCCTGCAAGGGCAGTTAGCATAGTACTAAATCTGAACCTATAAATCAAATGTTAAGACTTGCTGTTACAATGTCCACATCTCAAAGATGTACTGTTTTAGTAAGTATTCTAACATAAAACTGTACTGAAAACACAAACCATCTTTTCATGCTCAGTCTTGAATGTTTAATTTTTTTCTGTGGTACAGAACTGTCCTCGCCATCAAGAAGCTGCTGAGATTGTAGTATTATCTGTTATATTATGGAACATCAGGGGAACTAAGGCTACCTTAAAAAGGCATTCATCCTTAATTTGGAGTAGGACCTTATACCTACTTACCTTGATTATACTACACTGGAATAAATGGTGTAGGTATATACAAACATTAGGGAGGTCACGACATGGGTGAAACATTGTGACTAAGGGACCCAGTTAAGAATTTAATTTCCTTAACTGTGAGTTGAGAGTTTCTAAAAGTTCAAGTCAGTCTAGGTATAACAAATATATAAACAATATGGGAATTCTCAATGTGAATCTACAGAAAGTTTTAGGCCATTTCAACAAAGATGTAGGCATGCCAGTGATGTGCCCATTTCTGAAGTCTTAGTTACAGATTCAAACTTCTTTGTCAGATGTTCATCATGTTACCCTGCTGCAGTCATCACACTTGGGTTATCCTGTCGTCAGGCGGTCCCGCAGTCGGCCGGAATTCCAAAGTCTTGGTCCAGCGTCGGTTGCTGTTGCCTCTTCCCTGACGTCAGTGCGCCAGGGGTATATATAATGCAACCAACGCCATTTTCTTCAGTCTTTCTTGCCGCAAGGTGCCTGAAGCAGAAGCAGCTCGCAAGTGCCGGTCGACCGACTCCTGAGATTTTCGAATTTGAATTTCAGACCGAAGTCTTCTATAAAGCTAAGTACCCCATTGGGGAAACTTTTCTTGCCTCAGACCGATGTCAGAAAAAGTTAACAATTGTATTTCTTGTGGGAAGCAAATACCTCATAAGGATTTTCATTCTTATTGCACCAGACCACGACGTCACTACTTGTCGGTTTTGTGCTAGGTTTAATAAGCGTACTATTAAAAGGTGCTTTGATTTCGCACGACACTACTTTGGTAGGAAATTTAACTACACCATGCCATCGGAGGAACCGACTACCGGCGTGCACAAAAAACGCAGGGATAAGGACAGACAGCCCAGACCTAAGCCAGATTCCGAGGCCTCGGCTGATTCGGTCTCCGGTTCTCTGGTCCTCAGTGAGGCTCCAACGCAGCCCCTCACTACCGCAGATCTGGAACCCGAGACCTCTACGGAAATTTTGACGGAATGTACCAGGCCGACTCAGCCTTTTACTTCAGGCCCTTCCGATGACTTTGCTACAAAAGACGTCGGTGCTACAGAAACGCCATCGGTTTCTGAAGGCGTTTTCTGACCGACGACACTCACCATTAAAACGTTTTCTAAGTCGAAGACCCCTTCTAAATCTAAAAGGACTGCACTTCAGTCTCCTGTTCAAGGCCCCATGCCGAAGAAACAGATGCTCAAAATGGCTGAAGATTTGATTTCCTTAATCAGGGGTTCCCAGCCCCCTCCTGACAAAAGGCCTAGACAAGAGGAAGATTATGCATCCTCTGAGCAAATGTCCATTTCTTCAGACTCCTCTGAGGACCAAGACTACTCCATCTCTCCTTATGAAGATTCTGATGCTGAGGACTCTATTCCCTCAGCTTCTCCTCCTGAAGACTACTCCTTTGGGGACACTTTACACAGTATGAGGGAACATTTTCACTGGGAAGGTCAGGACTACTCTGACTCAAAGAAAAGGCTCAGAGAGTTTCTTTTACTTCCCCAACACAGGCCACTTGCCATCATGCCAGTTTTGGACATTGTGGATGATGTCTGTTTAGAATCCAGTTTCAACCCAGACTCTCTACCTCCTGCTCCGGCTAAGCCCGACAGATACTATAGAGTGCCTGATTCCCACACATTTCTTTACAAAAGCCCTGTAGCTGACCCAGAGACCATCTCACAGGGTCCCAAGGGGGCTAAGGCTTCTATGGCTAAAAACCCAGTACCTTCTGAGAGGGATTCCAGAGCACTAGACAGGTGGGGGAAAAAGGTTTACACTTCAGCTACACTAGCTATGAGGGCACTGAATTGTCAATTTCACATGCTTAAGTATCAGCAATTTCTAATCTCTCAGTTAAAGCAAAGAATAACCTGTCTCCCTCAACAATCTGAATTGAAAGAAGTACAGGATCTGTTGTACGCCACTGAGCAGGTGGGTAAACATACCTTACAATGTGGGTTTGATTCTTTGGAGGCCTCCTGCAGAGCAGCTGTCACTGGGTCTGTTATACGTAGGCATGCTTGGTTAAAAGAACAAACTTTGCCTGATCATGTTAAAGCAAAACTGCTGGATGCTCCCTTACAGCAGGATGTTCTTTTTGGAGTTAAAGCAGAAGAAGTTTTAAAGAAAATGGAAGATAAGGCAAAATCTATGCAGACAGTCAAAGATTTCCTACAAGTACAACCCCCTCGCTTCAGCAGAAACTGGCCAACAAAAAATTGGTCCTTTCCAGCCACTGACAGACCACAGAGGGGTAAATACAGACGCCCAAGGGGCAGAGGACAACCACAAGCCCAGTATAAACCTCGCCAATGGGGCTCTACAACACAGAAGGGAGGAGAAGACAGGTCTCAAACCACCAGAATGCACAAAAGCAAATTACAGCTCTCATGGACATGAGAGCCATTCAACTGGTACCTACTCGAGAGCAAGGCCAAGGATTTTACTCAAGACTCTTTGTAGTGCCCAGAAAGGACAACGTCTGGAGACCAATTCTGGACCTTTCAATTCTAAACACTTACTTACAAGTACCCAAATTCAAGATGCTAACACTACAGCAGCTACTTCCCATGTTGGGCAAGGAAGCATGGCTTGTAATGTTGGACCTCAAGGAGGCATACCTGCATGTCCCTATCAGACAAAGTTGCAGAAGATACCTCCGTTTCATTGCAGGTTCAACCCATTACCAATTCTCTGCACTGCCCTTTGGCTTATCTATTGCGCCCAGAGTTTTCACAAAATGCCTGGCACCAGTAATTGCATACTGCAGACAAAGAGGAATTCAAATATATCCATACCTGGAAGACTGCCTCATCCAAGCAAAAAGCAAAGACATTCTCTTACATCATCTGGCCTTTGTAAAGCATCTACTAAACTGCCTGGGGTACACAGTAAACGAAAAGAAGTCAAAACTAGTGCCCTCACAGCCAATGACATTCCTGTGTGCCAGCTTGAGTACAACGGCCCAGAAGGCTTAAACGAAAAGAAGTCAAAACTAGTGCCCTCACAGCCAATGACATTCCTGGGTGCCAGCTTGAGTACAACGGCCCAGAAGGCTTATCTTACGCCAGACAAGCAACTACAACTGACTCAATATTTCAAGACAGTGGCAACAAAGACCCAATTAACTGCAAGAAAAATTCTGCAGGCTTTAGGCTTCATGGCATCTTGCATTAGAGAACTTGGCATAGCTCCTCATGGTCCCCTGCAGAGTTCCTAAGCCAGCAGAGAGCAGAAAAAGCGACTTTCTTGATTATAAGTATTTTTTAAACATTTTATTTTGCATTTTTCGATCTTTTGTGCTTTTCGACTACTGTTTGTGCCTATATTACTGTTTTATTACCTGATTTTCCTGTTTTTCTGTGCTTAAATTGTTGATTGCACTTGTTGGCTAAAGTTTTGCTTAAAAGTAACAAACAGGCTAATACACTCAAGTGTACCAGCCTTTGATAGCAATTTAGTTGAAAAACAAAGCATTTACTGTATTTTTTCTGTGTGCAAAAAAAAAACTAAAAAAAACAAAAAAATACTTCTGCTTTCCTAAACTTTCCTAGCTAGTTGTTCCAGTGATCAGATTTTGCTGATCCCTGGGCTTTGTATTTGGTTCCTGTGTTCCTCCATTTTCTTGTGTGGCCAGAGGTAGTTTCATTACTCACCAGTGGGAGTGGGGAGTACTGAGCTGCTTGTTTGTCCTCAGAGGAGTGGTTAGAGACAGCAACTAGTAATTCGTTGGCCATTTTGGGTCATTTCCTGTTTTTTCCAGCCCCCTGCTGTAAAGCACGCTTTGGCGGGCTTTTCTGGCATTAGAGAACTTGGCATAGCTCCTCGTGGTCCCCTGCAGAGTTCCTAAGCCAGCAGAGAGCAGAAAAAGCGACTTTCTTGATTATAAGTATTTTTTAAACATTTTATTTTGCATTTTCCGATCTTTTGTGCTTTTCGACTTCTGTTTGTGCCTATATTACTGTTTTATTACCTGATTTTCCTGTTTTTCTGTGCTTAAATTGTTGATTGCACTTGTTGGCTAAAGTTTTGCTTAAAAGTAACAAACAGGCTAATACACTCAAGTGTACCAGCCTTTGATAGCAATTTAGTCGAAAAACAAAGCATTTACTGTTTTTTTCTGTCTGTGTGCAAAAAAAACTAAAAAAAACAAAAAAATACTTCTGCTTTCCTAAACTTTCCTAGTTAGTTGTTCCAGTGATCAGATTTTGCTGATCCCTGGGCTTTGTATTTGGTTCCTGTGCTCCTCCATTTTCTTGTGTGGCCAGAGGTAATTTCTTTACTCACCAGTGGGAGTGGGGAGTACTGAGCTGCTTGTTTGTCCTCAGAGGAGTGGTTAGAGACAGCAACTAGTAATTCGTTGGCCATTTTGGGTCATTTCCTGTTTTTTCCATCCCCCTGCTATAAAGCACGCTTTGGCGGGCTTTTCTGGCATTAGAGAACTTGGCATAGCTCCTCATGGTCCCCTGCAGAGTTCCTAAGCCAGCAGAGAGCAGAAAAAGCAACTTTCTTGATTATAAGTATTTTTAAACATTTTATTTTGCATTTTCGATCTTTTGTGCTTTTCGACTACTGTTTGTGCCTATATTACTGTTTTATTACCTGATTTTCCTGTTTTTCTGTGCTTAAATTGTTGATTGCACTTGTTGGCTAAAGTTTTGCTTAAAAGTAACAAACAGGCTAATACACTCAAGTGTACCAGCCTTTGATAGCAATTTAGTTGAAAAACAAAGCATTTACTGTATTTTTCTGTCTGTTTGCAAAAAAACTAAAAAAACCAAAAAAATACTTCTGCTTTCCTAAACTTTCCTAGTTAGTAGTTCCAGTGATCAGATTTTGTTGATCTCTGGGCTTTGTATTTGGTTCCTGTGTTCCTCCATTTTCTTGTGTGGCCAGAGGTAGTTTCTTTACTCACCAGTGGGAGTGGGGAGTACTGAGCTGCTTGTTTGTCCTCAGAGGAGTGGTTAGAGACAGCAACTAGTAATTTGTTGGCCATTTTGGGTCATTTCCTGTTTTTCCAGCCCCCTGCTGTAAAGCACGCTTTGGCGCTTTTCTGGCATTAGAGAACTTGGCATAGCTCCTCGTGGTCCCCTGCAGAGTTCCTAAGCCAGCAGAGAGCAGAAAAAGCGACTTTCTTGATTATAAGTATTTTTAAACATTTTATTTTGCATTTTCCGACCTTTTGAGCTTTTCGACTTCTGTTTGTGCCTATATTACTGTTTTATTACCTTATTTTCCTGTTTTTCTGTGCTTAAATTGTTGATTGCACTTGTTGGCTAAAGTTTTGCTTAAAAGTAACAAACAGGCTAATACACTCAAGTGTACCAGCCTTTGATAGCAATTTAGTCGAAAAACAAAGCATTTACTGTATTTTTCTGTCTGTGTGCAAAAAAACTAAAAAAAACAAAAAAAAATACTTCTGCTTTCCTAAACTTTCCTAGTTAGTTGTTCCAGTGATCAGATTTTGCTGATCCCTGGGCTTTGTATTTGGTTCCTGTGTTCCTCCATTTTCTTGTGTGGCCAGAGGTAGTTTCTTTACTCACCAGTGGGAGTGGGGAGTACTGAGCTGCCTGTTTGTCCTCAGAGGAGTGGTTAGAGACAGCAACTGGTAATTCATTGGCCATTTTGGGTCATTTCCTGTTTTTTTTCAGCCCGCTGCTATAAAGCACGCTTTGGCGGGCACTTCTGGCATTAGAGAACTTGGCATAGCTCCTCGTTGTCCCTTGCAGAGTTCCTAAGGCAGCAGAGAGCAGAAAAAGCAACTTTCTTGATTATAAGTATTTTTTAAACATTTTATTTTGCATTTTTCGATCTTTTGTGCTTTTCGACTACTGTTTGTGCCTATATTACTGTTTTATTACCTGATTTTCCTGTTTTTCTGTGCTTAAATTGTTGATTGCACTTGTTGGCTAAAGTTTTGCTTAAAAGTAACAAACAGGCTAATACACTCAAGTGTACCAGCCTTTGATAGCAATTTAGTCGAAAAACAAAGCATTTACTGTATTTTTTCTGTCTGTGTGCAAAAAAAAAACTAAAAAAACCAAAAAAATACTTCTGCTTTCCTAAACTTTCCTAGTTAGTAGTTCCAGTGATCAGATTTTGTTGATCTCTGGGCTTTGTATTTGGTTCCTGTGTTCCTCCATTTTCTTGTGTGGCCAGAGGTAGTTTCTTTACTCACCAGTGGGAGTGAGGAGTACTGAGCTGCTTGTTTGTCCTCAGAGGAGTGGTTAGAGACAGCAACTAGTAATTCGTTGGCCATTTTGGGTCATTTCCTGTTTTTTCCAGCCCCCTGCTATAAAGCACGCTTTGGCGGGCTTTTCTGGCATTAGAGAACTTGGCATAGCTCCTCGTGGTCCCCTGCAGAGTTCCTAAGCCAGCAGAGAGCAGAAAAAGCGACTTTCTTGATTATAAGTATTTTTTAAACATTTTATTTTGCATTTTCCGATCTTTTGTGCTTTTCGACTACTGTTTGTGCCTATATTACTGTTTTATTACCTGATTTTCCTGTTTTTCTGTGCTTAAATTGTTGATTGCACTTGTTGGCTAAAGTTTTGCTTAAAAGTAACAAACAGGCTAATACACTTAAGTGTACCAGCCTTTGATAGCAATTTAGTCGAAAAACAAAGCATTTACTGTATTTTTTCTGTCTGTGTGCAAAAAAAACTAAAAAAAAAAAAAATACTTCTGCTTTCCTAAACTTTCCTAGTTAGTTGTTCCAGTGATCAGATTTTGCTGATCCCTGGGCTTTGTATTTGGTTCCTGTGTTCCTCCATTTTCTTGTGTGGCCAGAGGTAGTTTCTTTACTCACCAGTGGGAGTGGGGAGTACTGAGCTGCTTGTTTCTCCTCAGAGGAGTGGTTAGAGACAGCAACTAGTAATTCGTTGGCCATTTTGGGTAATTTCCTGTTTTTTCCAGCCCCCTGCTATAAAGCACGCGTTAGCGTGGAGTTGCCACTGTTGCACACAAGAGCAGCGGCGGTTAAACAAGGTTAAACTATTCGGGCTACCTAAATTCCACTCTTCAATTTTTCCCTTAAAACTACCTTCCTCGAACTGTACTGCTGATCTAACCAGCGTATCCTATAACTAAAAAGTTCATCTCTACTTGATTCCCAAGTAGACTATTCTTTATCTGTAAAGCCTAGCACTTGCTCCTACAGTACTTTCACCTTGATAAAGCACTCTTATTATAGATAGTACTCCACCAGCCTAGAACCCACATCCCCCGGAGTCTTTTGTAAGTTTTTTATCTATTCCTTCTAGCATGTCGAGGGATCAGTTGCTAGTGTCCTCTCCTGCTCAGCTGGTGAACCTGGGAATAATGAGGCAATGTTACAATTGCCTCATGTACACAGACAACCCTCTCCTTCTCCCACAAAACACAAATACATGCGAGAGATGCAACTATACGGCCAAACTGGAGGCTGAGCTCTCTCAACATAGGACTGGCAAGACCAGACAGGAGGAGAAGGTAACCACACACACTACATACCCAGTCACACATAGTACCATCACAACTTCAAATCATACACATAATCACACAAAGACATACTCGGAGGCTCTGATCAAAAATCTACCAAAGCAGACACCCAAACAACTACCACCTCAGGACCCAACACATGCAACACATAGACCACACAGTCAGAGTGTCAAACAGTCACAGCCCTTAAGGCCAAACACAGTGCCAGACACACTCGTCATTGGTGACTCCATAGTCAGACACACCGACGTCCCGCTCACCAGACTGAGTAAGGAGAAGGTCACAGTAAGCTGCCTGTCGGGCGCTAGAATCCACCACATAACGCAAGCACTCAGGTCTCTCAACAGCAGGTAAAAGGACGACTCAGTCATTGTCTACGCTGGTGTCAACGACCTGAGACGTACCTCCTTGGACTACATGAAAAGAGACATTGAGGAGCTCTCTGATTATGTAGCCCAGGCAGGTATGACCCTGACCTTGAGCAGTATCCTACCTTCACCTAGAATGATGTCACAATACAGTGATAATATGATCAGCTTTAATAATTGGCTTAAATTCTGGTGTCATTCAAAGGGGATCCAATGTCTGTCTGCCTGGGATGACATGCTGGACAAGCCACGCTGCTTCGCAAGGGACGGCTTGCACCTGTCACCCCTGGGCTTCCGGATATTGGCAAAGGCTCTTGCCACCCCCATAGTGCCTTTTTTAGGCAAGGCTCAAATTCTAAACCTACCACCCTAGAACACAAAAAAGGAAAAAAACTAAGGGTAATGCTGCTCAATGCCAGAAGTCTCAATCTCAAGATGCACGTACTTGAGGCCCTTCTCAGTATGGAGAACATCGATGTCTGTGCTGTGACAGAAACCTGGTACAAGGCTCCTGAGAGCACCCCAGCACTATCAGGTTTTACCTCATATCATGCGTTCCGGCCCCAAAATCCGGACAACACCAAGAAAGGAGGGGGGGTGTTCATATTCATGAAGGACACCCACACCTCAAGGTTGGTGGCAACGCACGATGCATCGGAGACCATCCAGGTGCAACTAACCATAGGCAAAACTGCTCTGCAATTTGTAGCATGTTACAGGCCACCCTCTCAAACTCAGGAACCTCACATGGCCTTCCTGAAAACACTGGAGGGGATAAATGTATCTCCAAACACCATCATACTAGGTGACTTCAACTACCCTAATATAGACTGGGAACACTACTCAAGCCCAAACACTCTAGCCCAAAGGTTCCTGGAGTTCATAAACTCAAATGCCATGGAACAACTTGTCACCATCCCCACAAGAGGAGAAAACATACTTGATCTCATCATCACGAACATGGGAACACAATGTTCAACACCGGAAGTATACCCCTCACTGGTGAGATCAGATCATAAACTAATCTCGCTGGAGGTCCTCATCCCCCCCCCACCTGAAATAAAAAAAACCACAGTGAAAAACTTCTCAAAAGCCGACTTCACACTTCTAAAACTAGTGTGGTCTCCTTTAAGGCCCCTGAGCCGGTGGTAAACATTACTCAAACCGCTGAATCACTTACAAATGCCTTCTACCAGCACCTACAGGACTACATGGATCGGGCAATCCCAAACAAAACTAAGACTCTTTGTACCAAAGGCAAGCGTCCAGTCTGGTGGACCCCAGCCATAAACAAGCTCTACAACAAAAGGAGGAAGCTACTACAAGATAGAGCAAAATCCTTGAAAGGTAAGACACCCTTGATCATTATAAGTAAAAAACTAAGAGCTCTCATAAAATCATCCAAGGCAAATTTTGAGAGAAAAATCACCAAGGACTCAAAAGACAATCATAAGGCCTTCTTTAGCTATGTTAGAAACCTAGGAGGAAACTCCCAGATATGCTCAGAATTAGTTCAAAATGATGTGAAGATTACTGAACCTACACACATTGCCAACATACTGGCTGACAGGTTCAGTGCTAACTCCCCAAAAGGAGAGATATCTATACCAGAGGATTTTAGCCCCCCAAACATCTCTAACGCCCAGGTGAGAACTGCTCTCTCCAAGGCAAAAAACACAGCATCCATGGGAACGGATGGTGTCCCCGGCTGTGTACTCCACGAACTCAATGAGAAATTAAACCCGCAGTTAGGACAGATGTTTAATCTTAGCCTCACCTCAGGATACGTACCCAAGGAGTGGCGCACGGCGACTGTGGTCCCACTTCACAAGGGCGGTGCCTCCACCGACCCTGGAAATTACCGTCCCATTAGCTTGACAAGCCTTATCTGCAAAGCCATGGAGAGGATCATAATGGAACTCATAAATAAAGACATAGGGAACTTGCAGACTTTGGATCCAACCCAGTTTGGCTTTGTCAAAGGCAGATCATGCCTTTTAAACTTGGTTGACTTTTTCGAAACAGTCACCAAGGCCATTGATGAGGGTAAGGCAAGTCCATACAGCCTACCTCAACCTGGCAAAGGCCTTCGACACAATACCCCACTCAGGTATCATCGAAAAACTCATCAGCTTGAATGTAAACCCATACATCACAAGATGGGTTGCAAACTGGCTAAGTGACAGAACCCACAGGGTCAGAGTTGCTGGCGCCATGTCAGACTCAAAGCCGGTCACAAGTGGTGTCCCACAAGGCTCAGTCCTGGGTCCACTCTTGTTCGGCATCTACTTTTCTGAAGTACAAGCAAACACAGGAGGGTTATGGCTGACAAAGTTTGCAGATGACTGCAAACTGGGCGCCATAGTCAAAAACACATCTGACACAGATATCCTTCAAAAGGGCCTCACAGAAACGGATAACTGGTGCCAGAGCCATGGCCTAAAGTTAAACGCCAAGAAATGCATAGTCATACCCTTCGGGAAAAACAAGGTTACCCCTAGCTACCATATAGGTGGCAATCCACTGAGCACAGAAGAAGTTATCAGGGATCTGGGGACCCAGGTTGACAGTAACCTTTCGTTTGACACTCACGTTGCTAAAGTAGTTAGGAAGACCTTCTACATTGCCCACCTGATCATGAAAGGATTCACATCTAGATCAAGGGAGGTCATCATCCCCCTGTACTCATCACTCATTAGACCTATGATTGAGTACAATGCCCCATTCGGAATGTATCTGACCCGACACCTGCAGCAGCTGGAAAGGCCCCAAAAGTTCCTCACCAAAAGGATAAAGGGTCTCAAAAATATGTCTTATGCTGCCCGACTGAAAGAACTCCAGCTCTATTCAGTCGCATACCACTTGCTCAGAGGTGACCTGTGCCTGACATACAAGGCCATGTCAAACCCAGATTTGATGAATATGCTTCACCTCAAAAAATCTAGATCCCTCAGAACCACAAGGGCGGGAGACTTAAACCTTGACACGGTTATTAATAGAACGTGCTGGAGGGACAGATTCATCACCCAGAGACTCCCTATGCTGTGGAATAAAATCCCGGTACATGTGAGACAGAGCACCTCGCTGGCCTTGTTCAAGAGGAATCTTGACCAATGGATGGGAGATCGCAGATATACCCCAGTGTCACTGCTTGACAGAGGCACAGCAAAATAATAGGCATAGTTTTCTTCAAACTAAAGGGGTGGCGAAAGCCACATAACTATGGGCTAGGCTTATAAATGCCCTTGGGCAGATAGCCTAGTATGAACCTATGAACCATTTGCAAAGCTGCATATGAGGAAATTACAGTGGTACCTAAAAAGCATATGGTCTAAACACAGCCACAGCTTGGACACAATGATAGCTCTCATTCCCTGCCTACAACAGGAATTTCTATGGTGGTCACAGGCATGTCACCTCAACAAGGGTCAGCCTTTCACCTTGCTCCCAGCCAGGCAAACTATCACAACAGATGCTTCAGACTACGCCTGGGGGGCACACATGGCAGGACAATGCATTCAAGGCCTATGGACTGCAGATTAAAGAAATCTGCACATAAATCAAAAAGAGATGCTAGCTGTACAGAAAGCTCTGACAGCCTTCAAGGATCTATTACATCCAGGACAACTTGCAATAAAGACGGACAACACCACAGTAATGTGGTACATAAACAAACAAGGAGGTACACATTCTTACCCTCTATGCAGGCAAGCAATGACCTTATGGAACACAGCTCTGGCCTACCAAGTCCAGTTACAAGCTCAATTCCTGCCAGGACAGAAGAACACATTGGCAGACGACCTCAGCAGAAACATCAAGGATCCCCACGAGTGGAAACTAGAGCCACAAATATTTGCAATGATAACTCAAAAATGGGGTCTTCCAGACATAGACCTGTTTGCCAGTCCTCAAAACTATCAACTGACAAAATTTTGTACAAGGACATTTCACCATCAAGCTTGGAAAGTGGACGCTCTCTCTTTTAGTTGGAAAAACCTGACAATATATAACTTCCCTCCATTGCCTCTCCTCACAAAGGTTCTTTTGAAAGTCAAAAAGGAGAGACCACGACTGATTCTCATAGCCCCAGACTGGCCACACCAGCACTGGTATCCACTATTGAAAAATATGGCCCACAGCCCACCATGGATATTGCCTCAAATCCCCCATTTGCTCTCACAACAAAGCAATCAGATTCTTCACAGCCAGCTCAAAACTTTAAACCTGGCTGCATGGCAAATCATCTAAACATCCAACCAGCTCCTCTTTCACAAGCAGTTCTGGATGTTATTCTGGAAGCCAGGAGGCCAAGCACCAGGAAGGCTTATTCAGACAAATGGAAAAGTTTTTTTGCCTGGAACCAAGCTAAAGGCCAGGACACATTTCAGCCTCATATGCCTCACATTCTACAGTATTTAACTGAGATGTTGCACAAAGGACTTTCCTTTTCCTCAATTAAAATCCATGCTTCAGCTATTTCAGCTCACTACAACACGGATCCACCTTTATTTTCACATCCTCTTCTAAGGCAGTTCCTCAGAGGGGCAAAGAACATAAGACCACCCAGGAGAGCTCTTACACCAAGATGGGACCTCAATTTTGTTCTGGAAAAACTAACACTACCTCCCTTTGAACCAGCTTTCTCTGCAGATCTTCAGTTCCTGTCATGGAAGACTGCCCTGCTCCTAGCAATAACTTCAGCTAGAAGATTCTCAGAGCTACCGGCACTAATGGCAGTGGAACCTTTCCTCATTTTTCATCAAGACAGAGTTCCTCTATGAACTAATCCTTCCTTTATGCCTAAGGTGGTTTCCAGTGTAGCTTTAAATCAAACCATCCACTTACCCACCTTCTTCCCCAGTCCACAGAACAAAGGTGAGAGACTCCTGCATTCCTTGGACATTCACAGGCAGCTTCATTACTATTTGGACAAAACTAAGGCTTTCAGAAAATCTGACCAGCTCTTTGTATCCTATGCTACAGCTTCTCAAGGGAAGGCTATATTAAAGCAAACTATTTCTAAATGGATAGGTCATTGCATACATTTCTGCTATACCCATCATGGGAAACCAGTTCCTGCTACCATTAGATCCCATTCTACCAGGGCAACAGCTACCTCTGCAGCCTTTCTCAGGGGGGTTCCAACCAAGGAAATTTTAGAAGCTGCTACTTGGAGTTCTGTACACACCTTTACCAAACACTATCACTTACCTCTTTACTCAAAGTCCAGGGCAGGCTTCGCCACTGCAGTTCTGCAGGGACTTATAGCCTCCACTAACCCTCTATGATACCTCCCCCCTACCTTAGCTTTAGGATTCAACCCAAGTGTGATGACTGCAGCAGGGTAACACGATGAACATGGTACAGTTTTGTACCTACCATAAATGTAGATGTTCGAGTGTTCACCCTGCTGCAGTCCAGGTTACCCCCCCTCCATCCCCTCTGATCTACTGGCTAAATCTCTTCTATGCCTTACTGATGTATTTGCTTATAGCTAAAGGGATTTTGTGTTTGTGCAGTGGTTACTCCTTTTGGTACTAATTCCTGACCACCTTTTTGGGGGCACCTGACATCTGGGGCAAGAAAAACTGAAGAAAATGGCGTCGGTTGCATTATATATACCCCTGGTGCACTGACATCAGGGAAGAGGTGACAGCAACCGACACCGGACCAAGACTTTGGAATTCCGGCCGACTACGGGACCGCCTGATGACAGGATAACCCAAGTGTGATGACTGCAGCAGGATGAACACTCGAACATCTACATTTATGGTAGGTACAAAACTGTACTTTGTCTGTATTTTATGAACCAGTTGACAGAACATTGGAGTCGCCCCTTGTATATAATATATACATATATATATATATATATATATATATATATATATATATATATATATATATATAGATAGATAGATATATAGATATATTTTGAGTGTATGTTTGTCAGAATATGGTAGAAAACATTTTGTGTCCTTGTCCTTTGGTTAGAATTTTTTTCATTATGAATATGTAAGTAAAGAGCATTACCTATGAATGGTAGGAATGCTTTTGGAAACCAAAGAGATGTATAGTATTTTTTGTTTGGTCACTGTTAGAAAATTTAAGTAGTTACATACTTTAAAATACCAGTTCATGACTTATCTGTTCCATTACTCCCTAAGTAGTAGATATGGCCTGGTAACTGAGGACATCAGTAAATTTAATGCTGGACATATCTTAAGTGAGTATCCATTCAAGTTAGATAGAAATACCTGACACAGATCCCTGGTAGTTAAGATGATTACATTATGTTTCAGCAAACAGTCAGATGAGCTATGACCAGCCAGCTTACATTGAATAATCAGCAATGCGAAACTGTGGTTAACATTTGAGTCCATTCAGTTTAAGGATTCATAGACTGAGCTCTGTGAATTTATTACAGCTGTAGATGAAGTCAGCAGTTAGATTTTCACTGCAAACAAGGGCAGCTTTGATTAACTATTCTTCTGTCCTTATAGTAGCAAATAAAACAACAAATGACAAACTGGCTTGGACTTTGTCTGAAAAATGCATTAGGATAAGTCCATGTACCTGGTCAACAAATCAAATCTGACTAACTAAAACAATCACACAGGCTGCATGATATTAACCCAAAATTGCATGTCTCAGAGCAGAGTCTATAAAGCATAATTATAGCTCAGTTAATTAGCAATACATGACTGTATGTTAGGCAGATCGTACTTGAACTTCCACATTTGATTTTTTCGGGCTTTATGGAATACTTACTTGTTTACATAAAGATAGATTTTTTTCTTTTTTAACATTCAGAAAAAAAAACACTTGAATCTTTCTCTTACCTTTGTCTCACTGTAAAACTCTGATTTATTCAGGTTGCAGTCAACTTTTGTTATGTAAAGTAGATATGGTTCATAGTAATATTGTTTATTCTCTTTCTTGTAATGCATTATTTGACATCCTCATTTCTTGTAGACCAAAGGTCAGCCTCTTATTGTATGATATAATTCAGTTTTACTTGCATATTAATTTCACAGTTAATTTTTTCTGTATCCATAAAAGTTTATTTGCTCATCAGTCTAACTATCACAAAGACATTTTTTTTCTCTCCACAGGGAATGCCAAAGTCCAATGAAAGTTTGTCTTTAAAATTCATTATATTCAGAATGGTTGTCGTCTTTGAATATTTACTTAAGAATTTGAATATTCAGTTGTCATGGCCATTGTCTGTTTAGTTTTCTTATTTAAATTATGTATTTATGTTCCTGTTTTATGTAATGAAGTATTTTTCTTGCATGCATAAAAATAAGATTTGCATGTTGCTGCATGAAAAAAATATTTTCCCGGGGAATCGAGACATCACTTTTCAGAATATATAAGATTTAACAGTCAATTCAAATAAATCGATAGTTCTCATGACTAATTATTCCACATCTAGCATAATTCAACAGAAACAGCTTATCTAATGGACTGCAGATGGTATTAATTACCTCAGAGCATATATTAGCCTCACTCTTTCAACCATTATCGCTCAAATCAGAAGAAATTTGAGAGAGTGAAACTCATACTGCTGTAGCAGTTGAACAAGTTAAACTTGAATAAGCCAGAGAATTACTGCTGTCAGCTCTTATTACCATATGTCACACTTTTCATGGTGCTTTTAGCTGTGGTATGTCAGGATTATTTGGATAAATGGCTAAAAAGCATGCTTGCATTTTGGGGCTGTAAACCCATCCCTGCAAGAAATTAGCTATCTCTTTCTGCTGACTGCAGGAGCAGGTCTTTTCCTTAAGGATTTTAATCACTATTTACTGCAACACATATTTCCACAGTTACTTGCTTATTAACCCTACGTACAACACAGTCTGGAAAGAAACTGTTCTACTTGGAACGAAGTTTCAGCACATTGCATAAGTTAACAAGTTTGAGATGTAAGAATAAATTGTTCAGAGTATATATTTCAGCACTGTCTTCTCTAATGCCTGTTTCCTGAAAATGTTGTTTGACATGTTTGCTTTCTTGAAACATGCAGGGGGTTAGGAACTTAAAAAAAATGAATTTCTTAGAAATTCACATGATGCTATGGCCATGTATCCATTTTTGGACATATGCAGTTCCATACATTATGACAACATTATTATCTAAACAGCAGACACCTTCAGATATGTATAAGTTAAACATCACCTGTATATCTTTAGTGATTTAGCTGCTTGCATCATAAGCAATATACGTGTAGCCCTAACATGTTCTCTGCTCATTTTATTAACAGAATATGCCTCACTATTTCCAGTCTAAGTTGTTCAAAAAAATTCAACCCTCAAAACATATGTTAAATTACTGAACACTTTGGGCCTAAATCCTTTCCTTGGACTTTGCCACAGAGTAAGAATACATCCTACTGTTGATTTCTAAGCAAATTATAGTATATCCAAACCGACGGACATCTTTCTAATGAGGCATTTTTCTGCTCATTCCATATTGAAGTATACAAAATCCATGCAGAACTTTATAATGCTTCTTAGCATCACTATATACCTGTTTCAGGCACTTGAGAACATATTTTGTGTATTGTTCACAGCTGCATTTTCAGTTAGCCTAAGTAGTAGTAAAAGTAGTCCATATCTTACTGTCTTGACATGTTGACTAGACTGCTTTCATATCCAGCTGAAACTGTAATGCACAGACTTCTCTTCAGACTCGTTTAAATCCTTAATACAACTATCCATAAAGCAGCCAAACTTAACCTCTTGCTTGAACTGATGGAGAATCATCTTGGATATCTATCTAGCTCTATATTTACTTCTTTGTGTGTACAGGCAGGATATATACCTATCTATACATGTAAATCTATAGGTGTGTAGATATATACCCATATGTACTCATTTATTCATATGTGTATGCAAAAATAAAAATGGTCTGTATGCCAAAACATGTTGATCATTTACAGTACCAACAACACAAACAACTGACACCAATTACATTGTAAAAGGGATTTAATTTTCTTTCCCAGTGTACTAGCCATAACCCTGCCAAAATGCATGTCCAACTTGTCTGAATGTTGGTAATGCTAAGTGAAACATTTTTTAAGGTAAGGGGCATGATTAAGGTTTGTATGCATTACTAAGACGTGCAACATGGTTAGGGTTTGCATGCATTACTAAGATGTGTAACATGGTTAGGGTTTGCATACATTACTAAGATGTGTTGCATGGTTAGGGTTTGTATGCATTACTAAGATGTGCGACATGGTTAGGGTTTGCATGAATTACTAAGATTTGTGACATGGCTAGGGTTTGTATACATTACTAAGATGTGTGACATGGTTAGGGTTTGCATGCATTACTAAGATGTGCGACATGGTTAGGGTTTGCATGCATTACTAAGATGTGTTGCATGGTTAGGGTTTGTATGCATTACTAAGATGTGTTGCATGGTTAGGGTTTGTATGCATTACTAAGATGTGTTGCATGGTTAGGGTTTGTATGCATTACTAAGATGTGCGACATGGTTAGGGTTTGTATGCATTACTAAGATGTGCGACATGGTTAGGGTTTGCATGCATTACTAACATGTGTGACATGTTTAGGGTTTGTATGCATTACTAAGATATGCGACATGGTTAGGGTTTGCATGCATTACTAAGATGTGTGACATGTTTAGGGTTTGTATGCATTACTAAGATGTGCGACATGGTTAGGGTTTGCATGCATTACTAAGATGTGTGACATGGTTAGGGTTTGTATGCATTATTAAGATGTATGACATGGTTAGGGTTTATATGCATTACTAAGATGTGCGACATGGTTAGGGTTTGTATGCATTACTAAGATGTGTTGCATGGTTAGGGTTTGCATACATTACTAAGATGTGCGAGATGGCTAGGGTTTGTATGCATTGCTAAAATGTGTTGCATGGTTAGGGTTTGTATGCATTACTAAGATGTGTTGCATGGTTAGGGTTTGTATGCATTACTAAGATGTGCGACATGGTTAGGGTTTGTATGCATTACTAAGATGTGCGACATGGTTAGGGTTTGTATGCATTACTAAGATGTGCGACATGGTTAGGGTTTGTATGCACTACTAAGATGTGCGACATGGTTAGGGTTTGTATGCATTACTAAGATGTGCCACATGGTTAGGGTTTGTATGCATTACTAAGATATGTGACATGGTTAGGGTTTGTATGCATTACTAAGATGTGTGACATGGTTAGGGTTTGCATGCATTATTAAGATGTACGACTTGGTTAGGGTTTGTATGCATTACTAAGATGTGCCGCATTGTTAGGGTTTGTATGCATTACTACGATGTGTTGCATGGTTAGGGTTTGTATGCATTATTAAGATGTGTGACATGGTTAGGGTTTGTATGCATTACTAAGATGTGCGACATGGTTAGGGTTTGTATGCATTACTAAGCTGTGCGACATGGTTAGGGTTTGTATGCATTACTAAGATGTGCCACATGGTTAGGGTTTGTATGCATTACTAAGATATGTGGCATGGTTAGGGTTTGTATGCATTACTAAGATGTGCGACATGGTTAGGGTTTGTATGCATTACTAAGATATGTGACATGGTTAGGGTTTGTATGCATTACTAAGATGTGCAGGGGAGATTTTGCAGCAGCATTTTGATAGTTAATCCATAAGACTTTTTGCCTTTTTTAAGCCATGGACAGAAAAAGACAAAAATGATTAAAGTATTTTACATGATCACATTGTGTTTTTGAAGTTCATTATTGTAATGAGACAGTGGATATCTTTGCAGTTTTGAGTAGTTTACCTTTAATGATTAAGAAATACTTTACTAGATATCTAGCTGTCTGTGCATTTTTATACTGTATGCAGAGGTGCCGGAAGCTGTTGAAGACTGGGGGTGCGGAGGGTGAGAGGGGCACTTAGTGAACTAAAAAGGGCAATTTTTTATAACTATTTACTACCACAACATATGTTCTCTTAAAGGACTTTTTAAGCTTAGCCAATTCCCTTTTGGTGCTTGATTCTTGAATTAACATTTTCTGATTGGTCTTACCTATCCCATGGTTGATAATTGTATATTAGCCCATTACCTGGCTATTTCACCCCATTTACCATAAATACTAATGTGTGCATAGTGCTTTACTTCTGCAGTGATTATTTGGATTTTATTTTTTTACATTTTATAATGCACAATGCACAAATACTAACAGACATCTATCTGCTAAACAAAGCAATACTGTCTCTGTCTCACAATGAAAATAGACTTGGCATTAAAACTTCACTGCCCTTGAAACTCACATTCATTGAAACAGCATTAAAACCCACACCACATCCAAAGAAAATGCATCTGGCCAGTGGTGGATAAAGATTACCTTTGGGCTGTTTTCAAATCAGAGGCCCCTTGCGCACAAAACAAGAAACATACATATGTTCTTTGATACACCTTCCTGACTTTATTAAATTATATTCCTTGTATAATACAGCACACTTGTTAGACTTAAGTTAGAACGCATTTTAAATTTATTGTTTGAACATTTTTCCAGTAGGCAATGAAGTAAAATGCATGCACCAATAATGGCAAAACTACCCTATTCAGAACATTTCCACGATAACAGTCTACTTCTACACACAATATATATATATATATATATATATATATATATATATATATATATAAATACAAATACAGAATCACAGTAGTGTAAGCCATAGGCATGTTGCACAGCTTCCAGTAGGCAATGAAGCAAAATGCATGCACCAATAATGGCAAAACTGCCCTATTCAGAACATTTCCATGAAAACAGTTTACTTCTACACACAATATATATTATATATATATATATATATATATATATATATATATAAAAATACAAATACAGAATCACAGTAGTGTAAGCCATAGGCATGTTGCACAGCTTCTTGCACTTATTTTCAGTTGGGGGGGGTAGGCCAAACACCAGGGACACATTTTAAACATTGCTTGTATAATTTTGGAAAGTTGCTTGCATAAAATGTGTTATCACTGTACATTTCACTGTCAAGTCTTGAACCCAGGAACCCTGTGCACTACAGTAAGAGCAACATACAACTAAGCTAAATCAGCAGTTTCCTGAAAGACAGGATGGTAAACTTAAATGGCTATCATTTAGTGAATTCAGTTTTCACTTATCACCATAGCTCTCAACCTCTTAGCACAAAAATACAGAACAAAGCCAATAGTGGGGGATTACAGCCCCAAAATAGAGACACATTTCAAATACTGATCTTATAAAAATAGAAAATTGCTAGCATAAAATGTTTTGTTTTACTGCTCCTGGAAACCAGAGATTTGATGAGGAACAGAACAAAACAAAAATGTGAGGCATAAATTCACAAGTGATGGTGGCTAGGGACTTTAGGCTCTTTTTACCTGCACCCAAGGTACAGGGTTTGAGCCTGTGTACCTCTAGCCACCAGGTGTATCCTGTTGGGGGCATTTTCACACACACCTCTCTGAATCCAAATCTATATAATGCTGAAGACAGTACCTTTGTCTGGCACAGCAGCTCTGCATAAAGAAATCCTTCTGCCCAAACTGCACGTAAAGACATCCGTGGCTCAGCTCTGCAGTTAAATAAAGAAATCCATGGCTCAACTCTGTGGTTGAAGAGAATAAACTGCCCGAACGGCATAGTGCATAACAGTAAGTAAATCCTCCTGCGACAG
Organism: Protopterus annectens; assembly: GCF_019279795.1. Taxonomy (NCBI): domain Eukaryota; kingdom Metazoa; phylum Chordata; order Ceratodontiformes; family Protopteridae; genus Protopterus; species Protopterus annectens. Next base: position 1,378,637,694 of record NC_056737.1, read on the forward strand.
ATGAATCCTGTACCACCCAGTATTCAAACAGGTGCACAGCATGCTGACATCATTGCACACGTGATGACGAGTTATTCTGGACGGAGAGGTCACAAGCATACCTCTCAACTTGGAAACATCAAAAATCTGGACCAAGTCCCATGAAAAATAGGTTCAAATCTGTGTGCTGATTAACACAAAATTTGCATACATAATTATGTAACCCCACCCACTCCAGTGGAATTATGGGATACCCACATAAAGATTGGATTCTCTAAATAATAATAAATAATGGCAGACATTTGAATTTCAGATTTCACATATCCCTCAGAACATATGTTATAGGGGGCGTGGCCAAGGATGAACACAGGATAGCAGCAGATTTCTTCAGCTCCACCAATTTCATTACACTGATAGGAATTAATTACTTAAAAAATAAATTTTTGAAGTAATTTTCTTTCTAAATATGTTTGTTTTATATAGTTCTTGAACTATATCTAAAAAGAAAGGAAATTTTAACAATATTCCTGTCAGAAATCACTTTGGAAATTTTCCTGTCAGTTTATCAGTCTGAAATGAGTTCCAGTAAGACAAATTCTCAAGACTCCAGCATCAAGAAAGAACTTCAGTCTCTGATAACTATAATCCAGCAACTTACTGCTAAGATGGATAAAATGGATACTAAAATTGATACCTTCATAGAAAAAACTACAAAACAAATAGACTTGTTACATATAGACCTGCAACAACAGAAGATCCAGATGACAGGCATAGAAGAAGCTGTGAATGACATGGAAAATAGAATCCAAGAAGAGGAAATCAACATTGAGTTTCTGCTGAAACAAAATACACATTTACAAACAAAGCTGGATGACCTGGAAAATTCTAGGCGCAATAACATTAGGATTTTTGGACTGCCAGAAAATATTGAAGGTAACAATATTACTTCTTTTTTAACAACATGGCTCCCTAAAACTTTAGACTTACCAGAAGCATTCTCTTTTGGTGTCGAAAGAGCACATAGATCTATAGCTAATACTAACTCTAACAAAAACTATCCTAGATCAGTTATGGTTAGATTTCTATCATCTTTTGATAAAGAGATGGTTCTTAAATTTGCTTGGGCTAAAGCTCCTGTTAAGATTAATGAGACAACTGTGCGTTTTGATATTGACTATTCTTCCTTGGTAATAGCTAAAAGAAAAGTTTTTCTGCCACTAATAAGGGAGCTTAAAAAAGCATAGTTTAAAACATACCTTCTGTTTCCTGCCAAGCTAAAAATCTTCCTTCCTGATGGTCCTAAAATTTTTGATGACTTAGACTCTGCTTTACTGTTTATCAAAAAATAAGATTTTGGATAAAATAGAGGAAATGGAATGGGCTAGTCCTTCATTAAAGAGACTGGCAACTGAAACTTCGTGGAAGACTTCAGAGAGGAAGAAGAGACTAAAAAACAAATGATTTGTTCTATGTTTTTTTTTCTCTCATCATTTTACTTCATTATTAATCTTTTAAATATAGTTCCTGCATTTCCAGAAAGCCACAAATATTCTGAAAAGATTTAATCAAAGTTATTCTCTGTGTGCAAAGAAATGTTTTGTTTCATAACCAGTCAAAATATCTGAGGAACTAATAACAAGCTATTATTCAATTTGTTTCTCTTTCTGAAAAAGAGAAGTAAGGTCAGTAATTTGATACATTTTTTCTTTTTTTCTCCTTTTCTTCTTTTCTTTGTTTAAACAATGACATTCTATTTAGATTATGTAGTGGGTAAAGGGTGGGGAGGGCAGGAGAGAAGAGTAATGAAAATATGATAAATGGAATAATAACATATTTATTCCTTGTAAAAAGTTTATATGTTCTTCAAATGCTATTCCTAATTATACTTTCTTGATTATACTGCTTATGCTTGTTTGTAAATAATCTGTCATGCTTTAACTAATAATAATTAGAACTAAATAATAGTAAATAATATGTTTTATTTTTAACTCTATTAATATAAACAGTAAGTAATATTCCATTGTATATACTTCTTATAGCTTTCTCTTACATTTTTTATTTCTGCTTTACACTCTTTTATTTTCTACTCTCTTTTCTTTTCTTTATTCTTTCTCTTTATTTTTTTTTTCATATTAATATATAGAAATGCTTTTGATCATATAGACACAGTAAATAATAAGATTTGCATAAAAATTGAGTTGGGACAAAAATATTGAGTTTTATTACTTATTAATAACTTTGGGCTTAATTTCACTTACATAGAGGCTGTAATAACCTGTAAAATACATTGCGAAGGTTTTGTCATGTTTAGATGCATTTACACTGCTAAATGAATGTTTGTCACTAGTTTTTAACAAGTTTCCCGCCAAAATGTTAAGGGAGACTATCTAGGATGTGGGCTACCTCATAAACAGTGTCCTCGAGTTGTTTTAAAACCTTCAACTCTCAGAATTCTCACAGAGAAGCTGAAAGCAGTCAATTTGACCTTTGACCCAGATATCACACTGACACATCGCAGATTCAGGAAGAACACTCTACCAGGAAGTAGAACTGATGCAAATGCGACTATGTGAAGGAAAATGAACTCTTTAACATTTAAATGTGTGTTATTTTATATAATTACTTAAATATCTATGTTATAATTCATAAAATATGTCAGTTATAATGATTTTAAATGATGCAGTTTCTTGTAGTAAGTAAATGTCTTATTTTAGAAGGCATAGAAAATGAAACATTTATTCAAGTGTTTTTGAAAATCTACTTGACTGCAGCATACTAATCTGTGTTAAAACTTATGTTCCAAACATATACATTACTATAACTCATTTAATTCATCTGATTGACAAGCATAAATAACTTTATAACTCTATTCTGGAAGAAATTGTCATGTGATATATTTTAAAGCAGTAGTATAGACATACAAAATACAGATAGCTTTTTTTACAATAATGCAAGTGTTTCTGAAAATTTGCATAACTATGCAGTATGATTTATAACAATTTCTATAAATATAATATTTTATTCTATTGACAATAATGAGTATGAGTAAAATGCTCATATACAAGCAATTCAAGGTTTTTTTTGGAAGCTGTTGACTGCATTTACATGACAGAAAATAGATGCATCTTAATATATGTAATGTCTGAACCATATTAGCCAAAGTTTTTGATTTAAATGAATGTTAGAACTTATTTTTACATACTTTGAATAAATTAATATGTAAATATGCCTTCCTTTTTTTTTTCTCTCTCTCTCTTTCTTTCACTCTCTCTCCCTCTTTCACGTCTTTTATTTCTCTCTCCTCTTGGTTCCTAATATCAAGATTATTTGAATGCTATTTGAATACAAGTGTATTATATTACATAGATGTATATAGTAGTATGAATAGTTTTTAAAAAAAAAAGTTTATTTTAGTTTATATGATGCTGTTTTATCAAATGTGCAGTCTTGTCTTGCTAGATAATTGAATTGAAAGCTGTTAATTTAAGTTAAATATAACCTGTATTAAATTGATAAGGTGGTAGCTGAGGTACTGCTGCTTAGGGTAGCGGGTTAACTTGAGTGGTAAATACTACTCTAAGTTGGAGTTTAAACTCCAGGCTGGCTGCAATGTTTAATCCTTACATTATTTTCACTTGTTCATTGTTATACGATATAGTTTTGACATCCACAATATATTTTGTACACTCATTGTCACTACAAACAAAATTGAATCCTATACAAAATCCCATAAGAGATTCAATAAATACAGCTATATTTAAAGGTACACCTAAAGGAGGAGATGTAACATTACTTATGTTGTTATTTGTTATTTTGATCATAAGATTCTTAAGTTTTAAAAATGCCAAATGACATCTTTAAAAGGAATTTCTTTAAATATTAATGGATTGAATAATCCGTGTAAAAGGGCAAGCCTAATAAGATACATTAATTTACATAAGGCCAACTTAGTCTTCCTGCAAGAAACCCATCTCTTGAAAAAAGATATTGATAAACTAGCCACAAACAAATATACGGTATTGGTTAGTTCAGAGCACACTCAGAAAAAAAGAGGAGTGGCTATTTTATGGAATAAAAGTATGCCCATTCCTAAAACCATTAAGTCTTATCAGGATGACAAAGGAATGTTTTGTATGGTTGCAATACAGATTAATGGGAAGACTTACACTTTAATTAATGTATATTGGATAACTGGAATTGGTATTAATACAGTGAAACATCATCTTGATAAGATCATATCATTCTCTATAGGAGATATTATTTTAGCTGGTGACTTTAATTGTATACTACATGAAAAAAATACTACCACTATAGGAAAAAGAAGAATTACATCTAATGCAAAACATTTAAATGATTTTGCTAATTCTTATCATTTGAATGATATTAATAATCAGATAGATTCAAAATCATTACCATACACCTTTTTTTCTAACAGATACAAAACTTATTAAAAAATAGATAGGGTCTGTATTTCTAATCAGATGGTAACAGATTTAATTAATTCCAAAATCATTTCATGTCCTATATCTGATCATAATTCAATTGTTTTTGAATTCATGATAAAAAATACTCATAATGTTCAGATCAAAAGGATACCAGCATACTTAACTCAACTAAAAGACTATAAAGAATATATACTTTCAGAAGTAAAACATTTTTTAGACATAAATAATACTCCTGAAATCTCCATTGTCTATGTTTGGGATGCCTTAAAATCATATCTATATGGACAAAGTATCAGATGGTATAATAATAAAAGGAAATCTTGGGATAAGGAATTGTTAGATATTCAAAGTAAATTAGACTCTTATAAACATAATAATAAAGAAAATATTATGGACAAGAAAGTTATTGAAGAAATAAACTAAATGAGAAATAGAAAGAAATTTTAACTCATAAAGTTAAAATAACTTTAGAGAAATACAAGTTTTTGTCTTATTCAATAAGCCCCAAATACTTACATAGACTTAAAAATAAAACAAAAAGGTTGAATAAACAAAACCATATCAAAGAAATCTTTTCTCTAAGAAAAAAGAAGAATGTTTCTAGTATACCAGAAATACTAGATGAATTTAGAAATCACTTTCACAAAATTAACCATAATAACATTAACATGGAACCTAAAGATAAAATAAAGGAGTTTATAACCACAAACATGAATAAAAAGCTTAATAAACAACAGATTAAACTATTGGACAAAAGTATTTCATATACAGAGGTTATTACACAAATAAATAAGCTTAAATCAAACAAAGCACCGGGTAATGATGGTATTATACCAGAGATATATAGAATCCTTTCTAAAAGTACATATTCATTAATACATAAGGTTTTTATTTTGGCCCAAACTGAGTTAATAACTCCCCCATCTTGGCAATATACATTTATTTCTCCAATTTTAAAACCTAATAAAGATCCAACTAGATATACTTCATATCGGCCCATCTCATTACTTAATGTTGATTATAAAATGTTTATGAGTATTTTTGCTGATAGATTGAAGACAATCATCCCCGGCATTATAGATATAGATTAGACAGGCTTCATTGTAAATAGAAATACTTTTGATAATATAAGAAGAACTTTAACATTAATTGATTTTGCAAATAGAAAAAAGAAAGATTTAACACTTATTAGTCTTGATATAAGTTCAGCATTTGATTCAGTAAGTTGGGACTATCTGTTTACCTTACTGAAGTGCACAAACTTCTCAGATGCATTTGTAAATCTAATTGAGCATTTATACAAAGGAACATTGGCTTATATTAAGGTAGGAACATATGTTTCACAAAAATACCCATTTTTAAAGGTACAAAACAAGGATGTCCACTTTCTCCACTATTATTCACTTTAGTAATGGAGCCTTGGGCTAATTTGATCAGAAACAGTACTGACATAGAGGGTTTTGAAATAGATGAAAATACAACATCCAAAATTCAAGTTTTTGCAGATGATGTTCTAATTACATCAGCAGGATCTAATTCTTCTATGCAGTCTCTATTTGATAAAATGATGAATTTTAAAAGTATTTCTGGTTTAATATTCAATGAAGAAAAAACTAAAATACTACCTATATATACACGAAAAAATATTCTCATTAGTGATTTTACTAAATACTAAATATGTACCCAATTCAGGTCAGATAACTTATTTAGGTATAATACTATCTAAAGATATTAAATCTATTATATATAATAATTATAATACCTGTTTTCTTAATATACAAAATCTTTTTAATACCTGGAATAATATGTTTTTTACTATGGAGGAGAGACTTACAATTATTAAAATGATAATATTCCCCAAGATTTTATACTTAATACAATCAATAATACTTCCACCTACAAAAATAATTATCAAAAAACTGAATACACTAATGTTAAATTTCCTATGGGCACCTAATAGACCTAGGATTGCATTAAAGAAACATACTAATAGCTGGTCTCAAGGGGCTATTTCTTTTCCAGACTTTAATTTATATACTATCTCTTCTATTGTAAAAGTTATTACTTTATTAATAGATCAGTCATATGTCGCAAAATGGAAAGATTATTGGGAGCTAATTAGTATGCACTTCATGAAAATCTCCTTAACACATAAAAATATGATTGTAACTAACTACATGTTATGATTACTAAAGGAATTTTGTACTTCACCTATTACACCTAACCATATGGTTTGTTACCCATTAAATATTATTATTAGCTATCGTAACTTTATATTCATGCACCCTAAGTATAGGGAATGGAATTTTATTATATTCCCTATAATGTATACTCAGGGTATGCTTTTGTCATCTACTTCTGAAGGAACTCATTTAGCTATAGATAATGATCTAAAGTACTGGTATCAGTTGATATCTGATAATAAACAAGAATTTGATCTAAGAGAAACTTGCTGGTTAGAGGTTCAGACCTTTAGACAACATCTCATTAATAAAATAGATCTAATGTCTATAACAGTTAAATCTATTCCAACATTGATTGATTACTTGATATTAAATTTACAACATAAAGTTTCTGATAAAGGTAAACTTTCATACATACATAAAATTATCAGACAAGAAACTTTTTACAGTGTAGATACATACTGGAATTATTTCACTTCTATTAATGGGGACCCACCAAATCAACAAGATAAACAATATATATTGGAATCTGCCTATAGAACTACATCTTCCATTGTCTGGAGACTTTATGCATGGAAATTTTTACATAGATCTTTTTATACACCTTTGATGATGAATAAAATAAATAATAAAGATAATCTATGTAAGAGATGTAATGTAGAAATTAATGCTGACTGGGCTCATATGTTTTATGACTGTATAAAATTGAAAGAATACTGGAAGTCAATTAATGAATTTTTGCAGGCTCTTTTTACAGATAATTTCATTATTTCTAAATCTCTTATATTATTCAACACACCTGTACCTCAAAGTGTTAAAAAGGTTAAGCTTCCCTTGTTATGGTCTATTCTAGCAGTGGCTAGGAAAATAATAACCAGAAATTGGATTTCAGATACACCTCCTTCGTTCAATGAATTTAAAAATGTTATGAATATAGTGTGCCAAATGGAAATAAACACAATTAGGTCAAGAACAACTATAAAAACATCTTATTATATTGTATGGGATAATTTACAAAATTTGTTAAAAAAATCCTAATTTCAATAGCATGGTATTTTAGTTTAATTAATTGATCTGATTGTAGTGGATGTCTTTGTAAATACTTTAGTTGTTTTGTTGAATGTTATAATCATATCTATTTTTAATTACTTGTATAAAATTGTTATGATATTTCTCTTGTATGTTAAAACAATAAACCTGTTTTGAAAAAAAAAAGAACATACGTTATAATGCAAAAACCTGTTATTCTAGAAAATATCTGAGTTTACAGGAGAACTATTTAAAATCTGTCCCTATGTTTGGGCCTTTGTACCACCATTATTTTTGGCTTTGTGTTCTTGCGCTGAAAAATAGAGAGGTATGCTTTCATTTCATGTGTATTTATTTATTTATTGAAATCTGCCTGGATTTCTCGTTAACGTAATAGTGACATCATGTTTTCTTGGCCTACACAGTGCTTGATGCTGTTCAAAGTGAACATAACTGGATTAATTCCCTTTTCTGAAATGTCTAACTAGACTGATAAATCAAAATGCCATATCGGTAAATTGGCTTATTTGTTTGTTATTCTGATGTAAACAGCGATTACATGAGCAAACTACTTTGTTAACAAGACTGCTTGCCACATCTCCACGTATTAGTCACAATAAATAACTTTCCAATGCAATTAACTTAGTAAGAATGCAGTTTAATTGCTAGCAAGGAACTTAATTAAAACAATACAAAGAAGTCTAACAATAAGAAAATTCGCCAGAACAGTGACTTATTAAACCTAACAGCAATTCCTGCATTACTGAACCAAACTAACTCACCACCTTTCAGCTGGTACTGTTTAAGAGATTTACACTCTGAAAGTAGAAAGTACTTATCTTTTTGTTTCAATTAACGAGTACAATTCCAGTGGACGAACTTGTATCTGCCAGAATCAAGACACTAATTTTCTTTACAAAAGTCACAAATACAAACAACCACTTATTGGCACTTCAATTTACAGCTTCCAAGAATCTGAAGGTGGAAGCCACGAAGTGCAGTGCAATCACTATTATGGCCATGTTAGTTAAAATGTTATAATATTTAGTTCCGATGATGGTGCATAGTACATTGTAATGAAGGAAACTTAGTGAAATGTATTAATGTATTTGTTGTCAGCACTGCAGTACCTTACTTAGTGAAATGTATTCATTGTCAGCATGATGGCAATCAATCCTTACTTGTTGCAGCAAATTCCCTGGACCAGCTGTGGGATCGTTCCCTGCATGGGTGACATCCGTGTTCTCAGGAGGAGCATGCACGCATGCACACCGGACCAGTCGAACATCCTTACAGTCTCAAAATAAAGTGTTTTTTTTAAGTATACAGTCCCAAAATAAAGCAGGGTAATGTGACATCAAACACCCTTAAAATTAAAGTACACAGTCCTAAATAAAGCGCATTCAACGTCCTTAAAAACTTTAAGTTAAAGTATAAAATCCCAAAGTAAAGCGGATTCTCACTCAAGAAAAGCAGGATGCAGACAGGGTGACATCCGGGTTCTCAGGAAGAACAGGCATGCACTGGACCAGACCAGTTGAATGTCCTTAAAATTAAAGTAAATATAGTATACAGTCCCAAAAAATAAATAAGTCCACAAGTTTAACAATACAGTCCCTAAATAAACAAGACAAGTTTTTAACAAGTTTAGCACTGATAGGACACTGGAGCAGGAGTACTAATGTTTCCCTGCTTCCACATGAAGCTAACTGTTTTTTTTTTTTTACATACCTGGAGCTGCCAGGGAGAGTAAATCTTTTCATTCCAGGAGTGCATGACGATACTGGGCAGACCGGACTCTGCTGCAGCCTGTACCGGGTGGGTCTTGAAGTTAAGACATAAGTTAAACTGTGCCTTCTCCATTTGCTGTTGCCCATTAACAAAGTAAAGACAGTCAGACTCTGACCGAGGTGAGCCGAGTCAACTGTTTGCCTGATGTCATCACTGCATGCATGGCTCTGTGATGTGCGTGATGACAACTCAAAGAAAAAAAAAGAAAGAAAGAAAAAATTGGAAATTGAAGGGGCCACCCGGGAATTCATGGCACCATATCATTTTGCCCTAAAAAACAGTAAATACCAAGGAACTCGCTACGGTTGAGAGGTATGGGACTCGCAAGTGTTGCAGAAGTGGGGGGGGGGTGCCCCTACCCCCTTGCTCTATGGTTTTGGCGCCCATGACTGTGTGTGTGTAAATATATAAGGACACATACATATATGCAGACACGTATATACACAGACACACACTTTATTAACTATGTCAGTTTCATGGTTGACCAATTGTATATAGATCTGTACCCAGTGTGCAATGCCATTCTCCTTCTTATTCTCACCATGCCAACATCATTCCCTATTTTCCATCTGTCTGTATGATTTTAAATATTGTAATATGTGCTAGTGCATGCTAAAATACTATTGGTACAATGAACTCAAGAATTCATCTGTGGCTTGACTATTTAGTTGCACCACTGAAGTAGCCAACTCAGTTTGTTGGATTAAAGTAACTTCCCTGTCTGTCCAAGAGCTATGTCAAAAATTTCTGTATTGTGAACTCCATCGTCATTAGCACTGTAGCAGTGCATACCAGAGGACTTATTCTTCATGGATCCAGGAAAATGAAAGAGGAAACATGAAGTCCAGAATCATGCACACAAACACAAACAGCAGTACAATTCTTTAATTCTGTCTAGAAAGGTAGCTGACATGTTAATGAGCTTCGAGATACAAAGCTGTAAGTCAGCGCATTATTTCATAGTCCTTAAGAATCTGGACGGGGTAAAATGATGCAGTGGTGGATGAGCAACGCAGTTGTGACCACATCCTCTTGTACCTTGTGACAGAATGAGAAGATGCTGACAGTAGCCCATTGTTCTAGCAGATTTTAGTATTGTGCTCTGTGCTATATAATATGTAAACCCGAGTTCCATATTCTTGTACTGTTTGTTGATGGCATTATCCCACTAGGCACAGACTGTTAAATTACAGCCAAGGTGGTATTTATCTTAGCTAGGGGTAATTTGACTAAGAGAGTGGAGAAATTCCCCTACACTTTTTCATATATGCTGTAGGACAACTTTATATCCACCTGAGATGTCACAAATGGTATGCATGGGACATTGGTGCAACATTTCATCTGAAGGACAGGACCAGAAACACAGCACTCTCTGTTGCGCTGTACTGTTGTGTAAGAACTACAACATGAATCCCAAGCATCTGATTTAAAAATAGAACTCAAGGCTTATATTCCCAGAATCAAAGGCAAGTGTGCTATCTTGTAAGCCACTGACACAAGTAGGAATGCAGCATCATTTCCCAATATTATCCAAAGAAGATGTCTTATGAGCATTTCCAATACCCTCACTGCAGTGAGGCTGTAATATGATGAATGTCTCAGTGCCAGGTACAACACACCTTCATTTACCTGTCAGATAACAGTTAGGAAAGCCAAAGACTTGTTTGACCTAATGTCAGTTTATGGAAAGTCCATGTATCTTCATGGAAGAGATATAGGGCTATTATTGGGTCTCTGATTGCAGCTTTTTGACATTTACTTTTCTAAAGTCAAGGGCCTCTGAATGACCAAATTTGCAGATGATTCCAAATGAGAAACAGTCATAGAATCCCCAACCAGCACTAATCTTCTCCAGGAAGGGGTGACTCAGACAAATAACTTGGGTCAGAGCCATAGACTAAAACTAAATGCCAAGAAGTGTATAAAATTATCCTTCAGGAAGTCATCTAAACCTGGTAGCTGTCATATTGACAACACACCCCTAACAGGTGAGTCAGTAGTCTGGAAATGAGAGAGAGACACACACAAACAAGCAGTAATCTAGCCTTTGACCATCACATGTCTACAGGAGTGAGGAAATCATTATGTGTTGTGCAACTTGTAAACAAATGTATGACATCTAGGTACAAGGAGGTCATTGTTTCACTGTAGTCAGCATTCATAAGACCTGTCATAAGTACAGTGCTCCCTTTAGTATGTGCCTAAACAGGCACATTCAACAACTGGAATGTCCACAGAGGTTCCTCACTAAAAGAATACAGTACATAAGTAACATGTTGTATAGAAACAGCCTCAAAGCCATATCCCTGTATTCTGTCTCTTACAAGCTGTTGAGAGGAGATCTCTGCCTGGCATACAAGGCATTGTCAGACCCCACCCTGATGGACCTCCCGCATATCTGAAAAACAGACAGCACCATAATTACCCATTATAAAGACTTAAACCTTGCCCAAGATATAAGTAAGACCTGGTGGAGAGACAGGTATGTTACCTGCAGACTACCCCTTCTTTGGAACAGGCTCCCCATCCATGTGAAGCAGAGTTCCTCCCTAAACCAATTCAAGTGCAACTTGGACAATTGGATGGGGAATAGTAAATTCATTCCTTGTTGGGCACCTATGTCTTTAATGGACACAGACAGCCTATAAATGGTTCATCTTCCAGGCCCCTGCTTGTAAATGTTTAATCTCCCAAGTCCCTGCTTACAGTTACCAAGGGTATCAGACCTTGTCAGATATTTGGGATGCATAACTAGGCTTAAAAAGGCTCTATTTGTCATTATCCTAATATACACCTATGGACCTAATGGGTTGACTGTGCTGGAAGTCTCTCAGTTCAGCAAAGGACATTACCAGCAAGCATCCCTTCTCCTTCTGTCAGACACAGAAAGGTGGTTCTTCAACTCTACTGGAGAAATCAGACCCCTCTAATAGCAATCTCCCCACCCTGGGAGAGATGAGCAAGCCGTGCCCCATTATTCCCATCCCTCTCTGCCAGGCTTCATGACTATTTGGCTGTTTTACGAACACTGTACCCCTGGGTCACAGTAAGGTCACAGTAAGGGCATCATTCTTGTGTGCCACAGAGTGAGTTTGGTAGTAAGTTACTGTTATATGAATTTGCATTCATTTACCAGTAAAAATGAGTAAATGTACTTAACTGCTGTTGCAGCAAGTAGAGAAACTTAGTTTCTTAGAAGTACTTCATTCACCAAAATATGTGAATCGTGGTTTTTGCACATTTCCAAAGGAGCCTGTTTCACTGAAATGGGCCATGCAAATGGAATAAATCCTTAACAATAAAGTGCAGTATCTCTGGAGCTGATTATAGTAACAACAGGCATGTGAGCTGATGGACCACACCAAGAAAAATGTGCTGTCATAATTTACTGAGCAGACTCTTAGGAAAAACTTTAAAAATCCAGTTCTTTAAATTGTGTGTGTCCAGAATACGTAAAAACCTTGGTGTCTTTGCATTCGTATTTTTTCCTTGTAGAATGATGTATGAAGACATGTTTATAATTTCACCTTACTGTTTTGGAGTCTGGCTTAACCCAGAAAAACAAGAAGTTTCCTTCATTTCATTCTGTCTTATTATTCTAATTAGGGGAAGAATATTTTGTTTGTTCCAGAATCTAGCCAGACTCTCACTTGCGAAGTGATTGTTTTTGTTTTTATAGGATCAGTGGAAGGCTTCTTTGGAGAAAGTACAAAGTACATTTCATGGAAACGTGGTAAAATAAAAAAGTTACTCTGGGTCTTTGGTAGTTTGGGAGAACTGAGGGTTTGTGAGCTGTCTTCATCAGGGAGTACTTCAAGTCTTGTGTTGGTAAAACTGTTGACATCCAGGTATTACAGTCGTGAGTTACACTGCAACACCTTTTAGGTTTATAGATACTTACTAGGCTATTGACCAGTTAAGGTCTTTAGTAGCTTAGGCATTTATTCCCATGAAGTGTTCAGCCCTTATATTTTAAGTACAAATAACACAGAGATGAGCAGAACATTTACATATTGCTCCTATCCATGTGAGACAGGGGTAGTATTACCCATTAATTTATCCATATTAGGTATGAATAGTATAAGAGATGTACTTTGCTTTATGTGAGAGGAAGAAGATTCCAAAGAAGTGATATTTTCTGTGATACGTATCGATCCCTCCAACATGTTCTGTTTATATTGCAAAAGAGATTTGGATCTCTTGAGCATGTGTTCATGCCCCCATTGGACTTGCAAACGTGCAGTGGGTCTGACAGCATAGTGTCTTTCTAGGTCTGTATGTCAGACAGAGATCACCCTTGGTAGCCTCTATGTCACTGAGAAGAGGGACAGGGCTTTGAAGCAGTCTGCATGTTTTTTATAATGTAGGCCATTGATTTTCTTAGTAAGAAAACATTGTGGGCATTTGAATTGTGTCAGATGTTTGGACAGGTGCATATTAAATGGAACATTATACTCGATTATTTGGCCTGATGAATGTGGAATACCATGAGATGATCACATGCCTGAACCTGGACACCATAGCCTTAATAATAAGTTGAGCAATGAAGATGTACTCTTTTAGATACATACCTACATACATACATACATACATACATACCTGGTGAATGAAAAACAGTTTGTTTTCTATGTAGATTTCCAGATCTCTAATTACTTGCTTAATTTTTAGGGGTGCATTGTCAACGTGATTGCAACAAGGGGCTTTTTGCTTGCTGAAGGATATTATTATGCATTTCTTGTCATTCAGTTTTAGCGCATGGTTTTGTCACAAGCTATTGCTTTGAGAAAAGCCCTATTTGAGGATCTTGGTTTCCTCTTGGGAATTTATGATGGCATTGAGTTTACAGTCTTCTGCGATTTGGTCAGCCATAAACTCTTAATAGTAGCATTGACCATGGAGAAGTAAATACCAAAGAGGAGTGGTCAAAAGACTGAACCCTGGGGTACAGCACTAGTGACAGGTATTTTGGAGGAGGCAGAGCAGCCTGCCCTAATTTCTTGGGTTCTGTTTGTGAGACAATCTGCATTTGAGTTGGATAGTTTATCAATGATACATGAGTGTGGGATTTTGTGAAGTCTAGATATGCAGTGTGTATTAATTTGGACTTATCCATTGCTTCAGTAACATTCTTGAAGAAGTCAACTAGGTTAAGTAGGCAGAATTTGTCCTTAACAAATCTGAACTGGCTTGGGTCAAAAGTTCATATATTACCTATGTCATTATATATTAACTCCATAGTGATCCTTTCCGCAGTCTTACAGATGAGGCTGGTCAGACTTATGTGCCAATAATTTCCTGGTTCTATTGACGCCCCACATTTTTGCAAGGAGATAACAGTTACTCTTCTTTATTCATCAGCTACAAAGCTGGAATGGAGGCAAGCATTGAATAGACTTGTGGCGTCCATGCCTTGGCCCAGCAATCAAGAAGCCTCAATCCTCACCACTAACACCAGTTTAGGGCGTCTCATATAGGAGGAAAGGATAACAAATACACACAGCAAAGTGCAGTTTCCCTTAAGAGCACACAGAGATCACAGTCAGTCCAGGGCTGGTCGCTCCCTTGCTCTCCAGGTCCCCCATAAGACTCCCCACTGGCACAGATATAGGGTCCAGATCTCAGCCAGCTGGGCAAGCTAAAATCTCCAGCACCCTCTCTGTCAAACCAGTGCTTCGTGTCCCTGCCCAAGTAGCTGACACACATACACTTTGAGATAAGTGTTTATACAAACACACAGACACTTCTGGGGAAGGCTGGCACAGGTTCTCCAGCTGTGCCCCTTTTACCCAGACTATGCGGTAGAAATCACTGCCACCACCCAGCTAATATTTATCAGCTACCCAAAGGCCCTTAAAAGGGTGTCCAATTATTACTGTGCAATATTATTATTCAATTGGAAGTATAACTAAACAGTCAAGGCTTATTAGAGTGACTTGGTACAGTGATCACTATAAATATGCAATGTACTCTAGAGCTTAAATTATCTCTACACAAAACAACCACAATTGAAAGGTTTTAAAATATTTGATAATAAATAATAAAAACACAAGACAATACTTCTTACTACACAGTGCTAGTGAAGAGTTCAGAGATCACAGAGAAATGCTCAAAATAATTCAGTAGTACAGTTCTGACATCACAGAAAAACACTTAGTGTAATCTTTCTAGATTCTAGCTATTTCTAAGAGAAAACACACTTCTAAAATAACTTACATATAGAACACAGGCAGAGTGCTGATGAGTTGGATGGTCAAGACGGAAATGTTTAATAATCTCTGGTTCTCTCTGTTTTTAAAATCACATTCCTGGTTCCCATTACATCATTCTTCACACTTCCCCTGGGTTCCCAGGCTAACAGAAACTGCATTTACATTCTTAACATCTCCTTGTGTTATCTTGCAGCTGGTCAGGAAGCAGAGCAATAAAAATACATTTGCATGTTTAAATCTAGCAATTTAACTCTTGGTTAAAACAATAGAAAGAATGTCTTCATCTAGACAGGCTGGAGCGACTTTAGATCAAAGGGTGACAACATGCTTTTACTTGGTCAGTAGAGTGCACTGTTACATTTTTACCAGTTCCACCTGTAACACTATTTTTACCATTTAAGACAACATGCCTGTGGTTTACATTAATATTTACAGATGATAGAATTATCTATAAAATTCTATTTAGCTAGGCTGGCAGCCTTCACAAGACCCTGTAGGTGTCTAAGTGGTCCTGATTCATGTTGGCCAGTAATCAGCCTGGTATGTTATCCAGAGCTATTGAAGCATTATTCTTGTCCTTGGATAATGCATTTAGTACTTGGTCATGGGAGATGTGAAGGAGGGTTTAGCTGCAGGCGTGAGAAGTAGGAATGTAGGAGGGAAGTGGGAGTGAAATTAGAGCTAAATTTATCTGCTAATTGACTAACTATGTCCTCTGGGTCTGTGTGTGTGATATCATTTACTATTAGCTCTGCACAGTGCCGAGCATTGTTACTAAGGTTTTTAACATAGCTAAAGAAGGCTTTGTGGTTGTCATTTGCCATGGTGGAGACTTTTACCTCATATCTGGCTTTGGTTGATCTGATCATGGTCACAAGTTCCCTGTAAAGTTTAACAAGAGTTTTTGCATATTGGGAGTTACATTTATTTTTATGTGTATTTTATTTATTTATTTTACATTTGTTTACCGGGGGTAGTCTGATGGGATACATGTCCATTTTCAGCAGAGGCTGGGGGAGAAAATCTCCACATAGACAAAAACATATACTGATTGCACAAGAAGTTACAAAAAAAAAAAAAACAAACTAGAATATATAAAAAACAAAATGGTTATTTACATTATATAAATTGGTTATATAGAGTTCCCTAATAGGGACTTCACAATTCTCATGGACAGACACAGTTACAAGTTAGATTGGATACAGAGCTTGGTGGCATAGTTACATGTAATGATAATTACTGTTTATGCTATCAGTTTGTAGCTAATCAGGGTTGGTACATGGGCATAGCCAGTTCACTTTGAGATGCTGTTTGAGGTTTTTTTTGAAGAGACTTTTGGAGGATTGTAATGCGTTCTTTTTATTTATTATAGAGCCTGTAATTTGGGTTCCACTATAGGGGTATATTTTTGAATTTAACATTTAATTTACTTTGAAGTAGGATGGATACATCTGTGCAGCTGTTCACATATGCATAGGATCTGACAGTAAAGGATTTTGCATAAGCAGTGGGGTCATTATGTTAGAAGGGTATGTTGAATTTAGTCAGGTCATCTTCTTTTGGCTTTTCCTTGTTAGGGGTCACCACAGTGAAAAAACGGCCAGCAGAATGATTGGCAGTGGAGTTTTATGGTGTTGAGTTGCCAGCCCCAGTGCCCAACCTTACACAGAAGGCACACACTCACACCTAGGGGAAATTTAGAGTGTCCAGTCCACCTACAGCATGTCTTTGGGATGTTGGAGGACCCGGAGGAAACCCACCCAACCACAGGGAGGATATACATACTCCACACAAAAGGCACTCCAGCCAAGAATAGAACCGGAGAACTGAATTTAGCCAGGTCATCACTCAAATTCAGTAGATTAGCCTTGGCATAATTTCTGAATAGTAAGGTCCTGGAAAATAAGTTGGCTTCAGTCCCAAGGTGAATATGACTGATCAGTGGTCTCAGTTGACCAGGGAGGGAGTTACATTTGGCAGGGAGCAGAGCTGTCTTGTCTTGGTTAGGACCAAGTCAAGGATTTTTTGTCTTGTCTTTTCTCTTGAGTATGGGAAGTTTATTATCACGTTTTCCACTCATATCTTTCTTTTCATCACCTTCCATCTCATACTGCTCAACTTCTTAGCACAGAAATTCTGGACAAAGCCAAAAAAATAAGTAGTGGTGGTGGAGCAAAGGCCCAAAATCAGGAAAGATTTTAATAACTGGGAAAACTACTCTTGTACCAACTCCTTCGCTCAACGCTTTCTGGAATTCATAAACTCCAATGCCCTGGATCAACTTATCCACACCCCCACCAGGGGCAACAATATCCTAGATCTAGTCATTACCAATATGAGTGACCGGTGTTCCACACCTGAAGTCAGTGTCTCATTGGTCCGATCCGACCATAAGCTAATTACCCTAGATATCCACATCCTGCCTCCACCCCCTATTAAGGAAACCATAATAAAAAATTTCTCCAAAGCCAACGTAATGCTTCTTAAGACAGAAGTGGTGAACTTCATGACACCCATGCAGATGGATAATACAGTTACGACTACTGAATCCTACACAATTGCATTTTATAAGCACTTACATGAGTGCATGGATCGTGCTATCCCAAACAGAACCAAGACGCTATCCTCCAAAAAAAGGAAAACAATCTGGTGGTCCCCTGCCATAAACAAACTGTACAACAGAAGGAAGAAACTCTTGCAAAAGAGAGTAAAATCCCACGAGTGGAGGAGCTCCCTGGTCAGCCTCAGTAAGAAGCTGCGATCCCTGATAAAATCCTCCAAAGCTAGTTACGAAAACAAAATCGCCACTGATTCTAGAGACAACCACAAAGCATTCTATAGCTATGTCAAGAATCTGAATGGCAACACTCAGATCTGCTCTGAGTTACAGCACAATGGCAGCAAATATACAGACCCAACTGATATTGCCAACATCCTGGCAGATAGGTTCAGTGCTAACTCTACCCCCCTCTCACCCCCCTAAAGAGCCCATCTCTATACCGGAAGAATGCAAAGTTCCTGTAATCATGGCTGCACAGGTAAAAACCACACTCTCCAAAGCCAAGAACACAGCATCCATGGGACGAGACAACATCCCAGGCTGCGTTCTACATGAACTACAGAACGAACTGGCACCCCACCTAAGTACCATGTTCAATCATAGCCTCACCTCAGGCTTTGTGCCTGCTGAATGGCGCACAGCAATGGTTATCCCACTCCACAAGGGGGAGCCACCACGGACCCCAGGAACTACCGCCCCATTAGCCTGACGAGCCTGGTCTGCAAGGCCATGGAAAATATCATCATGGAACTTATAAACAAAGACATTGGTAAACTCCAAACTCTGGATCCCACCCAGTTTGGGTTTGTAAAAGGTAGATCATGTCTCCTAAACCTGATAGACTTCTTTGAAGCAGTCACCAAAGCCGTAGACAAGGGTAAGGTGGTTCACACAGCCTATCTAGATCTTGTCAAGGCTTTTGACACCATCCCCCACTCTTGAATTATAGATAAACTCACTAAACTAGGTATAAATCCCTATGTCACAAGATGGGTTGCCAACTGGCTCACTGACAGAACCCACACTGTGAAAGTAGCAGACTCCAAATCTGACTTCAGACCAGTGACAACTGGAGTACCACAGGGTTCAGTCCTGGGTCCTCTCCTGTTTGGTATCTACTTCTCTAAAGTACAGGCTAACACAGAAGGTCTTTAGCTAATGAAGTTTGCAGATGACTGCAAACTAGGAGCCATAATCAAAACTCCTAACGATGTGGACATCCTACAAAAGGGCCTCACTGAGACAGATGCCTGGTGTCAAAGCCATGGCCTCAAGCTGAATGCCAAAAAGTGCATTGTCATCCCCTTTGGTAAAAACTCTGTACCCATGAACTACAACATAGGCGGTAGTATACTTAACACCGAAAGTGTGATAAGAGACCTTGGGACACAGGTGGACAGTAGTCTCTCCTTTGATAATGACATCACCACAGTAGTCAGGAAATCCTTCTATGTGGCACACCTCATCACAAAAGGTTTCTCATCCAGAAAAAAAGAGGTCATTGTTCCCCTCTACTCATCACTCATTAGACCCATTATAGAGTACAACGCCCCTTTTGGTATGTACCTCACAAGACATCTCCAACAACTGGAAAGGCCACAGAAATACCTCACAAAGAGGATTACTGGCCTCAAACAGATGCCCTACGCTGACCATCTCAAAAAACTCCAGCTTTACTCCGTCTCATATCACCTACTCAGAGGTGATCTCTGCCTAACATGCAAAGCTATGTCAAACCCAGAGCTGTTGGACATGCTCCACTTAAAGAAATCCCAATCCCTCCGAGCTACACGCTCTAGGGACCTAAACCTTATCACCACAATAAACAGAACATGCCGGAGGGATAGATTCCTGTCCCAGAGACTTCCCATACTCTGGAATAAACTACCTATCTATATCAAACAAAGTTCCTTGTTAGCACTCTTCAAGAAATATCTTGATGATTGGATGGGAAATAGGAAATTCACCCCGGGGATCACCTCTGTGGCTCTGCTCAACAGTGGCACAGTAAAATAATTTTCTTGGGTGGCAAAAGCCAGGGTACCATTTTGGCTGGGCTTGTATAGGCCCCAAGGCCGATAGCCTAGTACCTACCTATGAACCTATATAGCTCTTAAAAACTTTAAAAATGGTTGATAGAACAACAGGCTTTGCATTTGCATGGTATTATTTTTGAAGGAAATGCATTCTGGAAGTCAAATCATTGTCATTATTTAGAGACTTTAATTCTCAGTGATTTGCCAAAAACCCACACATTTTATAAGTTGTGTAATGTGCTGTGGTCATATAACCATCAAAGTAAAGTGATTCCCATATGCCTGGATCGTATGGTCCCGTACCCATCAGTCTATAGAGATGGGAAGATTATCCCATAGAGCTGCAGCTTTAAGAGATAATCTATTTTATTTATTTTATATTTGTTTCCCTGAAAAGTCCATCTGGATACAGTTCTTTTTTTAGGACAGGCCTGGGGAGAAAACCTCCACATTTACAACAGGACAATTGTATAAAAGAACAATGATTTCCATTAATCCGCCTGGTATGTTATCTGGAGAAGGAAGATCTTCACTTAGTGTTAAATCTAGGAATGTGGAACCTTAATTTACTAATCTGAACTCAGGATTATTCTGATATGTTTCAATAACCCATATAGTTTGTAGATATTTGTCATGAAATAGCTTATATGCAAAGATAAATTTGCCCCAACATATCTGTAACTCAGTGAGTATAGACTGAGATATTTACACCATTTCTTAAATGTCATATTCAATGGGTACATGGTTTCCTTGAGAATTTCCTGATTCTAATGTATTTAGTTGTTTCTTAGTATATATGAAAAAGGATTCATTATACTCCAGTGTAGTGTGATGTTAACATAGATAAGTTACATATTACTACATTCTTAACCTTGATACCCACCTGCTTTGTAGCTAAGGTTGTTATAGTATCAAGATGTGCATTGAATGAAAAGTTGTTTGATATATTTATACTTAAATCCTTCTAATGATTCACTACCCAAAGTGTATTTCATATAAATGAAATTAGATATAATATAAAAGGAGTTTTAAAATATACACTATTACACCTGACTGGCCTAAACTATTGCCCAGTGTTATTAGCCCAATATGATTTTTTTTTTTTTTGCCCAATATGATTTTTTTTTGTCAAATAAGAATTAATTGTGGGTTAATCATTACTGGTAGTAGTAGTAACAAGCCCTATCTTGCTATTGCCAGCATATTTGCTTAGCCAGTACTTTTGATCCTCAAGGATTCTTGAAAATGCTGGGGTAATAATCCTGAAGTAATTTCTAAGTATTTAGATTTATTCCATTAGATACCCATAGCCTGAGATCATCCTGATAGCCAAGATATAATATGTGGAATTGCGTATGGATTTATATTGGTATTACACATGGTCTTGTCTGTTCTTGTAAAAGATAAAAGTATTAAGGCTTTAGCAAGATTTAAAAAAAAATTACACATTTTCTGGAAAGCTAAGAGGTGCAAAATTCTGGACAGTTGAGATTTATGTGTTATTTTATTTTTCATTTAAAACATCTAAGTTCTTGACAGCAATCCTAATCCATGTTGCTTGTCTTCGTTATGACTGATTTCTCCAGTAATGCCTGCAGTATCTACCCCTGATTGAGGCCCGGACTAATTGCTGAAATGTCTGAATGTGTCAGCTCATCTGATTTTTCCATGTCTTTTATGGTAGTAAATTTTCCTTGTAAAGAAAAATAATTTGTGCTAAAGTGCTTTAAGCTGTTTTTCTCTTTCCTGTCACCTCCTCAAACGACTAAAGCAATTTGTTTCAGCTTCAGATTTAATTGATTTGTATTTAAGTTAATAGAACGGAGGTGCATAACCCTAACACAGTCATGTTAGTAACTGAATTCCAGAACCACAAATCCAAAGAATTAGTGGCTGTTAAAAGGACTACTGATTGGTGTTATGGCCAAAACACAATCACTCAATGGCTATGACAGGTGAATTTTCCATGGTAGTATAATTTTGAAAGAGATTGCAATCAGCAGGGCATATTGAAAATATATTTTTTGGTCTCTGTCATTCATGTGCATTTTGGTCTGTAATGTCAGGATTCATGTCCTTTTGACTTAATATATGCACACTAAAAGCTTTTTGCCCAATGCTGAATGCACAATATGGTCCATAAGGAGGGCTCCAATGACAACCAGCATGAGTAATAGACTATGGAATTTGTTGAGATATGTTAATTCAAATAGCAGTGTGTTGAAGACTTCATTTGCTGACCTGCTTGTTATTTGAGAATCGTGACATTGCAGTGATACCATGTGGGGTTGGAGCACTGGGTTGGGCACATTGTGAGATGGTTTTCAATTACAAAAATATACCAGAATTCTGTTAAGACAGCTGCCAAGTAGCTGTACAAAATAACTACAGCTACCACATGCATCGGACACGGATATCCTTCAGAAGGGACTCACAGAAACAGATAGCTGGTGCCAGAGCCATGGCCTGAAGTTAAACGCCAAAAAATGTATAGTCATACCCTTCGGGAAAAACAAGGTAACCCCAAGCTACCATATAGGTGGCAATCCACTAAGCACAGAAGAGGTTATCAGGGACCTGGGGACCCAGGTTGACAGTGGCCTTTCTTTTGACACTCACGTTGCTAAAGTGGTTAGAAAGACCTTCTACATTGCCCACCTGATCATGAAGGGATTCACATCCAGATCTAGTGAGGTCATTGTTCCCCTGTACTCTTCACTTATCAGACCAATGATCGAGTACAATGCCCCATTCGGGATGTATCACACCCGACATCTGCAGCAATTGGAGAGACCCCAAAAGTTCCTCACCAAAAGGATAAAGGGACTCCAAAATCTGTCATATGCTGCCAGATTGAAGAAACTCCAGCTCTATTCAGTTGCATACCGTCTGCTCAGAGGTGACATGTGCCTGACATACAAGGCCATGTCCAACCCGGAATTAATGGACATGCTTCACCTCAAAAAATACAAATCCACCAAAACCACTAGAGCAAGCGACTTAAACCTTAGCACGGATATAAATAGGACGTGCTGGAGGGATAGATTTATCACTCAGAGACTCCCTATGCTGTGGAATAAAATCCCGGTCCATGTGAGGCAGAGCACCTCGCTGGCTCTGTTCAAGAGAAATCTTGACCTGTGGATGGGAGATCGTAGGTTTATCCCGGGAATCATCTCTGTGTCACTGCTGGACAGAGGCACAACAAACTAATGGGCACAGTATTTTTTCATATAAGGGGTGGCGTAAGCCACAAAAATTTGGGCTAGGCTTATAAATGCCTTAGGGCAGATAGCCTAGTATAAACCTGTGAACCTATGCACTGTGTAATCTTTTATATTTTGTAAGGTTGTACACTAGTTCTGTTCTAGTGTTAATATAAAATGTTAAAGCTTACATGTGACTCAGAACTTTATTTATGCATTTATTTTGTTGTATTTTATTTATCTTTTGATTACCAGGAAAGTCTGAGTGAGCAGAAGCCCATTTTCACCTGAGGCTCAGGGAGAAAATCTCGACAGATAAGTTGAAATAATACATATGTTAAAATTCAGGTGGTCGAGTAAACATTGAGAACTAGTAGCAGTGGGGATGTGGCCAAGATGGAGAGCTGTTAGCAGCACTGAAACTTTGCTCTGCTTATTTTGATTTATTCTGATAGGATTTTTTTTATCAAAAAATTCATTTTACAGCCGTTTTTACTGGAAGAGAAATATTTAAGTAGTTAACTATAAGATTTTCACAGAAAAATCTAGTTGGTGATTTTTCTGTTACTTTTTCCAGTCAGAACAAGCTTTTGCTTCATTATTACAATGAGTCATTGAAAAGGAATTACACAAGAATCTGTAATGCAAAAAGAACTGCAGTCTAGTAAGTAGTATTCAGGATCTTGCATCAATTATAGATAAACTGGAGGTGAAAATACATAGTTTTAAAGACGAAAATGAGAAGCAGATGGCATTATTAAATGAGGTGATTAAGAAACAGGCACGGCAAATAACAGCAACTGAAGAAGCAGTGACTGGCTCTT
This sequence comes from Protopterus annectens, assembly GCF_019279795.1. Taxonomy (NCBI): domain Eukaryota; kingdom Metazoa; phylum Chordata; order Ceratodontiformes; family Protopteridae; genus Protopterus; species Protopterus annectens. The sequence continues at coordinate 1,378,661,956 of NC_056737.1, forward strand.
CTGAGGTTAATAGTAATAGTCATATTCAAATAGTTTAAAATGTCTTGTTACTGTATAGTGTAATTAAATGATATAGCAGGTCTATATTACATTTAAGTAAATATTATAGGTTCATAGGTTCATACTAGGCTATCTGCCCTAGGGCATTTATAAGCCTAGCCAGAATGTGTTTGGCTTTCGCCACTCATTTTAAATTAATTTTGCTATGCCCTTTTTTAAGGTTAGTGTACTGTGCCTCTAACAATGACACAGAAGTGATACCAGGGTTAAACCTACTATCTCCCATCCACTCATCAAGATTCCTCTTGAAGAGAGTCAATGAGGGACTCTGCCTAACCTGCACTGGGATTTTATTCCAGAGTGAAGGGAGCCTCTGGGTTATGAATCTGTCCCTCCAGCATGTCCTATTTATTTCGGTGCTGAGGTTCAAATCTCTCGAGCGTGTAGCTCGATGGGATTTGGATTTTCTGAGGTGCAGCATGTCCATTAATTCCGAGTTGGACATGGCTTTATACGTCAGGCACAGATCGCCTCTGAACAGGCAGTATGCCACTGAGTAGAGCTGGAGTTTCTTTAACCGGGCAGCATATGGCATCTGTTTGAGCCCTTTGATCCTCTTGGTGAGGTACTTTTGGGGTCTTTCCAGTTGCTGCAGGTGTCTGGTAAGGTACATCCCAAAAGGGGCATTGTACTCAATTATGGGCCTGATGAGGGATGAGTAAAGAGGCACGATGACCTCCCCTGATCTAGATGTGAATCCCTTCATGATTAGGTGGGCTATATAAAATGTTTTTCTAACCACTTTGGCCACGTGGTTGTCAAATGAGAGATTGCTTTCAACTTGGGCCCCCAGGTCCCTAATTACTTCTTCTGTACTTAATGGATTACCACCTATGTGGTAATTTGTGGGCGCTTTGTTTTTTCCAAAGGGGATGACTATACACTTTTTGGCGTTTAGCTTGAGGCCATGGCTCTGGCACCAGTTGTCTGTTTCTATGAGGCCCTTTTGGAGGATGCTTGTGTTGGCTGGAGAGTCGATTATGGTGCCCAGTTTGCAGTCATCTGTGAACTTGGTCAGCCACAGTCCTTCCGTGTTGGCCTGTACCTCTGAGAAATATATACCGAACAAGAGAGGTCCCAGGACTGAGCCTTGTGGGACGCCACTTGTAACTGGTTTGGAGTCTGACATGGCTCCAGCAACTCTAATCATGTGGGTTCTGTCCTTGAGCCAGTTTGCAATCCATCTAGTGACATAGGGGTTTATATTTAAGCTGGTGAGCTTATCTATAATGCCTGAGTGGGGTATTGTATCGAAGGCTTTTGCGAGGTCCAGGTAGGCTGTTTGGACCACCTTCCCCTCGTCAATGGCCTTGGTGACTGTTTCAAAGAAATCAACCAGGTTTAAGAGGCAGGATCTGCCCTTAACAAAGCCGAACTGGGTAGGATCCAGTGTCTGTAGGTCCCCAATATCTTTATTTATGAGGTCCATGATGATCCTTTCCATAGCTTTGCAGACCAAGCTAGTCAAGCTAGTCAGGCTTATGGGGCGATAGTTTCCAGGATCCGTTGAGGCACCACCTTTGTGGAGAGGGACCACAGTTGTTGTACGCCACTCTTTGGGTACATATCCTGTAGTAAGGCTGAGATTGAACAGTAGTTTTATGTTTGGGTTTAGCTCTTCTTGGAGTTCTTGTAGGATGCAGCCCGGGACACCGTCTGGTCCCATTGATGCTGTGTTTTTTGCTTTGGAGAGGGCGGCTCTTACCTGAGCATCTGAGATGTCAGGGGGGCAGCACTCTGCTGGGATAGATATTTGCCCTTTTGGTGGGGAGGGGGGGGGAAGTTTGCACTGAACCTGTCAGCTAGGATGTTGGCAATGTCTGTGGGTTTGGTGTATTTTTTGTCATTTTGGACTAATTCTGAGCATATCTGGGAATTACCACCCAGGTTCCTAACATAACTAAAGAAAGCCTTGTGATTATCCTTAGTGTCCTGTGCAATTTTTCTCTCGAAGCTGGCCTTAGACGATTTTATGAGTGCCCGTAGTTTTTTGCTAATACTGATCAGAGATGCCTTCCCTTTTTGGAATTTTGCTCTATCATTTAGTAGCTTCCTCCTATTGTATAGTTTGTTTATGGCTGGGGTCCACCAGACAGGACGTCTGCCTTTGGAGGATTGGGTCTTGGTTTTATTTGGGATCGCATGATCCATGCATTCCTGAAGGTGTTCATAGAATGCATTTATAGATGATTCTGCGGTCTGGGCCGTATTTTCCACAGGCCCGGGGGCTTTGAAGGATTCCACCTCGGTTTTGAGGAGTGTGAAATTTGCTTTAGAAAAGTTTTTCATTGTGGTTTTCTGGGCAGGGGGTGGTGTCGGGATGTGAATATCTAGTGAGATTAGTTTTTGGTCTGATCTTACCAGTGAGGGATACACTTCTGGTCTGGAGCATAGAGTCCCCATGTTGGTGATGATCAGGTCCAGTATGTTTTCCCCTCTTGTGGGAGTGGTAACAAGTTGTTCCATAGCATTTGAGTTTATAAATTCTAGGAACCTTTGGGCTAGGGTGTTGGAGCTAGAGTAATGCTCCCAGTCTATGTTTGGGTAGTTGAAGTCGCCCAATATAATGGTGTTAGATATTTAAAGAAAGGCAAGTTCTGTAATATTGATGTTTTAGTGATGTGTAATGTGTGTAGTGTGAATGTTTTTCCTTTCATTTCTTTCTTTTTATCTTTCTCTCTGTCTTCTGTCCTACTAAATATTTGGTTGTTTAAAAGATTATATGGCTTGTATGGAAGAGTAGACCTGCTTCCTTAAGTGATTTTAATGTTCAATGAAAGGTATGCTTATTTTTTTCATGAAACAGCTTTACTGTCAATTTTCACATAAAAGTCCATTTAAAATGTCGTTTCTATACTGCTGCAGCTCACCAGATGCAGGCATGAGCATTTTACAACTTAAAAATTGAAGCTAAAAACTATTTTTCATGCTGAAAGCAAATTTAAGTGTTCTTTTAAACCTTAAAGTGAGTCTTGAGCTGTTTCTCACTCATACAAGCTCCACAATGACATTTTAGACTTCCTGCAGCATCAGGAAGAATTATTTGACCTTTAAACTTCTTGTAAAACAGAAAATACTTTCAAAGATTGCCGAAGCAGAGAGAAAGACTGAATTAAACAAGGTGATTGCTAAATATAAAGTTTCATTGTAAAAAAAATAATAAAAAAAATTATTAGGTTCTAATTAAAGTATTTAAAAAGCTTCTTTAGTTTTTTAGTAAAGAATGAAGTAAATATATGTTTAACATTATGGAAATATATGTTTGAATCTGCTTGAGCTGCTCTTTTTTTACTGTGCTTTTTGTCTTGTTAGTTAATATTTGTTACTTTACATATTTAACTTGTTCTTTTAGAAGCTTCACACAATTAAAATAAGTTATATGATTTTAAAAATATTAAAGGAACTATTAAAATATTCATAGTAATAAAGTAAAAAGGAAATTGAGCTTATGAGTATTATATCTTTGTATATATTGACATTATTTTGTGACATGTAAGTTGTATAGTAGACAATACTATACTATTCTATATCTACATTTGTGATTATGAATTACAGAAAATGTAGTTTTTAATTGCTGTTAATAATGAAATGCTTAAATGTAATTATTGAATACAAAAATAATGTTGAAATAGATGTATTGGTAGGTAGATACAGTCATATACTTGATATAAGGAGACAAGACTATATATAAACGTTCTGTATTTGTTAACACACACAGTTAAAAGTATAGTTTTTTTCATTCATTCTGTTAGTGCTGATGCTTTTTGTTTATGTTGTGTGTATAAATAGCTATTTGTATAGATATTTATGATTGACAATACCCTAGTGTTTAGTTTGACATGCCCACAAATTAAATACATCGTTGAGTATGACAAATAGTAGATTGGGCTGATCCGAATTATATAATGAATATTTCGTTAACGTCTAAATATGTTATTTGTATTGATTATAAAGAGGGCAACATACATATATATTTTGAATTTTAGATAAAGCATACTTAGACTTATGGTTATTTGTTTGTTGTGGTCTGATTCATTAGTACTTTAATGTTTCATTTTTCTGTTTCAGTTCATGTTGATAATATTAGAGGTGAGAATATAACAAAAGTGTGATACAAAGCATTCTTAGTATTACATGTTTATATTATAGGCTGAGGTTATCTCATTATGGTTTTATATTATAATAAATAATAAGTTCCCAATGATTTTGATTGCAGTTATTTTGGCATTTATATAGTTCAAAGGAATAAAACCAGATAATAGTATCACTAGACAAGATGGGGTCTTGTCAACATGGTTTTGTGATGCCAGTAAGACTATGTATTGCTCATAAAGGGTAATTCAGGGCCTGATAATTGTATATTATGATCAATTTAAATCTAAAAATTATATGATTATGAAAAGAGAGGTTTTGACAATGTAGTAATGTGAAAGAAATAAGCCAATACATTCCATATAGGTGATACCAGAGATTCTAGAGGTACTATATTATTCATTTATATGTATGAAAGTCATAAAAATGTTATTAAAGGAGTGTTAATAATAATAGATTCTTATTTAGACTTATGGATTCTGTAAATATAGAATAATATTAATTTTATTTAACAAGGGTAGCTTTGCAGTATTAAACATACTGAGCTTCATTAGGTACATATACTAAAGTAAAGGCAGTATGCTTGAACTAATTAAAACTGAGTGAGTTTGAATATGTACTTTGAAATTGCTGTTATCATTGACTTAGAAGAAGTAGCAATAAGATAAGGTAGGTAGTTAATGGCAAGGCTGAAGGGTAGTTTGTATGATTATATCATCAAACTAGAAATGTGTTATTTTATGATAGGGAGTAGATTTGTTCTTAGTATTAGTCATTTAGTTTTAGTCATTAAGTTCTTGTCTATGTCAATGTATGTTATTAAAAGAAATGTTCTTAACCGTTTTATGTCTAATGCCATATTAATATATAATGCTTTGTCTAATAAGAATGGCAGGTTACAAATGTATGTCATTGAACATTACTGGTTTAAATAACCTAGTAAAAAGATGTAGTCTATTGAAATACCTGAAACTTCATAAGGTGGATATTGTTTTTCGCAAGAAACATACTTGCTATTCAAAGACATGGATAGAATGTTTTTAAAAAAATATTCTATTCGAGTCACACTTTAGAACAAAACTGAGAGGCATGCTTATATTATGGAAAAATTAATTGACTATGTCAACAAGTATTTGATTCCTATTCACATAAGAATGGGATGTTAAGTTTGGTGGTAAAATTAATTGGAAAGAAGAATTATACATTCATTAGTACCTGGAATTGGAACAAAAGTTTCTAAAAAGCACATAGATATAACTTTTTTATGAATGGTGAAGTAATTATAGCAGGATATTTTAATTGTGTGTTATTGGAGAATGACACTACTATTAATAGAACATTCAGATTAACATCAGTTGCAAAACACTTTAATTACTTCATTAATACTATGAATTTGGGAAACAATTATGATTTAAGATTATCTAAATCTCTTAATTATACACATTGCTCTTTTAGATTTGGCACTCAAACCAGTATAGATATTCTTTTTCTAATGGCTTATACTCTAAAATTGAAGATGTATTAATTATTTCCTGTCCATTGTCTGACCACATCACAATCACTTTTAATCTCACATTGAAGTCTAATAGCCTAATATTATGTAAAAGATTTCCTGCATGTATAATAAAAATTAAGTGTTTTAAAGACTGGTTTATTAATGAAATTAATACTTTTTTATACTTCATCAATAATGTAGATGTTACCGAGACGATTCGTTGGGATTCTCTGAAAGCATATGTAAATGACAAAATTAAAAATTTGTATGCATGTAAAAGAAGAAAATGGGATAGAGAATCAAAAGACTTGTACATTAAGATATTTTAAAGTAAAAAATTCAACCAAATAAACTAATTTATAACTAAAAACATTAAATCAAAAAATATGTGGATATTCTTAGTCATAAGATCTCTATAAACCTTGAAAAAATAAAATTTAATCTTATTCAGTAAATCCTAAAAGCTTACACAAATTAGCCATTAAATAGAAGAAAAGGAATAAATTAAATCATATTAAGGAGATTTCTTATAAATATGGAAGCAAAAATAAAACAATTACTGATGTAGCAGATATAGTAGATTGTTTTAGGGATCATTACAAGCAAATAAATAATAGTAATTAACATAGTAGTAGTCTTGTAGATTTCCTAAAAGAAAACATTACATGTAAGCTAAATAAAGAACAAAGAAATATTATTGATAAATCTTAAAACTAATAAAGCTCCAAGTTTAGATGGACTAATTCCTTAACTTTACAAATTACTGCCAGAAATTGTTAAAGATTTTGTTGACAACATCAATGATATTAAATATACATCAAGTGTTCCTCCATCTTGAAGATTTTTGCTTGTTTCACCAGTACTAAAACAACATAAAGACCCTAAATTTTGTTCTTTGTACCATCCTATTTCATTTTAAATACTGATTATAAAATGTTTGTCAATATTGGCAAAGAGATTAAATAACATTTTGGCTGAAATTATTAACAGTGACCAAACAGGCTTTATATTAAGCAGGAGGGTGCCTGGTAACATTATTAGAGTTAAAGCCTTGATAAATTTTGCTATCAAAAAAGAACTTTCAATTATAAGTTTAGATTTGGATAAAGGGTTTGAGTCTGTAAATTGGAATTATTTGTTTAAAATTATTGAACAGTGTAATTTTTCTGTAGAGTTTATTAATCTAATCAATATGTTATATAACAATATGTCTGCATTTATTAAAATAAGTTATTGTAAGTCAAATTCAAGTATGTATTCTTACTTATGTTTACATTTTATATTTATGAATGCATTTATGTATGTTTTTATTTCTATTTTTAGGGCATGTTTATGAGATGACTTTTTTTTTCTGTTTAGTTTTTAAATAGATTAATTTTAGGAAGTGATGTCATATCTAGGTGGCTATATATTCTGTGTGTCCCCTTTTTTGTATGTATTAAAGTTCTGAGGAAGCTCAACAGGGTGAAAGTGCTAACCTAACTCTGCACAATAAATCTTTCTTCATTTCAAACTCCATCCATTGGATTTATTGGAGTTTACTACTTGGAATTGTTTTTATCTGAGAACTTTATTTACATCCACAGCCTTGGAGTGTCTCTGAGCTTTCTGTTTGGGTTTGTATTTAAATAAATAAATTTTAGTTATTTGCATTCACTTGATAAAGCCCAGCACTTGTAGGGTGAAAGCGCTTGTGGTTTGAGCTCTACTATAATAAATTTTTAATTACTAGTCATTCTTATTGTGCCTATATTGTATTTCTTACTTTGGAGTTAGTAGTACCTACAATATCCACTGTTTCCTGATATATATATATATATATATATATATATATATATATATATATATGGGTCTACGTCACCGATGACGAGAACACTGAGACTGGAAGATCGACCGTTTAAAAGTCCGACCCTGAGAACACTGACATGTTAAGTTAAGTGTGCGATAGTGACAGACTTTAGGGTTAAGGGTGGGTTAAGTGAGTTAGGGTTAGGTTTCAGGTAAGGTAAGTGTGTGATAGTGACAGACTTTAGGGTTAAGGGAGTTAAGTGAGTTAGGGTTAGGGCGCAGGTTAGGTGAGTGTGCGATAGTGATTGACCTTAGGGTTAGAGTTTGGGTTAAGGTTAATGCATAGATAGTTGTGTATGTAAGGTTTAGTATAGGTTTGTAAGATTTTTGGTGTGCTTATGTTGTGTGTGTGTTTTTCGGAAAAGGTATTTGTTTTGTTGATTGTCGGGTATGTGAAGTTTGGTTCTTTTAAACTGTCGGTCATCTCAGTTGTCGATCTTCCGGTCTCAGTGTTCTCGTCGTTGGTGTTTTGGCATGTCGGTGTTTTCAAGTAGACCCATATATATATATATATATATATATATATATATTTTTTTTTTTTATATATATATATATATATATATATATATATATATAGAGAGAGAGAGAGAGATCTATATATATGATTGAAAGTGAGTGGTTGAAATAGGATGCTTTTTATGGTTCTGACCATTATCTATGTATTTACTTGATCCCACGCAGAGCTATGAAGGGTACAAAGCCATACAGTTTGCTGTTATTGCTGGGAACAGTTGTGTGTCTGTGGTGTGTGTGTGTGTGTTTGTGTGTGTACAGGGGGATGTACTATGTGAGGTACATTGCATGGTTCTGACAGCATCAAGTAGGAAGTCAAATGGACATTTTTTAAGTATTTATTCAGTCATTTGGTCCAACCAAATATCTGAGATGTACACACCCTTATATCTATATATGTGTGTATGTGTATGTCTGTAAACATCTGTGGGGAAATTAAGATAAATTCGTATTTTATTACAATCTAATATCAGAGGGTTATGCTCTCAGGAAATGTGACCTTAATTGCTGTTTATTGGGGCATTAAGTGGATGAAAGTTACTGATGCTGCCATCACTTGTTCAGGTTAGGCAGCTAATATACTTTTTTGTATTATTATGTTTAACTCAGTCATCTGAAGTGTGTACCTTCTAAAGTGGCTATAATTGATGGGTATATGGGGGCTGTTAGTGGATGCAAATAAGTGTTTGTGTGGGGGAAGGCTGCAGTGCATGTAAAGGAAGAGAGTTAATCAATCTCAGAATGGTATACAGCTGGGAACTGAGGTAAACTTCCTGGATATTAAACTCGATAAGTTAGAGACTGGGTTACATAGGAAGTTTGAACTGAGGAATCAGTTCTCATATGGCAATAGCTGTCATCCCCTCCATCTTATGACAGGATTGCCTTATAATGAGTTCCTTAGAATTCATAAACTCTGTAGCAGTGATGATGTTTTTCACCAGGAAATTTTAGAAACTGAAAAGATGTTTATTGATAGGGGATATGATGTAGGCATAGTGTCAGAAGCCAAAAATAAAGTGATGTTACTTAGATGGTCTAAGAATGTGAATTACTTAAAAAGATGCAAGAATAATAATACTAGTCATCAGAGGTCCTTTAAAAATGAAAATGTTGTAAATGGAAATGTTATTAATCTGAGGCATGAAATTCCTGAAAATTTGTATTTTGCCACAACTTATAACATTAATAGCTGTAGAGTTGTAGATATTGTTAAACAATTTTGGCCCATGATGTTTAGGGACAGAGATCTAAGCCTATAAAAGGGCTAGGAATTTAAAGGATATGGTAGTACATAACTATTTTGAGTTACCCAATGTTAATTTAAATAGAGAAGTGAATTCTGTTGTTGGTATGGTTTCTTGCAAAAAATGTTCTATATGTACAGATATTGTTAGCTCCTTCATCAAAAGTAATGGATGTCCTTTTACTGTTAAAAGAAATTTTGATTGTAACACTGTAGGTGTTATTTATGCTCTAAAATGTGGGTGCAACAAGTTTTATATTGGAGAAATTAGTAGAAGTTTCAAAGTACGTTTTCAAGAACATGTGAGGGACATTAGAAATTCCTCTATCCTCCCTCTCATTCACACACATATATTCTGTTTTAGTCTTGCTGACCTTCATTCCTCTTCTCTCTAGAGCATATCTCCATCTCTCCAGGGTCTCCTCCACCTGTTCCCTACTCTCACTACAGATCACAATGTCATCTGCAAACATCATAGTCCACGGGGACTCCTGTCTGATCTCGTCTGTCAACCTGTCCATCACCATTGCAAATAAGAAAGGGCTCAGAGCTGATCCTTGATGTAACCCCACCTCCACCTTAAACGCATCCGTCATTCCCACTGCAGACCTCACCGCTGTCACACTACCCTCGTACATATCCTGTACCACTCTTACATACTTTTCTGACACTCCTGACTTCCTCATACAATACCACAACTCCTCTCTAGGCACCCTGTCATATGCTTTCTCTAAGTCTACAAAAACACAATGCAACTCCTTCTGACATTCTCTGTATTTCTCCATCAACACTCTCAGAGAAAAGATCGCATCTGTAGTGCTCTTTCCCGGCAAGAAACCATACTGCTGATCACTAATCATCACGTCGCTTCTTAACCTTGCTTCTACTACTCTTTCCCATAACTTCATGCTGTGACTGATCAATTTAATCCCTCTGTAGTTACTACAGCTCTGCACATCACCCTTATTCTTAAAAATTGGTACCAAAACACTTTTTCTCCATTCCTCAGGCATCCTCTCACTTTCCAAGATTTTATTAAACAATCTGGTTAAAAACTCCACTGCCATTTCACCTAAACACCTCCATGCTTCCACAGGTATGTCATCTGGGCCAACAGCCTTTCCATTCTTCATTCTCTTCATAGCTATCCTTACTTCCTCCTTGCTAATCCATTGTACTTCATGATTTACTATCCCTACATCATCCAACTTTCTCTCCCTCTCATTCTCTTCATTCATCAACCTCTCAAAGTACTCTTTCCATCTCCTCAATACACTCTCCTCGCTTGTGAGTATGTTTCCCTCATTATCCTTTATCACCTTTACCTGCTGCACATCTTTCCTTGCTCGGTCCCTTTGTCTAGCCAATCGGTACAGGTCCTTTTCTCCCTCCTTAGTGTCCAACCTTTCATACAACTCTTCATATGCCTTATCCTTAGCCTTTGCCACCTCTCTCTTTGCCATGCACCTCATCTCCTTATACTCCTGTCTACTTTCTTCATCTCTCTGACAATCCCACTTCTTCTTTGTCAACCTCTTTCTCTGTATACTCTTCTGTACTTCCTCATTCCACCACCATGTCTTCTTGTCATCCTTCCTCTGTCCAGATGTGATACCAAGCACCTTTCTTACCCATCTCCCTTACTAGCTCTGCTGTAGTTACCAAGCTATTTGGTAAATCTTCACTGCCACCCAGTGCCTGCCTTAACTCATCCCTGAACTCCACCTCACAATTACCCTTTTTCAATTTCTACCATTTGATCCTTGGTGCTGCCCTCACACTCCTCCTCTTCTTGATCACCAACATCATCCTACAAACCACCATCCTATGCTGCCTAACTACACTTGATATTTTATCAATATCTTAAGTTTATAAGAGCAACATTTAAAATCTTCCCCTGATTTTGAACCTTTGTCCCCACATTATTTTTGATTTCCCCATAATTCTTGAACTAAGAAATTGAAAGTTATCAAGGAGAAAGCTATAATTAATGAGAGACAAACAAAGGGCCAAAATGAGCAAGAAACTTTGCCCTTATATATTTACAAAGTTGATAGAAAAACAGATTTTTGCAATAGCATGTGTCTTCTGAGGGCTATTAAGTCTGAAACTGAAATGTCTGTTTATTATGCGAGTGTACTCTATACTGATTTAACAGAAAACTACATGTTTTACAAAAAATAAATAAGTAAATAAAAACCAGGCGAAACCGTGAGGGAATATCAAGGACAGTAGATAGCTTCTGTGCCTCCCACATTATAAATAGACTGACAGACAAACACCTGCACACTTAAATATGGCAGGCATGGAGCTTGTTAAAAAATAAGTAAATCCTATATGAAAAAAAAAACTTGCTCCCGTGCTCTGGCCACTGCAGCCATCCATTAATGTCTTTCATTTTCAGACTAAGGCTACCTCAATCACCTGACAAAACTTGAGCAATAGGAACGGCTTATTGCTACTCAGCTTTATACAGCAGTGCAGTGAAATGGTTTATGACTGATGCCTCTGCCATGATGACCTGTAATAATTAGTAGGCACCTTAGTCTGCATCTGGGGTATGCATAATGCCAAGCAGGACTGATGTGAAAGCCCACCTTGGAGATTTGATTAGCTGTGGTTTCATTACATGTTTTTGACGCAGTGAAGTTTCATGCACTGCAGTTCAATAAATTACATGCTCATACAAGAATCCCCAGTCTCCGATATTGAGCAATCTCACAAAATACCAGTCTGCAACTCAGTCAGTCTGAACTGTGTTCTCTTAGATGAGTTATCCATCACAGAGTACATTTGAACAGATTACTTTTTGACCACATAGTAGTGACCTATATATTTTATATTTATATATGCACACACATATTTATATTTATATACATATGTATGTGTAGAAATCTTGCCTTGCTTTTCAACAGTCACCATACTATTCACCCATTCTCTTGGTTATAACTGCTTCTTAGTAACATCAAACTTCTCCATTCACATTTCTGCTATTGGGAGCATGTTCTTCTTGCTTTGGAATCTGTACCACTAGCATAACATCAAGCTTGTATATTGTCTCTTGGCAAACTTCTTAACCCTGTAAATAGATCAGCATAGCCACGGAAAATGTTAGTCAGGCTCTGCAAATGTATGAATTTTCTTTGGAAAAATAATTTTCTGTAACTGCAGTGATTTAAAACAGGATCTTATACTACTTATTTTTATATTCACATGTAAGTAAGTAGCTTATGACCAGTGGATTTAACTAATTCCAAGAATACTAATGTGTACACATCTCTTTTCTCTGCCTTTTAATCTCATTGCTTCAAAAGTATATTCAGAGATAATATATGATTCTGCACATGAAGCCGCGGTGGTGCAGTGGTTAGCCTGGTCGCCTCACAGCAAGAGGTTCTCCCATTCGATTCTCGGCTGGAGCACCTTCTGTGTGGAGTCTGCATGTTCTCCCCGCAGTCAAGTGACGTTAAAGACATGCAGGTAGGTGCGAGCGTGAATGGGCATGCCTTCGTTGAAGGTTGGGCGTCGGGCTGGCAACTCGGCACCGTAAAAATCCACTGCCAATCATGAGCAGACTGGAGTTCTGCTAGGGCGACCCCTAACCAGGAAAAGCCAAAAGACTTTAAGACCCATGCCAACTTTAAATTCACCACTGCAGTTAACAGTTCCCAGCATTTATTGCCATGCACTTATGTCTCTGTATTTTTGATGCACTATTGGACTTCAGTGTGTCATTTCAGTAATACTAGCATGTAACTTGTTTTCATGTTTCTGATCAGTCACATGAACATTCTTTTTAACAGCCTTTTCTTTCCTTTTACATATCTTTGAAAACGTGTATTTTCCACAGCAACTTGTACTAAATTGAATAAACACATCAAACTACTTCTCATGTGTATAGCCATACCTAGTACCATCCGCTGGAATTTCAGTTGTATCACATTTCCCATGCATTTTACTCCTTTCTTTTCATCAGTTCAGTTACAATGCTTTCCCACTTATTTTGCATGCAGTTTTCCTTGTTTGTATTTTTAAATGTACCTGCAGTTTCATTTGCTTTGCATACATCCACATATGTTAATAAGGCCAGGTCTCAGTTTCTTAAAAGCCTAAACTTTGTGGTATAATTTTTATACAACAGACTCATTTATCTCCCTGTTATTAATGAATCATGAAAATAGTCACATTCAGAGGCTTTAGCTTTATTTTTTAGCTTATTAGATAGAATAGGCATTTGTAGTCTCTGTAGAACCTCACACCCTTGTAAAGAATTTAATGGAAACAGGAAAAAGATGCTATGTTCTTTTTAGGTTCATAATAATTATTGAACTCTTATCTAATTGTTGCTGTTTTATGTTTCTCTTTATTTGGAAAGAAAAGAACAGAGTTTAAGCATGCCATGTTTTGGACATTTTGTTACCTCTTCAGAGCAGCATAAGTGTATTGTTTGACTATACTTTTTATTTATTTATAAATTATTATTGTTTATTTATATACTATATTTATGTATAACTATCCACTTAATGATGTACTGATGAAGTCACCAAAACTTCAAAACATGGCATGTCTACAACTGTTAGCTTTATTGGCAGGAATGTACGCATGATGACTTAAGAAGTCATAGGCATCAAAAGCCATGTAGCTGAAACACTGGTATGTCCCTAAGGATAATTTGATTTTATCCCCTGGGCCTCTACTAAGGAGGTTTAATGTATTATGTAGTGAAGACTCTAGCTCGGCTGAGTCTTTCTTGTGCTTTTTTCATACTGTCTGAGATTGACTGTTCCACAGTTATTTCTTGTAATTGTATTCATTAGCAACCAATCATAATCTTCATGCCAGCAACAGAAACAAAAGAAAACACAGTACTGCATTATCAATCTTCAAATTAAGCCTGGTCTTATCTTCCAAGACAGTAACTGGAGCAGTACAGAAAACTAGATGTGGATTGAATGGTTGAGGACTGTATTTAACAAGTATGACATACACTTTCCAAGAACAGCATCTGTGAAGGTTTCTTCATATCCTTGCACACAAAGCCTACAGAGGATCAGAACTAGTCCCTTACATAGAGGTGAGTCTCTGTGCAGATTACTGATAAGACGAAGGAATAGGTGAGAAAAGTGTTTGGGTCAGAGATTCTACACTGGGAAACTATGCATTATGAGATAAAATTCTGGTTTAGTTACATCTGCAAATTAAATCTTAATTTGATAATGTTTAGTAAGTATTGCATATTTTTTCAGTGTGCGCATGTGTGCACTCCTGTGCACATGCAACACAAATAGTGAGTCGATTGTGCATGTATTTATTTGCATCTATGTAGTGTATATGGTCAGAGAGCAGCAAGGACTGTGCAGGATGCTTTAGAACAATTCTAGACAATCTGCTATTTTTTTCCTTTTTGATGTCTTTATAAAATATATAATCTTATTTATGGAAGTCTTAATCTGGATCCCATAAAGCACATTGTACAGTATCCTGGTATATGGCCTAATGAGTGAATTGCTTAATGAAGTAATTCCTTTCTATACCTCATCTACTCTTGGTTTGTCAGCAACTTTACATTTCATTTATGTGCCATCTGTACTTAAGTCTTAATCAGTTAACATTAATATTTCAAATTAGTGTTGCAAAGTAGCAGAACGGTGAAATATTAAACTCGATGTGACATTAATTATTTATGGTAGTGGTGACTATAATGACTTCAAAGTCAGTTCTGAAAGAATTACAGATGATTTTTTTGTTGTTGTTGTTTTTAACAATACCATTTGGTGCACACCAGAGCAGTATCTCTTCTTGTTTGGCTTGCATCATTATTTGAAGTCATATAAAATGCATGGCCATAGAATCTTAGTAAATTTCTAGACATTCAAACTAATGGAAGGCTACAGGCTAAACTAAGTTGGCATAACCCAGTGCATCAGAATCTCTGACTGAGATATGGTTAATGCAGCTCATTTTTTATTAGGCTATATCTCATGTCTTCAGTACTGGAAAATAGTAGCATTTGCTGTACGAATTCATTAAATATTTAAATGATGCACCTTCACATCACAAACATTTCTGCTGACTGATATGAGAGAGTGACCATAATTTCTATAATTTAATGAGATGACATAATGAAGGGCACTCAGACAACATGAGAGTGAAGACCTAAATGTAAATATGTTCAGTGCACATTTCAGCATTCTGCAGAAATCTGCAGCATTTCTAGCTGCAGTATCTTAATCCAGGATCTGCTCAGACCTTCAGTAATCATTTCTAGTGTATAATACTAAGCCATCGCAAACTTTGAAGAATAATTGCCTACAAGGTTACTGAAGCATTTAAGATGCATGCAAAAAGAACTTTTGTAAGAAGTTTGCATTGAGTAGCACTGCCCTCAAACCTCTGCTTTCTGTACTGCATTCACTGGTAGTTAAGCACTAACTTAGTGTTATGTTCATGTATTTAGATGATGCACCTATGCATATAGGTCTGCTGTTGCATTTACTGTTAAAATCTTGACACTCCAAAGGTCAAGCGTATGTATCAATGCAACCTTTCCTTGAAAGTCACTATGCCGAATACTGAGATGCATGAACATAACACCGAACTCCCTACCACTCTGGACCCAGGAGCAAGAGCTAACAATTGTGGCATTCAACATTCTGACTGTCGACATGTGGGATTCGCAAAGCTGGACTCGACCTTGAGGACAGCATGTTTTTCATGGTAAACTGTGATATTGATAAGGTGTTTCCTCAAAACCTTTAGGCAGGGATGTGTGTGTGTGTATGTGTATATATATATATATATATATATATATATATATATATATATATTTTTTTTTTTATCCATGATGCAAGATGTTTACTGTGACACTAAAAATTTACACCTTGAGCACTTAGGCCCTTTGACATCTTGTATTGGACAATGGAAATTCCTGTTACTGAGCCTTCCTGAAGCTGTTTTGTATAATTCAGATCCAGACCCAGCAGTCTAGAGAACATCCTGGTACCAATAGGTATTATAATTTTCCTGCTCAGTGGTACGGTTTGCATTAGTGTATGACATCTCTGTAGTATGATATCTTACTCCACAGTATTTTAGCTACACTGGTATCTAAAGACATACCTGACTTTCCAGTCAGTACTGTGAGTCACATTAATGTTGTCCTACTATATTAAAGTCCCCTGTATCACAACTTGTCCTTGCATATAGATGTAGCTTCCTAATATTTTAGTTATACCCTTTACACTTCAGTGCCATACCCTCAGAATTGGCATTTATGATGTCAGGTGTCATTCTCATCCCCCAAACCTTTTCTGAGTACTGTGCTCTTACCACCTGGCATCTAATGATGCCTCTGCATGCAAAAACCTATCTCTTAACATTGTGGCACACTGCTACCTTTCATCTCCTAAGCACTGTCCACTAAACTGTTTTGCCTGATTTTATTTGTACTTGCACAACCCCCAAATTCACTGAATGTTTATTGTAAATCTTTTACTTCTTGTTTTGTATTGGACCAAACAAATTCATGCTCTCTGACTAAAATTACAGGACCCTAATTTTACCCTTTTGTGTAGTCTCAGGAATTTTTCTTCTCTTACTCTCTCTTTCTGGAGGGAGTAAATATCATGCCTGCCAACTCCATAGAATTCACTCCCAGCATAGCATCTTTGTTAGCTTGTGCCATTCCGAGGAAGATAGACTTGATGGTGTTTGTCTTGTATAGGGCTGATATAAGCCTCATGGCACTTGTTGGTTTACAAGAGCTTCATTGACCATGGGAATACTATTTTAGCTCATATAACAGCCAGATGAAGAATAAACCGAGTTACTGCAACAAGGCGCATCATTTTATGCTCTATGATGCTGCAGAAGATAAGGGTGCTGTAAAAGTGCTGTGAATTTATATATATATATATATATCTTCTTCTTTTCTTCTTTTTCTTTCGGCTCTTCCTGTTAGGGGTCGCCACAGCAGATCATTTGTTTCCATTTCTTCCTGTCCTCTGCATCTTGTTCTGTCACACTAACCACCTGCATGTCCTCTCTCACCTGATCCATAAACTTTATCTTAGGCCTTCCTCTTTTCCTCTTACCTGGCAGCTCCATCCTTAGCATCCTTTTTCCAATATACCCGGCATCCCTCCTCAGCAGATGTCCAAACCAACACAATCTGGCCTTGCAGGCTTTCTCTCCAAATGGTCCAACCTGAGCTGACCCCTTAATATACTCATTCTTAATCCTGTCCATCCTCGTCACACCCAGTGTAAATCTTTAACTACCACGTACAGCTCTGACTACTGCCTTTTTGTCAATGCCACTGTCTACAACCCATGTAACATAGCTGGACTCACTACCATCTTGTAGACCTTCCCTTTCACTCTGATTGATACCTGTCTGTCACAAATCACTCCTGACACTCTTCTCCACCCACTCCACCCTGCCTGTACTCTCTTCTTCACCTCTCTTCCACACTCACCAGTACTCTGAACTGTTGATCCCAAGTACTTAAACTCATCCACCTTCACCAGCTCTACTCCCTGCATCTTCACCATTCCTCTATCCTCCCTCTCATTGACACACGTATATTCTGTCTTAATCCTGCCGACCGTCATTCCTCTCCTCTCTAGAGCATATCTCTACCTCCCCAGGGTCTCCTCAACCTGGTCCCTACTGCCACTACAGATCACAGTATCATCTGCAAACATCATAGTCCATGGGACCTCTTGTCTGATCTCGTCTGTTAACCTGTCCATCACCATTGCAAATAAGAAATGACTGATAGCTGATTGTTGATGTAATCCCACTTCCACCTTAAATGCATCAGTCACTCCCACCGCTGACCTCACCACTGTCACACTACCCACGTACATATCCTGTACCACTCGTACATACTTCTCTGCCACTCCAGACTTCCTCATACAGTACCACAACTCTTCTCTAGACACCCTGTCATATGCTTTCTCTAGGTCCACAAAGACACACTGCAAACTCCTTCTGACCTTCTCTGTACTTCTCCATCAACACTCTCAGAGCAAATATTGCATCTGTAATGCTCTTTCCCAGCATGAAACTATACTGCTGATCACTAATCATCACCTCCCTTCTTAACCTAGTTTCCACTACTCTTTCCCATAACTTCATGCTGTGACTGATCACTTTTATCCCTCTGTAGTTACTACAACTCTGCACATCACCTTTATTCTTAAAAATCGGTAACAAAACACTTTTTCTCCACTCTTCAGGCATCTTCTCCCTTTCCAAGATTTCATTAAACCATCTGGTTAAAATCTCCACTGCCATTTCTCCTAAGCACCTCCATGTCTCCACTGGTATGTCATCTGGACCAACAGCCTTTCCATTCTTCATCCTCTTCATAGCTATCCTTACTTCCTCCTTGCTAATCCAATGCACTTCCTGATTCACTGTCACCACATCATCCAACCTTCTCTCCCTCTCATTCTCTTCATTCATCAGCCCCTCAAAGTACCCTTTCCATCTGCTCAACACACTCTCCTCACTTGTGAGTATGTTTCCCTCATTACCCTTTATCACCCTTACCCGCTGCACATCTTTCCAAGCTCGGTCCCTCTGTCTAGCCAATTGGTACAGGTCCTTTTCTCTCTCCTTAGTGTCCAAACTTTCATACAACTCTTCATATGCCTTATCCTTAACCTTCACCACCTCTCTCTTTGCCATGCACCTCATCTCCTTATACTCTTGTCTACTTTCTTCATCTCTCTGACAATCACACTTCTTCTTTGCCAACCTCTTCCTCTGTATACTCTCATGTGCTTCCTCATTCCACCACCAAGTCTCTTTGTCCTCCTTCCTCTGTCCAGATGTCACACCAAGCACCTTTCTAGCTGTCTCCCTTACCAGCTGTGCTGTAGTTACCCAACTGTTTGTTAACTCTTCACTGCCACCCAGTGCCTGTCTCAATTCTTCCCTGAATTCCACCTCACAATCACCCTTTTTCAGTTTCCACCATTTGATCGTTGGTGCTGACCTCACACTTCTCTTCTTCTTGATCACCAACATCATCCTACAGACCACCATTCTATGCTACCTAACTACACTTTCCCCTGTCACCACCTTATAGTCTCCAATCTCCTTTCTTTCTTATCCATCGCACACCCAACTTGTGGAGACTATGCAGTAACAGCATTCATCATTACACCATCAATTTCTAGCTTCATAAACATCATTCTATCCGACACTCTATTCACCTCCAAAACACTCTACTGTTCCTTCAGGATAACACCTACCCCATTTCCCCTCCCATCCACACCAGGATAGAACAATTTCATCCCACCTCCGATACATCTGGCCTTACTCCCCTTCCATCTGGTCTCTTGCACGCACAGTATATCAACCTTTCTTCTCTCCGTCATATCAGCTAGTTCTCTCCCTATACCAGCCATACTGCCAACATTCAAAGTCCTTACCCTCACTACCACACTCCTAACCTTCCTCCTCTTTTCCTGTCTTCAGGCATGCCTTCCCCCTCTTCCTCTCCTTCGGCCAACAGTAGCACAATTTCTGCAAGCACCCTGTTGGCGGTCATTGTTAACCTGGGCCTTGACCGATCTGGTATGGAAATCTGTATTGTTGTCCGCATATGTCTTTTGGAAAAAGTTTTACATCAGATGTCCTTCCTAACACAATCCTCCCTATTTATCCAGACTTGGGATTGGCACAAAGAAATTCACTGGCCTGTGCATCCCCAGTAGCTGGGTTTTATATATATATATACATACATATATATATATATATATATATATATATATATATATATATATATATATATATAGTGCCAATCTATATGTGTGTGTATGTGTATTTGTGTATGTATATATATATATATATATATATATATATATATATATATATAAAATGTGGTCACATGGCTTTCCTTTGGGTGCTCCGGTTTCCTCCCACATTCCAAAGACATGCAGTAACTGGATTGGACATTCTAAATTGGCCGTAGGTATGAGTATGTGTGTGAGTGAGTGGTATGAATGAACTACCGTGGCAGAGCTAGCCACCCGGTGGTATAAACCTTGGCTGAAGATGGTTGCCACTGCTGAAGTGACACCTTGCCCCTATGTGCAAAATGGGAAAAGGGGTTGAGGCTGGATGGATGCAGATCTATATATATATATATATATATATCTATGTTTATATCTAAATATATATATATATATATATATATATATATATATATATGTTTATATCTAAATATATATATATCTATATATATATATCTATATCTATATCTATATATATATATATATATATATATATATATATATGTGTGTGTGTGTGTGTGTGTGTATACAGGTCTACTTCTAAATTTCAAAGTTCCAAAACTTCGAATTTCTTATGGTTGACACCATAAGAGCCAAGCTTTGAACGTTCAAAATGTAAATTAAAAAAATATTTTTTTTTACATGCCCCCCCATACCCTCTTCTAATTAAATATACTACCTCAAAGAAAATTGTAAATATACAGTTCCACACTGTGCAGCGATCTACATTTAAAGGGTTCGAAGTTTCAAAACTTCTGTTTTTTGTGGTTTCGACCATAAGAAATTTGAAGTTTTGAAACTTCAAAATTTAGAAGTAGACCCATATATATATATATATGTATGTATATATATATATATATATATATATATATATATATATATATATATATACACACACACCCACCTATATATATATATATATATATATATATATATATATATATATATATATAAAACACCATTAGAGCCAAAATCACTGGAAATTAACAAATGAAGACGAGTCACCACTAAAATAAATTCTGAAATGTCACCAATGGTAAGGCAGACAATGCTCCTTGGACTAATAGGACCTCTTTTAATACCTACAGATTCACTGTAATTATCTGTAATTCACTGGAGCTTTTATAATGACTGATGATTAATGCTGGAAACCATAAAATGGAAGAGCAGAACAAAGACAGCTACTAAAATCTTTTCAGAGAGATGTTTAAAGGTAATGAAGGCATCCGCTGTGTTAGGAATCATTATTCCCAGTAACTAGAAGATTCTAACAGCAGTACTAGAAGTCATAATTTATAGGGATTACTGTTTTTATTAGTAAAGTGGATCATTTTTTAATAAAAGGTATCAGAATGACATAACTGTTCTGTATGTACATATTTAAATACAAGACATAACTCTATGGATCCGGTAACTTCAGCATAATGCAAAACAAAGGATTAAGAGCAGATTGCCAATCATAACAAGCTTATTACGTGTTTGAGATGGGTGCCAAGAAATTCACCTCGAGAGTAAAGCTTGAGAGGTTAATTTTGGCATCCATGTTGAGAGCACATAATAAAGAGCTATGATCAGAGACACAATTATAATATTTTGCAGTGCAGGGAGCTTTATCTGCCCCGTAAACTACTAGTTTCAGAAGAAAGAAATATTCACTTAAGTGCTTTGCTGGCTTTCAAAGCCATAAACTAGCTAGCACCATCAGAAAGAGAGTGGAAGAGATTATTTTCTAAAAGTTAGAGACATTACTGGCACAGACAGCAAGCAGAAGTAAATCTGTTTTTTATTTTGCTGCTGCCCTTTGCTGGCCAGTACTTATAGGATTAAATGCCTAGCATGATACCTGAGCTTAGTAACTGATAAGACTATACAGAAGTGTTAACTTATTTGTTTTTTTCTAGATATCGATGCTTAATCACCATTCTACATGCACTACAATAAGTTTATACCGTTTACAACCCGAGAATGCTGTATGTGTAGCAGTGAGCACAGAATGCTACTTTTTGTCTAAAAAGATATCAGCACATTTAAAACCTGACTTTTTAAATAAAGTAATAATATTTGAAATGAGATAGGAATTACAATACTATACCTTGAACACATATTTTATGTCATAAGTTTATTTTTTGGGCATTGTAAAAAGAAAAAAAATAGAAAAGGGAGAGTGTTTTTGAGTAAATGCTTTTATTTTCTTCTCATTCTACAGGATAAAATTATTCATCTGTGTCTTTATTGATAAGGAGACGAGTGATTTGTTTATCATGTGTTGTACATACCAGTGTTACGTTTTCTGTAACAGATATCAGCAATTCATAATAATCACTTGACCCCTTTAATAAGCAAAGTTTGTAGATACTGTCCACTTGACTGTTGTGTTTGAACCTGCCATCACAGGATAGGCAACATGGCATTATCTGCCTGTTTGTCACACAGTTGTGTCAGACAACTGGACTTTGGAAGGCTGAAAGGATGCAAGTGACCTCTGTTTTTCATTTTAGTTACCACTGTGAAATACCCTGGTCTCAAATGAAATTCCTTTATGTTGTGCATGCTTTTTAAATGCCAAGTAATTAATATACACTGAATGACAGCTCCTATAAGGAAACAGAAGTATTAACTAGTTAATGCTAAAGACTGACAGTGATTTTTTTTTTATAGAAGACAGGAGAATAAAGGAGTTCAGACTGAATTTATGGTTTATATCACAGTTGTAGGTTAAGTTCCATTGCGACTGCGTAGAGAGTTAGAAAGAGTCCTTATCATTGTCATTAATTTTGCACAAAGAAAGATTGTCAAAAGCTGGATGAGACATGATTATCCAAAAGTTATAGGATGTTGGGACTCTGAACTCCTAAACAGGTGACATAGTCTTGGTCAAAATGATCCAAGCTTTATGGGTGACCAGTAAACAGGATCATCCTGTTATGGCCACTGATTAGATATTCCTGTTAGAAGTTCGGCAAATAAATGAGAAAGTTGAAAATCCTCCATATAGCTCAGCTATAAAATAAGTTATATCATCTTAAGAACTAAATCTCTCTGAAATGCTGTTAAAATCTTGTATTTGTAGCTCAAGACTTTATAGACTTTCCTTCATCTTACTAAAATTAGCCAAATCAAGAAACACTCTTACATCCTATCAGTACCAAATGTCTTCGAAGGTGGACCTACAATAGTTAACACATTTTATGAAGGATTTATAGTTGAAAATATGTCAGTTTTCCATCAAAATGGATCTTATTCAAGAGAACTGTAACAAGCAAGTAAAACTCCTTAAATCCATAATTCAACAACAAGGATTTCTGATTTAAGACTTAGAGGTCTCTGTTTTTGATACAGATGTCAGATTAAAACCACATATAAAGCCTTGAGAGAAGCCAGAAAACACGGACACCACTAATTAGCTCTTTTGTTCACTTTATTGATGAAGTTCTGATGAAGTTCATGTCAAAGTGAACTAAAGCGCTAATTAGTTTTGGCTTCTCTCAAGGCTTTGTGTGTGGTTTTATTGCTTTTCAGCAGTTCAGTTACTTAGATGTCAGATTAAAATATAAAACTGATTGAGAATGTGGGTGATTTAAAGAAGTGAGAAAGGAAGAACAGACTCAGAAGGAATAGAATGGCAGAAAAAATGGAGGATAGAATTCTATGCTGAACATTATTACAGATGCATGTTACGGAGAGCCTACTGTTTATATACATGGCTGTCTTTGGAAATGGAAACAGTATTTATTTGTATGGTCTGTCCTCTGTTTTGTAAATATTATATATGTCAGATTCAGACAAGGCAAGGCTATCCTAGATCATATTGTATAACTGTGTGTGTGTTTATTCATCCATATGGTCTGCCTCCACCACTAGGTATTCTTTAATTGCCATTTTCTGTACAATTAAATCTAGTCTTCGTCTTCATGTTCCCTCTTCCCATTTCCGTTGATTCAGACATTCATTTTTATTGGGCTGGGAAATCCTTCCCTGTCTCCTGTCCAGTCACCACCCCCCCCCCACACACACACACATACCTACTCTACCAATCTGTTTCATTATTCCATCATTTGACCTCCCCCCCTGTCCTAGACAACTGTTATCCTTAGACACCCCTAGTGCCTATACTTAGTCCTCTTGGAAGAAATAAATAATTCTAATGTGACTTGAACTGATGACCTGCCAGTCCAGAAGATATCCTGTTTACTTTTATTCTGTAAACTGCCCAATGTGAAAAGGAGTATTCCTCTTTCTTATCCTCCACTTGTTTCCTCTATTTATTTATGACTTTCTTACATTTGATTTTAAGTTACTCACTAGACAGCCCTGCTTTTACTTCTACATTCGGTAATATTTGATACACACAAGATATTCTCTACTTATTATTTCATGAGGGTCTCTTTTTCCTTCCCTTTCCTTTCCATTAACATAGTGTGCTATACCCCTTTGCATAGTATTGATAATTAGCTCTAACTGTCCCAGAGAAAACTATTAGTTTCAGTCTGTTTTTGATGTTTAATATTTTTACCTTTTATATATGTGACACATGCATTTTTTTTAATTGGATGCATTTACCTCCTTTCCACTTCTCCCTCATTGAAATATTTGTATTCTTCAAGGTCATCTAACGAATCTTGTTTTTGAACTTATCATTTTTATCTCTTAGTTCTTTTTTCAGTTGTCTTTCTCTACATGTTCTATTAGGTCTGCTTCTAAGTCGCATAGCCCGTAATACTGACATTCAGAATCTCCAGACGACAATACCAACAGCAACACAATCATGAATTGCTGAAGTTTCCGAGGGCAAATGAACACTTGCCCAGCATGTAAAAATATGTCCTTTTCCCCACTATAGTGTGATCCCAGAATTGGTATATATAGTTAAGATGGGTTTGGGGCTGTAGACCCCCAACTAAGTTTTTATATTGGCAGTGTGTTATTGTTCAATGTTGGACAAGTGTTTACTTGCCCTCGGTAACTTCAGCCATTTGTGATTGTGCTTCTGTCAGTATTGTTGTCTCAAGATTTTGAACATCTGTATTAAGGGCTTTGAGATTTGCAAGGTAATCCATCCAGTCCACTGTGCATTGCTGTAATTTAATTAGAATATAGGGTTAAAAAATATAAATTCCATCAAGCAAAACAATACTTAGCAGAAGCTTCTTCTTAAAATGGAATAGAAAAAATTAGAAATAAAATTAGTAAATGCTTTCAGTGTTAATCAGGCAAGAGCAAGAAGGCAACTTTGATTCAAGTAGATCTCCTTTGTTGAACTTCCTGCAATATTTTGTTTGTAGCCATAAGTTGTTAGGTTTTTTATGCCATAATGATGCCATTCATTTTAAATGTGTTTTGGAAACATATACCTTTAAACATAAATTTCTATGTGGCACACCTCATCATAAAAGGGTTCTCATCCAGGAAAAAAGAGGTCATTGTTCCCCTCTACTCGTCACTCATTAGCCCCATTATAGAGTATAATGCCCCTTTTGGAATGTACCTCACAAGACATCTGCAGCAGCTGGAAAGACCACAGAAGTACATCACAAAGAGGATTACTAGCCTCAAACAAATGCCCTACACTGACCGCCTCAAAAAACTCCAGCTTTACTCCGTAGCATATCGCCTACTCCGAGGTGATCTCTGCCTAACATATAAAGCTATGTCAAACCCAGAGCTGTTGGACATGCTACACCTAAAGAAATCCCAATCCCTCCAAGCTACATGCTCTAGGGACCTAAACCTTGTCACCGCAATAAACAAGACATGCTGGAGGGATAGATTCCTATCCCAGAGACTTCCCATACTCTGGAACAGGCTTACCCATCTGTGTCAAGCAAAGTTCTTCATTAGCACTCTTCAAGAAAAATCTTGATGAGTGGATGGGAAATAGGAAATACACCCTGGGGATCACTTCTGTGTCTCTGCTGGACAGTGGCACAGGAAAATAACTTTCTTGGTTGGCGTAAGCTATGGTACCTTGCTGGCTAGGCTTACGTAGGCCCTTGTGCTGATAGCCTAGTACCTACCTATGAACACTAGTTTTATGTGTGTTTATAATGGAGTTACATATTTACTGGTTTATTTCTTAATGCAGACAAGGGATGTTTCTTTATTGAATTCAAGAAATTTTCTGGAAACTTTTTGGGTGTTTTACAATATCACGTCAACATCCCCTTAACAATTTATCACATTTTCATCATTTTCATGAATTAAGACATTCTGATGAAATTCTTGCTTGATTAAGAACAAAAGTGCTTCTGGAGTCATGTTGTTATTTTATAATTACATTGAAGCTTACCTGTTTTTGTATGTTGCTTCTTGTCTTTGTTCATTTTATTTGACAGCTCTGTACCTCTTCCTGTTCCTTCTTCATTCTCTCAGTTCTTGCTTTGTTTTTCAGCCTGTCTTCCTTATTATCTTTGCCTGTTCTATGAAAAGAGGTAAAATAGTTACAGACCATTAACCCTCAAATTATGGATTTGATCCCCCCCCCCTCTGTTACTGCTCCTATTGTCTTTCAGGTTCATCATGACCCTCATTCTTTATGGACCTTCACAGCAATCGTTAATGACATCAGACACATTATTCTCTGTTAAGCTATTCCATTAGCTTTTTTTTTTTTGAGGGGGGGGTTACTACAATTGCTTGAAAGCAAACTGTCTTTAACACAATTATATATCTGCAATTGCATAAAACTATTTACTCCAGTATATATCACCTGGGTCTATATTAGATTATCGAAGTTTCAGAACTTCGAACACCATATAGTCGACACCATATGATCTAAGTATTGAAACGTAGAAAATCTAAAAACAAAAAAAACAAAAGCAAGCCCCCCTGCACACACCCTGCTACTTAAATATACCAACTCCGAGATTGCACTTTAATAGAGTATGGTGCGGAAAGGGAAGATTTCCCTTTCCTATGCTGTAGGGTGATCTCAGAGTTAGTATATTTAAGTGGCAGGGGGTGTGGGGGTGCAGGGGAGGCTTGCCCCATTGCTTAAACACTTTTAGTTTACTTTCCTTTGTTTCTTTTTTTAGATTTTCGAAGTTTCACTACTTTGATCATATGGTGTCGACCATATGCTGTTCAAAGTTCTGAAACTTCGATAATCTAATATAGACCCATTTCACCTGTACCACATGTAGTCGAAATAAAACTAGTTTTGTGAGATTATAAACTGTACAAAATTATAAAAATCTGTTTTTTAGAAGAGTAAGCACCCTGTGAGTAATACAGTGGAAGAGTAAGTAGCCTTAATGCCTCATACCAAGAGTATCTCCGGTTCAGTTCTCAACAGGAGTGCATTTTCTGTGAAGTCTACATGTACCCCCTGTGTTCATGTGGATTTTTCCAGGTAGTCTAGTTACTTGCCACTTCCAAAAGACATGCATTAGGGGGATTTACAAGACTAAGTTGTGTGTAGATATGCAAGCAGTGTGTGATATGAAGTAAAGGTGTAGCAATTTACTTCTGTTCAATACTTGCTTAGTGAACTTTGTTAATGATGATGGAGTTCATGAGGTCACTATAGGAGTCAGAAGAAACGTGTAAACTTGGAAGAAGCACCCTGCACCCCCTACTTCTCTTTCTTCCTCTCCCTCTGTCTCTCTTTTTTTTTTTTTTTAGATCATTCTAAGTCAGAGAAAGAATGATCAGTTAAAAACACAAAGGTACTGTTTTACTCTTTCTCAGATGTCAAGATTTCAAACATGCTGTAGAAAAGTTAAGATTAGCAATCAGGTTTTGAGCACATA
Organism: Protopterus annectens; assembly: GCF_019279795.1. Lineage (NCBI taxonomy): Eukaryota > Metazoa > Chordata > Ceratodontiformes > Protopteridae > Protopterus > Protopterus annectens. The sequence continues at coordinate 1,378,689,766 of NC_056737.1, forward strand.
AAAGAATCTCCTTTTATACACTTACAATTATCCAGGTTCTTTCCCCACCTTGTTATCACTCATGTCTCCTTCTTTCCTGCATTGTTACTCAATGTATCCCTTTCAGCTTCATTACCTTCCTCTTCCTTTTTCTTGGGATGCTTACTGTTATGATGATGGTCCATCTCCCTCTTCACAGTCATTCCAATAATTTTTCAGTTTGCTCCCCACTGACTCTTTTGTCTTACTTCAGAAATCCCCTAAGAGTCTGTCCTCATCAATTCTGTGCATTCGTCTGAGTCCTTAATGGTATGATCTGCATGCTAGCAGACAAAACATTAATTTTGCTTGGGTATTGTGAGAGTATTTCTGCATCTGCCTGCATACTTTACTTCTATAATATGCATTAGACTTTAACAGGTATGCTTCTGATGCCCAGTTCAGCTTTATTGGTATTGTCCTCCTCTCATGATTGGTTTATCATTTCTGCATGCTGCTACCTGTAATAGGACATTTGTGTTAAATGAATACTCTTGTTTTTGTCTAAAGCTTTATTTATTCAAACGTTTTGTGCACTCTTCTCTGCTTTACAGTGGTTAGAAGTTTGCTGTTGTGCTTTGATTATGGTCCATTTGGTTCTAAGCCACCAAGGTGACAAATGACTCAATCCCTATCTTTATTAGTTTCATAGACTGGTAGGCAAGCATGAGGTAGTCAGTCTTCAGACCGTTTTGGGCTAGTAATCCACATATATAAGTTTCTTCTAGCTTAAGTAATGGAACCAAATGATAACCTTGAGGAGAATTTGTATCTAACCATCCAGTTGCCAAGATTTAGCTTGGGAGTAGCCATAGGACCCCTCCTTTTTACAGGTAGTGGAAATGTATTACAAAGATGGATGACATGGATATGAAGCCATTACACCAACATGTTTTATTAAGTCTTTGTTGTAGATTTAGGTCCTTATAAGGGCATTTTAGGATTGATTTTCAAAGGTATAAGAGATCAAAGAAGATGGGGCCTTTCATGACTCAGAAGGTTAAATGTGGATTTCCATAGAGGAGTCTGTAAGAGAATGAATAAAGAGAGATGTCTAACAGTCTCTTAGAATAGTTCAGAGTCCTGAAAGCTGTTATCTTTTTAGTTAGCAATGTCTGTGGTGTCTCAAGCTGGGTGATATGTATAAATGCACATAAAGTGGAGCATTATATATAGTGTACTAAATTAAAGATGCTTGAAGAGGAAATAAGACTTTTTTGTCTTTTTCTGAAATGCCGTTGGATATTAGTTGGACCAGATAAAAGGGTACTACAACTATTATAGAAACATGATGGCCAAATATATGGAATTATCCAAAAAGGGTGACTTGTTATTTAATAATGGTATCATCAGGTTATAAGGATAAATGAATGTATACAACATTGCTCACATTTAATTTGAGAATGTTGTCCCTCCATAAATTATTGGCAAAGCTTAACCCTTAAAATACCATTTGTATGTCTGTGGATGAATGTATAACTATACTCACTTTGTAACTTTCCTGGATATTGGTTTGGAGGATTTGAAATAAATGCTAAATAGGAGAAGGTCCAACACTAATCATTGTAGGGATACTGCTGGCAACAGTTTTACTAAAAGAATAGCACCAAAACCCCAAGCTGCATGGGTTTTTTTCAGATAATCAGTTTGTTATCCATCACACAATATATGGATTTCTATTTAGGTTAACAGATCTGTTAATAATGCATGCATTGATAATGCTATCAAAAGCTTTGGCTGGATCAAGATAAGCAGTATACACTGCAAAGCCTCTAAACACCACTTCATTGTGCTTTTTGAAGAAGGAACAAGGAAGACTGTCAGAACAATTAGGAAAAAATATGACATTTTATATTAGAAGCTTATACATTTTCCAGTAGGTGAGAATCAGCCAGCTTAACACGTTTTGTCCTGTTTCCAAACCTGTTGTTCTAGGTTCCAATCACTCTAAAATTAAAACCGCTATCATGCACCAGGTTGAGCTTTGTATAAAATAGAATGTATTATGAATTTAACATCAGATTAACAAATATCAGTCAAGAAAGTGCCACTGAATTGTTGAAACAAAAAGATACTTTGAGTCGTTGAATTCTTTCTTATCAGATTCGCCTTGTTTAATTGTCTCTTAGCATATTCTCATTCTTTAATTGTGTTGGGCCTTGCTGTTCACTGACAAATAGTACTACGTTCTGTATCCTCACTCACTGGGAGTTCCAAAACAAACAGAATATAATCCCTTGCTCGTTCTCGCAGGCTATAGTGTAGAGAAAAGTGCAGTTCAGTTCACTCTTGCTCACTGCGAAATGGATCTGACTTTGTGGGTCAGCCAGGTCCTGCACTGACAAGCTGTAATATCACAGTCTTTGGTACTTTATTTGTCAAAGTGTACAGCAGTATAACAATCCTACAGCAAAGCATTTTCATAGTCTCTCACCTGCAGTGGCTAAGGCGGATGTTCAGGTATGACTAGAGAAAGAAACATGAATGAATATCTGAAAATCTGACCTTCTGAAAAAATTCCCATGCAGCAGATCTTTCTACCAACAGCAGGAAAGGCTTTTCAAATTCCTTTGTTCTGTCAGGGCAATAGTGAGTCCAGCTGTGGGTACATGATTTCTGTTTTTTCTGTCAGTCATTGGGAATAGTTTGCTTTACTTTCCACATTTCATTATTTCTTTGACTAAAAAAAGGCCTGGGAAAGAAAAGGATGTACTATCCTTGCAGCCAAAAACAACTTTCACATTTTTTTTTTTTTAACCCTTTCTGGCCTTTTGACACATTAATATCCAAAGCAAGACAGTGTTCAGTTTCATGTATCCAGCTTTGAAATCTGTTCTTAGTGATGGCAACCATACCAAATGTACCGATATTTACCAGTTTTGAGGTCAAACTAATGGGGTGGCCCCTTCAATTTCTGATTTTATTTTCATTTATAATTTTAAAGTATGGCTGATGTCATCACATGTCGCCAGCATGTCCTGCAATGTCATCAATGTGCAAGAGCATGCATGATGACCTCAGCTTCATGACTACCTGTCGGACTTCTTGGATCGTTTTGGTCTGAAATTTGAATGGATTGGAGAGTGGAGGAGATGGTGGAGTAGCAGCAGCAGCAAATGCTGAGCAGAGCTGCTTCTGTGCACATTACACAATTTCAGTTTTGAATTTGAACTTCAGTTCGAACTTCGAAGTCTTCTGCAGACTGCAGAGTAGTATAGTGCAATAGTTTAGAGATGGAGGGACAACCCAGACAGGACACAAACAGACAGAAACACACACACACACACACACACACACACACACACACACACACACACACACACACACACACACACACACACACAGCTCCCACTAAACCACTGTCCGCAGGATTAGGAAGAAGAGGAAATTTACTTTTTTCTGGTGGCTAAACCTCAACTTCCTCAAGGTAAGTTAAAAAGAATAATAAAAAAATGCATATAATAAAAAAAAATGTATGATCATTATGGGAGCAGCTACTGTGCAAACCCTCTGGTTGGTTTGATTGTCTTTCAAATGAATTACAGTGATATTTAAAAATGAATCATCACAACCTTGTAAAATTGACTTGTCTACTTAGCAGAGCAGACACTAGTCTCTGAGTCACTCATACATGTTTGATGCATTACTTGTGGCAGTCTGGCAGACAATCTAAGCAGTATTCAGTGATGAAAACATCTCACAGCAGTGCACATTAATGTTATTAGTGCAGGTTTCAGTACTTCTTGTTCAGTGAGCCTTATCTGTGTTTCAGAAACACATTAATAGTAGCAGTAGAAACATTTTGCCATTTGATTGTAGTGGTCATTCTGAACTTGTGCCCCTAGCATGATCGCCATAGAATGTGTAATGTTCAAGTTTTAATTTATTTTGAATGAAGAGTGTTGCTAAAGCGCCATGCACATCATACATTGTTTAGGCATTTTGAAGAACACATTGTATTCCTTTTCATCATTCTGCTCAGAAGGATTATTGTTAGATGGTGAAGTTGTCTGCATGGATTCCATTGTTTCTTGTGCATTTCCTCACACCGTGTTTGGGGAGTTTATTTATTTATTTTCCGGCTCCAAATGCGATAGCAAAGCAAATAGTAACTGATCATTTTCATATTAGGCTGCTGTGTAGGTATATATTTTATTATGTAAAATCTGTGTGAGCTATCATGTGATGGGTTTTGAGCTGTTTTCTGCTCTTGTAATTTTCTGTTAAGGTTGAAACATAATAAAATCCTTTTCATAGTAGCAGAGTATCCAGTAACATTAAAATGTGCATTTGGTAGGTAGAAAACTGTTTTTATAAGTAGCTTGGATATATTGGTAAGGGTATATTTGTGCAATAGTTGGGGTAAGCCCTTTTCACTAAGAGCAGTCAGGCAAAATGATATAATTAAATGATAAAACAGAATAGAATTTTACTAGGGCTCTACTATTATAACAGATCAACTGCTGGTGTTTGAACAGGGTGTCTCTATGACTGATATGGTTGCTCAGCAGCATCACTGTCATGTTATTGGGGTGGATGGGGTGTGACTGGTAATAGACGTCTCACATTCTGGGTATTGGGGTCATCTACAGCCTCACAGCCCAAGCACCTCTTTTGGAGACTGGGATGGAATGTTGTAAAAATAGGGTACAAGGTACTCCTGTTAGAGAGATTATGTCATCTTCTGTGGCAAATTAGGTAAGGCAAATCCAAGGAAAAACATTCAAAAAGATCTTGTTCTGAACTTTGAGATAAGTACACACAGAAGTAGAAAAATGGGGGATTGCAGTAAGATGCATCTAGATTAGGATCATAGAGAGATATAGGGGGCACAAAAACATCATGTAGCTTAGTAAACAAACCTTTCAGTTTTGTCTGATTACATTGCCATACACCATTCTCTTATATTTAAAATTTAGGTTTAAATTTGTCTTTTTTATGAGTGACATTCATCTATTATTTTACTTAGCATTTAAAGCTGCTTTTAAATCTTTATGTATTCCTATTGGTGTACAGTATCCTATTTCTGTCTCCTTCACCTCTGTTCTGTGCTTAGGCTACTGAACCCTGGTCCACATCCACTTACAAGGCCAGTTCTTCACAAAGTGCTCTGTACATCCCCATCTAACTTATTGTGGTAGAGCTCACAGTAGTAAAGACTTTTTTTTTCAATCTAATAATGGAACTGAGAGTTGGGGAACTAATGTAAATAAAACACTATTGTTCTCTGGTTATATTTTGTGTTTAATATTTTGTCTGTTCTTCAATTTGTGGTTGAATGTCCATATCCCACAATTCCATTGGAGTGGGTGGGGTTACATAATTATGTGTTCAAAATTAATGTTAATCAGCGTACAGATTTTTGGGGAGTTGTACCTACTCTTCATGGGTCTTTGTCCAGATTTTTGATGTTTCTGGGTTGAGAAACTCTATGTACAGATAAAAAAGTTGTCAGAAGATGGGTCCAGAAGATTGTGCCTGGTATGATGCTAGGAAAACAAGTTTGAAATTGCATGCCTTTTGCTGAAAAAAGGATATAGCTTCCAGACACAAAGCTAAGAAAACAAATCCTTGATTGTATGTCTTTTTTGCCTTTCATTTTTCATTCTCTCTATTACACACTAACAGAGTGTATCAGGAGGTTAGCAAGAGTAATACGTAGTGATATATGAAGGCAGAATTAATAAATGCAATCAGAATACAATAGTAGTGGTACTATACAAACTATATGTGATGTCAACAATAGTGGAAATGTATAACATTTCTCTGTCTACCTGTCTGTCCATCTATGTATATTTTTTCTTTGAATCAAAGTTTTTTTTTTTATCAACAGGATACTGAATTGCTGTCAGTCTGAGTACAAGATTTTGCCAATGTCCAAATTAATGAGATCCGAAATAAGTCCATGGATCATCTAAGGCTAGTGAGACTAATGGGTGTACAATGTACCATGTTTATGTAATGACATTATAATGTTTGTTTTCCAGGCTTCAGGGATATAAGCTGTAATGAGGCAGAGGTTAAAGAGTTATAGAAGGGGTTTCTATGAGGTTATATTTGGAGCTAATAATTATGCATCCTGGTATGTTTTCCATACTATAGACATAGTAATTTAGCTTTTGAGACTTCAGAGATAAATTGTTCCATAGTAATTACAGATTGTAGTTTTGACTGGGGAATCTGTGGAACATTTATAACTACAGGTGGAGTAAAATAGACAATGTCTTTATATGGTAGGATATTAGCTATTTTCTTTGGGTCTGAGTGGACTATATTGTTATTGACAAGCTCAAAACATTGTATGGTATTAGTTTTAAACTCCTGGAATAATTAAAAATATTTTGTAGTTGCATTTGGTTTTGGAGGCTATTTTAAGTTCATCTGAAGCTTTAAACGTCCTAATGGCACCCTTACATTATTTGCTACTTTGTTAAACTAAACCTTTAAGACATGTAGAAAATGACTTATTGTAAGTATCAAGTTTTTTTTTTTTGCTTGTTATATAGTTTATTTGAATGGCTATTCCACCACAGGGGTTGTTTTTTAAACATTCCATTATAGTTGGTGCAGATATAATTATTTGAGTGTAAGCAGAACTCAGAGGCAAAGGCAGCAGATTTAACAATGGGTCTATCTGAGGATGATTGTACTAGAATGTAATTAGGCTATTAAGAATTTGTATAAGAGGGTGTGGCTAAGATGCCGAGGTGATAGCAGCACTCTTCTGATGCTCTGCCTGTAAAAATTGTTTCTGACAGGATTTTTGTGTTCTAACTTAAAAAAACTTCAAAGTTTTTTCTCATATGTGGATTATCTACAAAGAAGAAATTTGAGTTTTCAGAGACTTTTATCAAGAAATTTCCTGTCAGAAGTTCTACAGCTTAGTACAACTGGATATAACCATGAGTCATACAAGAGCCTCTCCTCAAGACACTTCCATGAAAAAAGAACTTCATACAACAATTTCCAGCATACAGGACCTCTCTGTGAAAATGGATAACTTAGACAAAATCATGGAGAACATGAAAAAGGAAAGTAAGAAACAAATAGACTTGAAAAAATTAAATTATTACTAAACATTCTGAACAAATAGCAGCCATAGAAGAAACAGTAAATGACATTGATGGGAGACAGATGGAAAATGACACTCAGAATGCCTTCTAAAACAAAACAACCATTTACTAGAAAAAGCAGAAGATCTGGATTCCAGATCAAGAAAGAACAATATTAGAATATATGGGGTACCCAAAAAAATGGAAGGAAGTAATATGGTCCTGTTTTTAAATGAATGGCTGCCAAAATATCAAACCTTCCTTAGTTCTTCTCATTCGGAATTGAGAGGGCTCACAGGTCTCAATACAATCTTCAATACATCTATCTGCAAGAATCCAGCTGCAGTGAGATCTATAATAGTAAAGTTTTTATCTACACAGGACAAAGACCTAGTACTGAAAACAGCATGGTCGGGAAATCCAATTTAACTCAGTGGGAAAATATAAGGTTTGATAATGACTATACTTCCACTACAATAGCAAAAAGAAAAGAATGTGTCCCTCTCATCAAAAAAATTGAAAAAGGCTGATATAAAAGCTCAGATCTTATTCCCTGCAAGAATAAAGATTACCCTCTCCTATGGTCAAAAAAATTTTCAACAGCCTCGAAGAAGCAACAGATTTTGTTAAAAAAAAACTGTTGGACAAAATAGAAGATATAGCTATTTCACTTCCAATCTTCAAAGACGAGCTATCAATGGCAAATTATTTACAAATGACAAAACCAATAAAAAAACTAAAAGGGAAGTAAATCTACTAATTCTCACATGTAATATTATTCATCCGACAGAATGTATCTAAATGTTATAAAAACAGATGAACAGAGACCCTAAGGTAAAGGTAAAAATCTTCTTGTATATATCCTTTTTTTTCTCTCTCTGATAATTATAAAAATAGAAATTTATATATGGTGTTTAATCTGCATATAATTGCTTATTACTTGATTAGAAGAATATATAGACACTAAGTGTTGCTGTTATACTGACATCTTTCTGTATATATCAATTGTGCCTCATGTAGTTTAAAACCTATAAAGAAATAAAGTATGTAATACCATTGAGGCACAATATGCACTTAGGAAAATTACTGTTGGGAGGTAAAAGTAATAACTTATGCTTTTTATTTAATGGTGAAATACACTGTGGGTTACATAGAAGGGGGGGGGGACAGTAAAAATGCAGTTCTTAAAATACAGACAGATTGTTCTTTATTATACCATACTGAAATTAAGAGCAGAATGTAGAGAAATTGATGTTTTATGCTTACAACTGATTCAATATGTTTAAAACCATAGTGCCTTTGTAGTGTATTTATCAATACAGTGACCACTGTTAGACTAGCTGTGGCAGTGGCCATTAATATAATAGTTTCTTTTTTATCACCAGCACGGTGGTTGTGCATTTTTAGTTCCTTTTTTTCTTACTCAGATGCAAAAATCTTGCTAATACTACCCTCAAGACATTTTTTACCACTAGAATGTTCAAAAGCTTCACTTAGAGTCTCAAGTGCAATACAGCTGTTTTCTTGCACACAACAGCTCTCCTGTTGATTTGTTGACCTTTGAATTTTCGTCATCACTGTCTGACATTATGCGACGGAAAGGATGCTGAATTTCAGTAGCTGGGCTTCACAATGGACTGTACGAGCTTTTTTAAGCTTCAAAAATGCAAATCCATTTGAAATTGAGCAGGAAAAGGTACTGGAAATGTTTTTATTTGCAAGATTATTCAGTAAAGCATTTTGAATATGAAAACAACATGTTTAATTAACCTAATAGGTACAGATAGTTGTATGTAATGCCTCTAATGTCTAGAACTGCCAGCGTAAACTAAAGTTGCTTAATAGAAGTAAAATGCAGTAATGCTGTACTTTTGGTATATAAATTCACACTATGATGGGTAAAAGGGAAAAAGAAAAGGATACAATGGCACCTCTGTGTTTAGAAGTATGTGTATATATATATATATATATATATATATATATATATATATATATGTGTGTGTGTGTGTGTGTGTGTGTGATACTTTATGCTAACTTTATGGTTATGTGCAAATCTACAGATTCAAACCACAGAAGTTACAGAAGATGTATGCTTTTTTTTGTGTGTGGATATACAATAGTAAGGAGATATAATGGGGGCAATTTGAAACACCTCTTACTCAAGTGAATGGCAGAATATGATAAGGTTCAGAATTATTACAGTCATCCCTCTTTTGCTCTTCACAATTCTTATACAATGTTATCATGTACTCTGCAAAAGTTGATATAAAAAATGTTGGTAATTATATAATTCTCACTTTATTCATGTGCAATTTGTGTTAAATACTAGCTAAGTTAAAGTTATGTGGTCACTATATTTATTATATTCTATTGCAAAGTCTTAGAATCAATTACAAAATATAGAGGGTTTGATATACGTGTGCAATTAAGTCAATTACAATCTGCAATAGAATATAAGCGTAATGAGTAACAAATGCTCTACTACTTAACAGATTTAGAGCTTTTATCATTTGAAAACTGAATGGTTTGTGTCACTGTTTTCTGATGCTTCATTTTATGTTCATAGTTGTCTGACTGAGGTAATTAATATGTAATTTAATGACACCCTAAAGGGTTGATTAGTTGTCCTACACATAATAGGAGAGTTGTCATATTTTGATACATATTGTGCTATTCATTAAACCAAGGCAGAAGCATTAGACTGATAATGGCTAACGATTGTAGGATGGTAGAAGGTGGCTTCAATGACTTGCTCATTGAACCAGGAATATCATATTCCATGTGTAGAGTTGTATATAGTTACAATTACATATATTTTTGTCCATAATAGAATGCATAACACTAAAATGTGTCTTCAAATTTGTCTGCTTATAAATGTTTCAAGTAATACCAATGGCCTTAATAATAATATAAAGAGAGGAAGTTTATGTAAGTATCTCAAAACAAAGTGGACATTGCTCAGGGGTGGCTCGTCCTATTGGACTGTAGGACTGCAGCCCACCCAGCTGAAAATGAAAAATGTAACAATAACTAAAGAAAATAAAAAAAATAACTAAAGAAAATAAAAATAACTCCCAGAACGTACCCCGCACATGTGTGTGAGCATTCCCGGAAATTGCACGCACGTATTCCCAGAACTAATCCAGACTGAGTAAAGAGCAGTCCGGATTCGACAGAAGGCAGCATACAGCAGAAATGCCCAGGTGTCTGTGCGGTTAGACCCACACAGACTGGAAGGAGACTGGACTGCAACGTCTGCAGGCTGGATATTTTAAACACAGGGTGGCCTAATGGTTAAGGTGTTTGCCTTACAAACACAAGGTACAGGGTTTGAGTCTCAGAAGGGATAATTGTCTAGGCTTATTTAAATTCAAGAGAAGTCTTGAGTGGATGGGAGATCGTAGGTTTACCCCGGGGGTCATCTCTGTGTCACTACTAGACAGAGGCACAGTAAACTAAACCCTAAATGGGCGTAGTATTCTCATCCTAAGGGGTGGTGAAAGCCACACACACTCTGACTAGCCTTATAAATGCCCTAGGGCAGATAGCCTAGTATGAACCTATGAACCTCTCACAGGAACATTTTCATTGCAGGAACATTTGGATTAATGGACTTGGTTGCCAACGACTGTGACCTATCTTTCAGAGCTGCCTGGGACTTTTCAACAGGTGTGTGTGTACATTTCCAAAATCCCTAGCTACTTCCCACATGTAATATTAAATGGAAAATATGGCCCAGACCGCAGAATCCTTTATAAACGCATTCTATGAACACCTTCAGGAATGCATGGATCATGCGATCCCAAATAAAACCAAGACCCAATCCTCCAAAGGCAGACGTCCTGTCTGGTGGACCCCAGCCATAAACAAGCTATACAATAGAAGGAGGAAGCTACTAAATGACAGAGCAAAATTCCAAAAAGGGAAGGCATCTCTGATCAGTATTAGCAAAAAACTACAGGCACTCATAAAATCGTCTAAGGCCAGCTTCAAGAGAAAAATTGCACAGGACACTAAGGATAATCACAAGGCTTTCTTTAGTTATGTTAGGAACCTGGGTGGTAATTCCCAGATATGCTCAGAATTAGTCCAAAATGACAAAAAATACACCAAACCCACAGTCATTGCCAACATCCTAGCTGACAGGTTCAGCGCAAACTTCTCCCCCCCCTCCCCACCAAAAGGGCAAATATCTATTCCAGTAGAGTGCTGCCCCCCTGACATCTCGGGTGCTCAGGTAAGAGCCGCCCTCTCCAAAGCAAAAAACACAGCATCAATGGGACCAGACGGTGTCCCGGGCTGCGTCCTACATGAACTCCAAGAAGAGCTAAACCCAAACATAAAACTACTGTTCAATCTCAGCCTTACTACAGGATATGTACCCAAAGAGTGGCGTACAGCAACTGTGGTCCCTCTCCACAAAGGTGGTGCCACAACGGATCCTGGAAACTATCGCCCCATAAGCCTGACTAGCTTGGTCTGCAAAGCTATGGAAAGGATAATCATGGACCTCATAAATAAAGATATTGGGGACCTACAGACACTGGATCCTACCCAGTTCGGCTTTGTTAAGGGCAGATCCTGCCTCTTAAATCTGGTTGATTTCTTTGAAACAGTCACCAAGGCCATTGACGAGGGGAAGGTGGTCCACACAGCCTACCTGGACCTCGCAAAAGCCTTCGATACAATACCCCACTCGGGCATTATAGATAAGCTTACCAGCTTAAATATAAACCCCTATGTCACTAGATAGGTTGCAAACTGGCTCAAGGACAGAACCCACATGGTTAGAATTGCTGGAGCCATGTCAGACTCCAAACCAGTTACAAGTGGCGTCCCACAAGGCTCAGTCCTGGGACCTCTCTTGTTCAGTATATATTTCTCGGAGGTACAGGCCAACACGGAAGGACTGTGGCTGAGGCGCCATAATCGACTCTCCAGCCGACACAAGCATCCTCCAAAAGGGCCTCACAGAAACAGACAACTGGTGCCAGAGCCATGGCCTCAAGCTAAATGCCAAAAAGTGTATAGTCATCCCCTTTGGCAAAAACAAAGTGCCCACAAATTACCACATAGGTGGTAATCCATTAAGTACAGAAGAAGTAATTAGGGACCTGGGGACCCAAGTTGATAGCAATCTCTCATTTGACAACCACGTGGCCAAAGTGGTTAGAAAAACATTTTATATAGCCCACCTAATCATGAAGGGATTCACATCTAGATCAGGGGAGGTCATCGTGCCTCTTTACTCATCCCTCATCAGGCCCATAATTGAGTACAATGCCCCTTTTGGGATGTACCTTAGCAGACACCTGCAGCAACTGGAAAGACCCCAAAAGTACCTCACCAAGAGTGTCAAAGGGCTCAAACAGATGCCATATGCTGCCCGGTTAAAGAAACTCCAGCTCTACTCAGTGGCATACCGCCTGTTCAGAGGCAATCTGTGCCTGACGTATAAAGCCATGTCCAACCCGGAATTAATGGACATGCTGCACCTCAGAAAATCCAAATCCTATCGAGCTACACGCTCGAGAGACTTGAACCTCAGCACTGAAATAAATAGGACATGCTGGAGGGACAGATTCATAACCCAGTGGCTCCCTTCACTCTGGAATAAAATCCCAGTCCAGGTTAGGCAGAGTCCCTCATTGACTCTCTTCAAGAGGAATCTTGATGAGTGGATGGGAGATCGTAGGTTTACCCCGGGTATGACTTCTGTGTCACTGTTAGACAGAGGCACAGTATACTGACCTCAAAAAAAGGGCATGGCAAAATTAATTTAAAATGGGTGGCGAAAGCCAAACACATTCTGGCTAGGCTTATAACTGCCCTAGGGCAGATAGCCTAGTATGAACCTATGAACCTATGAATATTAGAAAGCAAATGGGGGGTGTGGGGGGCAAACAGAAGTGCTTAAAGAGTTTAGCCCTTATAAGAGGTGTTCACTACAGAGGGAGTGAAGGCGGGCTGTTTAAAAGCATTGCTGCTTTTTATGATTACTAAATGACTCTGGAGTGTGCAAAAATAAACAGAGGTTTTTGCCTTTAGAGATCTTGTTCTATGGAGTAAGGCTGTTCTATAAATATTATTCTGATATCACATATACAGGAATTCTAACTTTCTCTTTTTAAAAACAGAATTGCTTACTGAAAGAAATAGCAAATATTTCAGTATGCTGGATAGCTTGAAACTATTAGTACAAATAACACAAAAGACATGGGACTGTTTGTGTGTTGTAACATTTACAATTCCTTAAAAAGTGCAGTATTAAAAAAAATGAAAAGCAGAATTGCTTTTAAAAACACTTGCCATCTGGAAATGTTTACATAATCCTTCCTTTGTGTGTAAATACCTGTGTATGAGAAGCAGATAACTGAGTGTATAATTTATTATGAATTTGCTGTCTCTGTAAATACCTGGAGTGGCATAGTGAAGCAGTGAGTAACATTGCTTCCTAACAAGTTCTCTAATTTGATTCTGTGCTGGATTGCATTTGTGTGGAGTCTGCATGCATGGGTCTTATCTGTGTGCTCCAGTTTATTGCCAAATACATGTAGTAGTTAATAGACAGTATTCCAAATTGTTCAGATGTGTGTGCAGTGTGTGAATATGTGACCATTTGCATTGTGAAATAGATTTATACTCTGTCCAGACTCCAGAATGAGCATTGAAGCCTTGCACCTACTAGCTGCTGGGAGACGGTCCAGTATCCCTTTGACTCTATAAAAGGTAAACAGAGTTATTGTAATGAATGTAAATACCTGGATTTCAAAGGCAGATGACTGAGGGCATCCTAAATTGTTGTTTCTTCATATTTATTCGTATCGTGCCTTTGGACCTGGTCTGTGGCTGAAAAGGTTCTCAGAACCTGATGACTTGCCCAGTTCACAGATACTAAATTAATTAATAAATAATGACAAAAGTTAGAACATTTATGGTTTGGATGTTATAGCAATTTTAGAATGATCCCCTTACAAAAGTGTTTAGATTAGTGTAGCAAAAATATGTTTTCTTATTTTTTTTGGTGTGTTGGGATTTATCAACAGTTACTGATGCAAGCATTCATGTTTTTAAATTACTCTGTTATTGGTCCATCTGCCAAGAACAATAGTGCAGTACAGTAAAATAAACATTAACACTTGATACTGAATTATTTTTAAAAATTTATAGACAGTTATTAGCTACTCTTGAGTTGTCCTTCATGTGTCTCTTCATAACTTCCTTGTAGGAAAAATATGTGTTCCAGATACATTTTTTTAGTGTCACACCCTTTATCTGTGATCCAATGTTAGGGTGTGTGTGTGTGTGTGTGTGTGTGTGTGTGTGTGTGTGTGTGTGTGTGTGTGTGTGTGAGAAAATGCCCCAGATAAATATACCTGGTGGCTAGAGAGATTCAGGCAACAGTAGTGGTTAGAAAATAACTCAGACTCAAACCCTGTACCTTGGGTGCAGGTACCAAGAGCCTGAATTCTCTACCTACCATCACTTGTGAAACCTGCTCACATTTTTGCCTCATATTTTTGTTCTGTTCCTCATAAAATCTGTGGTTTTCTGGGTTTAATTCACTAAATAATGACAGGCATTCGAATTTCAGACTTCATATTCTTCAGAAAGTACATAGCAACGCACAACCTTTTATTCTAGCAATTTTCTAAGTTTATAAGATCAATATTTGAAATGTGTCCCTATTTTTGGGGCTGTATTCCCCCATTATTGGCTTTGTCCAGGTGGTTTGTGCTAAGAGGTTGAAAGCTATGGTGAGAACTGCATTCACTGAATATGTTGAACCTCAGCACTGAAATAAATAGGACATGCTGGAGGGACAGATTCATAACCCAGAGGCTCCCTTCACTCTGGAATAAAATCCCAGTCCAAGTTAGGCAGAGTCCCACATTGACTCTCTTCAAGAGGAATCTTGATGAGTGGATGGGAGATCATAGGTTTACCCCGGCTATCACTTCTGTGTCACTGTTACAGAGGCACAGTATACTAACCTCAAAAAAAGGCATAGCAAAATTAATTTAAAATGGGTGGCGAAAGCCAAACACACTCTGGCTAGGCTTATAAATGCCCTAGGGCAGATAGCCTAGTATGAACCTATGAACCTATGTTTGGGGGCTGTATTCCCCCATTAGCAGCTTTGACATGTGTTTTGTGCTAAGAGGTTGACAGCTATGGTGAGAATTGAATTCACTAAATGATAGCCATTTAAGTTTCAGTCTTCCCATGTTTCAAGAAACAGTTGATTTTGCATAGTGATATGTTGCTGGGTTCAAGACTTGGCAATGAAATGCATAGTAGTAATGCAGTATTTTATTCTAACAACTCTCTAAGATTATACAAGCAATGTTTAAAATGTGTCTCTATTTTTGGGATTTGGCTTTTTCCAGATTTCTTGTGCTGCAAATTTGAAAGATACACTTGGGTGTCAAGTGGATTTTACAAGGAGCTGAGAGCTTCAGGGGAAGATACGTTCAGTGCCACTTATGCTGAGTCTGCTTGCATTGTTAATAGCACAACAGGTAGTGTACTTTCTTTTGAAGCAGAAGGCTGTGGGTTCTACTCCCACAGTATGTAGCTACATTGCTGATACTGTACTGGGTTGTACTTTTAAAGGGATGGATGCTGCAGTCCTGAGAAGAGAATGCCCTCTTTGGCAGAGATACCTAGTAACTATGAACCTGTTATCAGTTTGCCATCCATTCCCTATTGAAATATTACTAGCTTACCATGTTTTAAATGCAAAATAAGCAATGTATTCCTCAAGGGCAACAGGCACTTTATTTGTAGATGAGACAATAAAATATAATGTTTGCTAGCAGCAACCTCTTCATTTGTTAAAGATCTCTTTAATGTGGAATTGTTTAGATGACTTTTACTTCTGCAGAGATTGTGCATATTTACTGATACTGGTGGATTTTAGCAGTTTGAATAGGCTTTTATGATGGCAATGTTCTGAATTGGACAGTTTTGCCATTATTGGTGCATGCATTTTGTTTTATTGCTTACTGGAAAAATATTCAAAACAATAAATTTAAAACACTTTTGAATAACTTTACTGTATTATATAAGGAATATAATTTAATACAGTCAGGAAGGTGCATCAAAGAACACATGTATGTTTCCTGTGCTAGGGGCCTATGATTTGAAAACAGCCCAAAGTTAATCTTTATCTGCCACTGGCCAGATGTATTTTCTTAGAATGTGGGTTTCAATGCTGTTTCAACGAATGTGAGTTCCAAGGGCAGAGAAGTTTTAATGCTAAGTCAGTTTTCATTGTGAGACTGCATTGGTTTGTTTAGCCGAAGTCTATTAGTATTTCTGCTGTAAAATGTAAAATGAAACTTAAGTCAAGAAGTATGCACATTATAGTGCTTATGGTAAATGGGGTGAAATAGCCAAACAATGGGACATTGGAATGGCTGCAGGGGGGCAGCCCCATTTGACCAAACTCAGACAGTCCCGGCTCAACTTTCCAGATTTTTGCAGAATGAATGGATTTTTGCTTCTTATTTTTGGTTTATTCCTCATAAAATGTGTGGTTTTCTGGCAAATCATTTAGGGATGAAGTCACGAAATAATGATAGACATTGTGTTTCAGACTTCATACCCTCAGAAAAATGCATGCTAAAGCAAGACCAAGTCTGTCAACTGTCTGTTTATACAAGAGCAATTTTTAGTACTGTTTGTATGTTACCCCAATATATTTGGCCTTGTCCAGATTTTCTGCATTGAGGTACATGCAAATAAATTGCTTTATAGAATTAGGTATATCCAAACCTCCCAACTGTCCTCGATTTTGGCTCAAAGTGCTGCTCTCCCCCTAATAATCCCTCCGCAAAATGGCAAATTTGGAAGAAATCATGGAGGGTTTACAATTAATAAGTAATTGTAATGATCAGAATTATAGATTACTTTTAATTTCAGAAATGCATGTAGATTCTCTTATTTTGTCAACTACTCAAGTTGACAGTACTAATGTTAAAAAAGTGTCCCTTCTTTGACAGGTTCCCAGCTGTGTTGTGTGGCTGGTTTATATTTTTGCATCACATTTTTGGTCCATTTTGATAAAATTGAGGTTTTCTGGCAAATTAGTGGCAAATCATTAAAGATTAAAGTTAGAAAATAATGACAGACATTTGAATTTTCAGATTTCATACCCTTCAGAAAATTCATACTAATGCAAGACCTACTATTCTATTATCTTTCTAAGTTTATAAGAGCAATATTTAAAATTGTCCTTATTTTTGGGCCTTTGTCCCACTTCTATTTATGGTTTTGTCCAGATTTCTTGCTCTGAGGTTGAGAGGTATGACAAATGTGTCAGGGTCATCACCGTCAACCAGAGACATTTCAAATTGTGACATACTTGTTGTACCCCACTCCCCCATGTAGTGATTCTGGATGTGTCCAAGCAAGGCAAGGAGCAGTTATGCAGTGGAAGTGTGCAGAGTATCCCACCATCCAAGGTAGGCAGAAGTACTACAGTGGCTTTTCATCTGTCCTTGATTTTGCAGAATGTTCTGGTTTTCTGTCATATTTTTATACTGTTGATTTATGCTTCTTATTCAGAAAATGCATGTTGTTGCAGTACCTGTTGGTCTGTGTTTAACTAGCAATGCTTTAATGACCATCAGGTAAGCTTGTCTGAGATTGTGTGATGCAAGTACGCTTTAATAAGCATACTGTTAAAGAATTACCAACACTGAAAGCCTTTTGTTGTGGCCATGCAGAGAATATTTACATAACTAGATAGTGTATAAGCCTTGGGTATTGAAATGCATATGACAGTATTTGTAATAAAGGACAGGATTACAGTATTTTCAGAACCTCATTACATTTGTTGGAGACTTGCAGTCATCTTTGCAGGCTTTACATGTAAACTAAAAATGCCAATCTATCATGTGTGGTCCATAACCTGTGCAGTAATCCTTTAAGCAATTTATCTTGAGCTTGTTTCTTGTTTGCTGTTCATATTTTACTTTGATCATGTTTTCCCCATGAAACAAGTCGATAGTTGTTGTTAGGCAGCAGGTCTTTTTTGGATAAGAAACATTTTTATAAGTGGGGGTATCACAGAGATTGCTACTTTCAGCATGTTATTTGGTACTTTTATAAAGCTGAATATAAATTATAATTAGAACTGCAGTGCAAGGAGAAGTGGTTTGAGTTGAGTACTGCTTGTTCTTTCATACTTGATTTTGACGGGCATTCCAGTAATGTATTTAAAAAGTAATTTATTTTTTTCATGCCTCACAACCTTTTTGTTTCCATCTAGATATTAAGTAAGCTGTCATGTAGCTGATGCACTGAAATATTCCTTTCATCTACATTTCATTTTGTCTTGATTGGACTTTTATAATGATGGTTTGGCACCCAGGGCAGCGTATTTAATTAAAGTCACAGTTTTTCTGTTTTTTAGCATAGCTCCACCCCTTTCTAGTTGGTCACACCCATGCAGCCCCCTTTGATTTCAAGTCACCAGCCACCACTGGCAATGCTGTTATACAAGAAACTCATTTAATAGAAATGGATGTGAATAGAATGTTTTTTAATGGATAGTCAATACTTGTTGAAGCTCATTACCAGACCAAGAGAAGGAGCACTATGATCTTGTGGAAAAAATCCCTACCTGTACCTAAAGTTATTGACTCATATTCAGACAAAAATGGTATGTTGAGTATGGTAACATTAGAGATAAACAAAGTATATCACTTTAGTTAACTTATACTGGATACATGGTATTGGAGCATAAACAGCAAATAAATACTTAGAATTAATCTTAATTAAAGCTAAATGAAACATTATATGTGCAGGAGACTTTAATTGTATCCTTTCTAAGAATACCACTACTACAAATGGTAATTTTAGACTGTCAGCCACAGCCAAAAAGCTAAACAATTTTATAAGCACTTCAAATATGAGGGATATCTATGCCATAAGAGAGTCAAAATCCATTCAATATACACAATACTGTTATAGATTTGGTAAACAAACAACTATAGACAAGATATTTGTTACCAATGACTTAATATCCAAGATACAGGAGGTTATGATCAGCTAATGCCCACCAACCGACCACAACGCTATCTTCTGGCAGAGATTATTTGCACATATTACTAAGCTAAAGGATTTTACAGCATGGCTATTAAAAGAAATAAAATCTTTTCTTGGTATCATTGATAATAATGAGACTTCTAGAATTATACTCTGGGATACTTTAAAATCATATCTGTATGGTAAAATTAAAAGTTGGTATTTAAACAAAAGGAAGGAAAGGGACAAGGAGTTAATAAGAATACAATCACAAATAGATACATTAAAAAAGAACTTAGACACAAAAGATGTTGCTAGAATTGCTGAAATAAAACAACTGAACCTGATGTACAGCGAGATTTTGAACCACAAAGTAGCAATAAATCCAGAGAGAATAAAATTACAAACTTATTCAACCAATCCTAAAAGTAATCATAGACTTGCAGTTAAATCTAAAAGCTTGACAAACGTCAATCACATTAAAGAAATGATCGATAATTCCAAGAAGAAACGTAAACATATAACCGATCTAAAAGAAATACTAGAGGCCTTTAGACCACATCATGAAACAGTAAATAGCAACAGTTCAAATAATATTGACAACACTCTGAAAGACGAATTTTTAAAAGACAACATAAAGAAAAAATTAACAAAGGAACAAAACACTGGACTACTAAAACCAATATCATTAAAGGAACTAAAGGAAAGAATACAAAACATTAAAAACAGTAAGGCTCCAGGTCTTGATGGACTAATAGGAGAATATATCAAATACGTCCAGATGAGACTGTAAGGATTTTAATTGATGTTTTTGAAGAATTCAGAAAGAATTACAGTGTTTTCCTTTCATGGAAATATGCCATGATTTCACCCATCTTAAAGCATGACAAAAACTCTAATTTAGTAACTTCTTATTGTCCTGTTTCTGTTTTGAATGTGGACTACAAGAATTTTACATCAGTTTTGGCAGGTAGATTAAATCACTTTTTGCCAGAAATAATAACAGCTCATCAAACAGGCTTTATCTCGCACAGAAAGGTTCAAGATAATGTCATTGGACTTCTAACCTTAATAGACTATGCAAACAAAAAAAAAAAGGATTTAATCCTTAGTTTGGATCTGGATAAAGCTTTTGATTCTATAAGTTGGCCATATTTATTTAAAGTATTAGCAATGTATAATTTCTCTTCAGATTTTATACAACTGTTAAGCAAATTATATACCACTTCTATATCATATATTAAAATTGCAGCTTTTTATCAGGACCACTTAAAATATTGAAAGGCACCAAGCAAGGGTGTCCTCTATCTCCTTTATTATTTGCTATATCAGTGAAACCCATAGCTAATCATATAAGAACTAATGACAAGATAAGTAGATTTTACATTAATGCAAGCTATAATTCCAAAATTCATCTTTTTGCTGATGATATTTTATTAACAATTGGGGACATAGACTCTTCAACTGAACACATTATAAAATCTCTACATAATTTTGAAAAGATTTTGGGCCTAAATTTTAATCATAACAAAATTTAAACTATTTTGCTGAATAAAAAAACAAACCCTATCCTGGAAAAATATAGTAATTTTAACTGGGCGAATACTGTGTTTAAATATTTAGGGATATATATAAAAACAAATTGGAAAGATGCTATTCAAATAAATTACACAATGTTAATAAACACTGTCAAGGATCGCTTAAATAAATGGAACAAAATGTTCTTTACCATGGAGGAAAGATTAACCTTAGTTAAAATGATTATATTACCTAAAATGTTGTATCTCTTCCAAACCATAATAGCTTCTCCTTCCAAAAAAATAATGAAGTGACTTAACTCTTTATTGGTTAAATTCTTCTGGTTTCTGAAAAAAAACAAGAATTAGTCACACATGGCATAACAGAAATTGGGAAGACGGTGGAATAGCTTTTCCACACTTAGAACTATACGCAGAATCAATTATTCTTAACATCATAGGTCAATGGCTAAATTATGAGTACACATCTAATTGGAAATATCTACATAAAACATTACTAATAGATAATAGTGTGGCAACAATAAACAATGATATGTTTTTTGAAGTAGAAAAGGTTTATCCATTCATAAAAAACTCTTGCCATAATACAAGTAAAAAAGATAATTATTCTCCCTTTGTTGACTACATAGCAAAGAACTTTAAAAAAATAATGAACAAAGATTACAAGATGAGAGACCTGTTATTTTTAATGTTTCCTATAGCATTTACAAACAAATGTTTGGACTCTTGCAACTTGGAAAAAATATGAGAAATTAAAAGAAATGGATTAGCATTCTGGTAATCAATTTCTTGACTCCAACTATATACAGGAAGCCACTTCCCTCATAGCAAGATATAACATAAATCAAAACAACTGGCTAAACATATAGACATTCAGAGAGTATATAGTAAATGAAATCAAAATAAGTCAAATAGTGAAATCCACATCTAGACCCAAAATTCTCTCACTTTTTTTCAAAATGAATATATTATGCAATAATGATAGGTTTTCACTGTCAAGACTATAAAGGACATTGCGAACAGACACAAATCCCGGATGAATCTTTATGGAATTATGCAGAAAATGTTAATAAATTCAGTTTTTCAGAAAAGGAAAAAGCAATAATACTTAAATCAATGAGTAATACCACATCATCTTCCTTTTGGAAAATCTACACATGGAAATTCATTCATAAAAGCTTCTTTACTCCTCATAAAGTGGCAATGAAGTCAGGAAAGGAAATATCTGAATGCTAGAAATGTGAAGAAACAGTATGTGCCAACTGGGCGCACATGTTTATAGAATATAAAACTGTAATCCCTTTTTGGCCGGAATTTAAATCTTTTATAAAAGCGTTGTGGTTGGATAAATGTGAAGTGATTGACTCACTGTTACCATTCAGTGCTCCAATACCAGCGTACATTCCAGGTACACAAGTGCACCTTCTCTGGTCCTTCCTTGCAATAGCAAAAAAAAACTATTTCCTCAAATTGGAAGAATAAAAATTATATAATTTGTGGAATTTATATCATTGGCCAAAATTGCATGTAATAGAGAATTGTTGACTATAACTTAAAGAACTTCACGAATGACACACAAGCAACTGGCTTGGTTAAAACTTATAAAAAATTGTTAGATAAAATGTGAATGTTTTGACAAACGCATATCTGTTATGGACACCGTATATAGTTAGGTTTATTTTCATTGTTTAATTATTTTGTTACATCTGTATTTATAAAATTCAATAAAAATGTGGAAAAAAAGAATTTATATAAGGTTGGCCTTTGAAAAGACCCTAAACATAGAAACATCCAGAGGTGTTTGAGCTACCAGATGTAAAGGAGAAAGATCACAGATCTTTAGTCTGGTTTAATGAGAGGCAAAGATAAAAAGGAAGTGGTCATGCAGGGGCCATACCAGTGATGATGAGATCAAGGGTATTAGAAAGCTATTTGTTTTAAGGAATTAACATTTATTAATCAGAGAAGTACTGGGTGTGATTACAATTTGTTGTGTAAATCAGCTTGTTTACTGGAGGGTAAGTGAAGTCATCCAGAACAGATGTTTTTAAACCAGCAACAAACAACAATCATGAACAAACAAATGCATTCATAACATGGAAAGGAAAAACACAGTCATGCTAATAAACTAACATTTAACAAAGAAAGAAGAACAATAAGCTGGTCTAAACAGACCATTTACTCATCAGATCCACAAGAGAGATCAACTTCAGATTTTAAACATGAAAGAAAAAATAAATATGGGTAAGGGTTCAACTAGGAACAGAATGCTGGTCATAAACAGGTTTAAAAATCATTCCACAGTTAATATAGAATATATATTTTTAGCTTGACTCATATGCAGGAATGCAGCCTACAAGGCTACAGGTCAGTGGGATTTTCTACTTCCATTTATAGTTTACTTAAAATAGACACTTGGATTACAAACTTCTTTTGCTGAATGTTCAGCCAACTGAAATGATTGGAACAATAAAACAATCAATATGAGGGGCAAGTTACTAAGTAAGGTGATCCTAACCCTTTCCTGTAATAACACCCACAGTTCAATAACCTTGCTGCATTGCCTAAACATGTGATAAATATCAGGCACTGCATTAAGACAAATGAACATTGCATACTGGGGTCTAAATGGAGAGTTGGTCACGGATGGAGAGATTATAAAATCAGCAAGAAAAGGAGAGTAGTATTGCTGGAAATGAATTAATCCTCAATTCGTGGTGAGTATCTTCACATGGTAGACCCTGTTTTCAAAAAATCTCAACAAAACAACACTGACATATAGACTGCATTTTTATATTGCATATATGATAGACAGAGATAGGTTAAAAAAACTAAAAAAGATAACTGGGTGTACACATCCCAGGGTAAAAAATTGCACAATCCTGGTGTGTGCACTGGTGCCCGGACTGGAAAACATGACAGTGTAGAATTTTCAGTTCATAGAAATATTCCTGCAATGGGGTTAAGCCAGGTTAAGAGGGAAAATGGTCTTCCTGTTGTGGAAGGAAGTAGTAGTCCACAAAAAAAACACAAAAATTAATAGGCCAAAAAGAGCCATAAAGGTGATAGAGTGGATTATTAATTATAAGAAAGAAATGATATATTGTTACCTTTATGCAAGAAGCCCAGAATTTGCAGGTAGAGGCAAATAGAGGAACAAAAAATACCTGCACCAGAAAAACTGTCAAAAGCATCAAATGCAAATTTGTGTTTATTATTGCAACAGATCCATAAACATTATACAGACCAAGAAACTTTGGGCCATTTGGAAAAAGACGCAAAAGAGGAAGTGTGAAAATACAAAGAAAACAACTAGAGATGTTTGAAAGGTATAAAAAAGTGGACATGGGAAAGAAAAAGATCTGATATGGTACAATATTTATGCAAATGAGAAAGACTAATTAATGCAACAAAGCAGCTGCAAAGATATTTGAATAAAAATACAGACAAAGGCACATAGATATGGAAAATCTCATAATACAAAAATAAGATCACAAAGGTGGAATGTAGAACAGAAGATTAGCAAAGCAGAAATAAACAGAAGCTGAAGTCATGGAATACCGTTATGTCACAACATGACGGAGTAATGAGTCCCCAAAGTAAAGAGAAACAGGTAGAGTGGGAGACATCTGAAGAAGTAATTTGGATGTGGGAAAGAAAAAGAAATTTATTATGGTGCAACATTTATGCAAATGAGAAAGCAAAACTAATCAGTCCAAAAACACTACCAAAGATGTTTGAAGAGAAATACAGGCAAAGGTAGCTGGATATGGAAACATTCACAACAGAAAAAATAAGTAAACAAATGGGAGAAGTAGAAAAGTGGATTAGTAAAAGAAAAGATAAAGAAATGTAAACTGAAGATATTGATTATCTGCAGTGTAGAAAATCTAACTCTGCTAACATCATATATTCCAATAAGAACAAGGTATCTGATTAAGGTGAGAGAACAAATATAAGAAATGGAAGAGAAGCCGAACTACAACTTTGAAAACTGAAATAAACAAGCTGAACAAACAGATTAAACATAGTGTGAGATAAGATCAAGAAAATTTGAAGAAAATTTATATTATTTTTATAGATACATAAGATGTGGAAGGAGTAAATTCATGCAAATTGATAAATTGTGTGCAGCTTCTAAAATTTATTCTCAGACATAACAGATTATAGATATATTTTCAAAATCTTATGCAAAACAGTTTGGCTCCACAAAAGGGGTAATAAGTTGTGTTAGTGACATCCAGGTAACCCCAGATACTGGAATCAAATTAGATTGTTTTGAAAAAAGAACTGTGCAAATTGGATCCAAAGAAAGCACAGGGAGGAGGCGTAATTATTAACAATGACCAGAGAACACTTAAGCAAGAACTTACAGTACCATTATATCTATTATTCACTAGGTCATGTAAATATGGGGAGATTGCTCAAGATTATAGACATGCGCTTATTAAATCTGTCTTTAAGGGAAAGGGGAATAGGACAATCCCAGAGTCATATAGACCCTTAAATCTACTTTCATGTTGTGGAAAACTAATGGAGTGGGTAATATTGGATAAGTTATTGTCAAAACTGGATAGTTTGGGTCTTGAAACCATATATCAGCATGCATATGTTGAAAACAGATCTATTACCAACTGTAACATGATATTCTATAACAATATAATAACAGCTATGAATGAAAAATTATGCTGTGCTATAATTTAAATAGATTTAACTTGAGCATTTGACAGGGTCATGCACAAAACACTGATCAATAAATTAGTACAACCAGGTATTGATGAACTCCTCATAAGATTGATAGCTGCATGGCTTACAGATAGGACATGGCACGTATCATACAGCAACTGGACAGGTGAAATCCTTGGTTACAGTCAGGGTGTCCCACAGGGCTCAGTCCTAGGCCCTTACTTGTTTAGATTGTCTCTTTCAGACCTAACTTTTTCATCTGAGGTGTTCTAAAGTCTGTATGCAGGCAACCTGAAATTGGTAAACTCAATTGACCATTTTGGCACATTAGAATAATATGCTGATAAATACATCAAAAACTAAGCAGATGAAATTTGGAAGACATAAATTGAAAGGTGAATATTTAATACAGCACACACTGATTGAAAGTGTAGACTCATTTAAGGACCTGGGTGTAAGGGTAGATTCAGTTATGAGTTTTTCTAATCATATCAACCAATTGGTTAATGATAGTTATAGAACTATAAGTTGTATAAAAATATTTATAAAATCTAGGAAATCAAAAATAATGAAGTCATTGTTAGTTACATTAGTCCCAAACTTGATTATGGAATAACAATATGGAAACCCTATAAGAAAACAAGCATTAGTAAACTGGTGGAGTACTGCAGAAATATACCAAGTGCATCCATGTATGTGAAAGTTTAAGTTATTATGAAAGACTAAAATATCTGAACTTTTACAGTGTCTCTTACAGATGTCTAAGATGAGATCTTATTCAGGTATATAAGGCATTTAGAGACCACTACCTCTGGGCATGTTTGGGGTTATCAAAAAGTACTAGAGAATCATCAGATAACCTATGTAGAAGATTTTATAGGAATGAGAAGCGTACTAATTGGTTCTCTGGCAGAGTAGCTGATGCATGGAAAAGACTACCGAATTACATTAAAGCAAGTACTAGTTTAGATATTTTTAAGAACATCCTGGACACTTATTATGGGACAAGTGTTTTGGTGTATTGGCAAGCTAAAAGGGCATTAATGCCCATTCTTAAAATATCTGTATATATGTATGCATACATGTATAACATGATGGAACAATGAGTCCCCAAATTAAGGAGAAACAGGTGGAATGGGAAGCATATGATCACTAGCCACATGAAGATACCCTGGAGCCTTCAGAACCAAACCAGTGAACAAGTTCAGTTTGAGTTGCAGAGCAATGGAGAGAGAAGAAAACAGTGTCAAGTCTCTTACAATCAATGTTGTAGAGTGATAGCCCAGTGAGTTCTCATATAAAAGAGCAACGGGTGACACAGGATGCAGCTGAAGAGTGCCACAGAAAGATGTTCTAGAACTTTGTGTTGAATGTTCACAGGAAATGGAGAACAAAAAATGTGCCTTCACTTTAAAATGATCTAAGGGAAGAGTTGCTTGACTTAATAAAGATGGGCAGACATATTAGGATTGATGAAGGAAGTCAGTAAGACCCAAAATGTTGGAAGTCTGATAAAAAACAGTAATCAAGACCATTAACAGAAATGCATGTGATATAACAGAAGTTAATAGAATATATTACTGTGCAGCTAAATTAATAACAAATAAAATCCTACCACAAAACACAGGGCAATAAGGGAAAAGAAGTGAGGAAATCAAACTCCATCACAGAAGCATTGAATACAGAATAGTATAAAGCAATTAAGACAAGAAGGGTCACTATTAGAAGAGTATAGAAGAAGAACAAGATCAGCAGAAATTCTTAGAAAAATAGACATGATAAAAGCAACATGCAGGATCTGAAAGGACTAGGAACTATCGTACACTAATTAAAAAAAGTTATGGTTGGCAGTAGAAAACAGGCAGTAAACCAGTGGAATATCCAGAACAATTTATTAGCGCTTTCGTTTGATACTGTCACCAAACTTCTTCTATCGTACACTATTGCAAATGATAAACTAAAGATACCAGCATAGGCAGGAAAATTTAGAAGATATGCATATAAATATAAAGGAAAAGTACAACATAAGCAATTCATTGACGATGAAAAAAGTTGTTAAGAGAATTAGGAAACAAAGCAGAAGGAATAGAAGCACCATCAAAAAAGGAGGAAATAGATACAATTTGGAGAAATATCTATGAAGACCCTATGGAACATAACAAAGATGCTGAATGGATAGAAGAAGCAAAAGAAAGAATAAAGAAGTTCAAATGTACAGGATATGGAATGGGATGAAGTAATGGTCAGAGAAATTGAAACAAAATTAAGAAAAGCCCCTAACTGGAAAACCCCAGGCCCAGATGCAGTGCCTAACTTCTGGCTAAAAGTATTAACATCTTTACACAATCATTTAGCCATGAGTAAGAACTACTTATATGCCCATCTTGAACAGACACCAACCCAGGTAACAACGGGGAAAATGATACTCCTTCTTAAGGATGAACCTGCAAGCTATTATGAAAAATATAGACCAATAACTAACCTTCTGACAATGTATAAACTATATACTGGGAATGATGCCAACAGAGTTTATAGTCATTTAGAAGAAAACACAATTATGGCACTAGAACAAAAGGGTAACAAAAGAAAGTCACATGTAACAAAGGATCATTTGTTGTTAAATAATGTCATAATGTAGGACTGTAAAAAGGGGAAGAATTTAAGCATGGCATGGATAGACTGCAAAAAAGCATTTGACAGCATACCACATTCATGGATCAAGAAGGGTTTACAGATACATAAGATGCACCTGACTTTAATTGATTATTTTACAGTGATCATAATACAATAGCAAACCATTTTGCAGCTAAGCCATGATGAAGGGTAAATTATTATACCAGGGATAAAGGTATTCCAGGGTGAGTCTTTGTCATTGCTCCTCTTTTGTCTTGCACTTAACCCATTAAGCTGTCGACTTAACAGATTATGTCATGGTTACAGTTTGGCTTTCAGAAAACAAGCAAGTATAAAGACATCTTGTTTTTCTGAACGATTTAAAACTGTATAGTTCATCAGATGAGAAGCTAAAAGCACAACTGCAACTGGTCAAAACTTTCTCAGATGATATAAAAATATCATTTCATCTTGATAAATGTGCAAAAGCAGCCTTTGAAGTAGGAAAACTGCAGCACCAAGAAAATAAGAGTCAGGGACAAGAATGTGATACAAAGGAACTTGACCAGGAGGGAGTGTATAAATATTTGGGAATTGTCGAATGATTAATAATAAAACGTGAGCAAATGTGAATAAAACTCGGTAAGGAATATTTTACAAGACTAAAATTAATACTGAAAACAGCTCTGATATTTAGGAACAGAGTCCATTCTATAAACCAGTTTGCTTTTCCAAGTTCTAACTTGCAGTTTTGGGATGATTGACTGGACCCAAAAGATATTGGATCATTTGAACAGGAAAACAAGAAAAAAATGCTTCATGTGCCAATGATTTATAGAAATCAGTTTATACAGAGATTATATATTCCCCTTTTCTGAAGGAGGTATGGGCCCCCTCAAAACTGATTACATGTATACATCTGCAATTTTAGGGCTGCATACATATCTGTTGACTTCACAAGATCCAACCATAGTGAAAGTTTAAAAACATGAGGAGAACAAGTCTAAGATGACTTCCCCGCCTAGTTTAGCAGAAGCATATTGCTGTCAAGTGGGAATGAAAATAAAACCAAAAGTAGACAAAAATCAGGCAACAACTGCACATGCTAAAAAAAAACAAAAGAAAAGAATATAAGAAGAAGGATCAGAGAAGAAGGCAAGAAATGTGGAAAAGGCATAAATATATTTGCAAGTAGAGAAAATTCTGTAACACCCTCATGTCAATCAGGATCTGATGTAAAAATGGTTGAGATGTGAATTTAAACCAAAAGTTGATAGGTTAGTAGTGGTGGCTAAGGATAGTGGACTACATACACATTGGTTGAAAAAGTCCATTGAACATGTGGGAGAAGCAGACAAATGCAGGTTTTCTAAAGTAGAACTGGAAACAATCACACATAGGTTCATAGGTAAGTAATAGGCTATCTGCCCAAGGGCATCTATAAGCCTAACCTGAATGTGTTGGCTTTTGCCGCCCCCTTAGATTAGTTTCCTGTGCCTCTGTCCAACAGAGCCATTAGTTCCCTGTGCCTCTGTCCAGCAGAGCCACTGCAGTGATCCCTGGGGTAAATTTTCTGTTTCCCATCCACTCGTTAAGGTTTCTCTTGAAGAGTGTTAGTGACGGGCTCTGCCTAATGTAGATTGGAATCCTGTTCCAAAGCATGGGGAGTCTCTGGGTCAGGAATCTATCCCTCCAGCATGTCCTATTTATTGTTGTGGTGAGGTTTAGATCCCTAGAGCATGTGGCTCTCAGGGATTTTTTTTTTTTAGGTGGAGCATGGCTATCAATTCTGGGTTGGACATGACCTTATATGTTAGGCAGAGATCACCTCTGAGTAAGCGGTATGCAACCGAGTACAGCTGAAGTTTCTTCAGTCGGGCTGCATAGGGCATCTGTTTGAGGCCAGTAATCCTCTTGGTGAGGTACTTCTGTGGTCTTTCCAGCTGTTGCAGGTGTCTTGTAAGGTACATCCCAAATGGGACGTTGTACTCTATGATGAGTCTGATGAGTGATGAGTAGAGGGGCACAATAACCTCTTTTGTTCTTGATGCGAACCCTTTTGTGATTAGGTGGGCTACATAGAAGGATTTTCTAACCACCTTGGCAATATGATTATCAAAGGAGAGATTACTATCTACTTGGGTCCCCAGATCCCTTATTACATTTTCTGTATTTAGGGGACTACCATGTATGTGGTAGTTCGCGGGTACTTTGTTTTTTCCAAAGGGGATGACTATGCACTTTTTGGCATTAAGCTTGAGGCTATGATTTTGACTCCAGGTATCTGTCTCAGTGAGACCCTTCTGGAGGATGTCTGTATCAGTGGAAAAGTCAGTTATTGCCCCCAGTTTGCAGTCGTCTGCAAACCTGGCCAGCCATAGTCCTCCTGTGCTTGCCTGTACCTCTGAGAAGTATATACCGAACAAGAGGGGTCCCGGGACTGAGCCCTGGGGGACGCCACTTGTAACCAGTTTAGAGTCGGACCTAGAGCCTGCAACTCTCACCCTGTGGGTTCTATCTGTGAGCCAGTTGGCAACCCATCTCATGACGTAGGAGTTTATGTTCAGGCTGGTGAGCTTGTCTATAATACCAGAATGGGGAATGGTGTTGAAAGCCTTTGCAAGGTCTAGGTAGGCTGTGTGGACCTCCTTTCCCTCATTTAAAGCCTTGGTAACTGTCTCAAAGAAGTCCACCAGGTTTAGGAGTCATAATCTGCCCTTAATGAAGCCAAACTGGGTAGGGTCCAATGTTTGGAGGTTCCCAATGTCTCTGTTAATGAGTTCCATGTTGATGCACTCCATAGCCTTGCAGACCAGGCTAGTCAGGTTTATAGGACGATAGTTCCCAGGGTCCGTTCTGGCTCCACCTTTGTGGAGCAGGATAGCTGTTGCTGTGTGCCACTCTGTGGGTATGTAGCCTGTAGAAAAGCTGAGTTTGAACAGTGTGTTTAGGTGAGGGGTTATTTAATTTTGGAGCTCATGTAAGACACAGCCTGGGACACCGTCCAGTCCCATTGAAGCTGTATTTTTGCCTTTGGATAGGGCTATTTTTACCTATGTATCAGCGATTGCTGGGGCTCTACATTCTTCTGGTATGGTTATGGGCCCTTTAGGAGGTAAGAGGGGGGTGAAGTTTGCACTAAACCTGTCTGCCAGAATGTTGGCAATATCAGTCGGGTCAGTGTATTTTGTCCTTTCTGCACTAACTCAGAGCAGATCTGAGAGTTTCCGCTAAGGTTCTTGACATAGCTAAAGAATGCTTTGTGGTTATCTTTGGAGCCCTTGGCAATTTTTCTTTTGAAGCTAGCCTTGGATGATTTTATGAGGGATTGTAATTTCTTGCTGATACTGATCAGGGATGTCTTTCCTTCCTGGGATTTTACTATTTTCTGTACTAATTTCCTCCTTCTATTGTATAGCTTGTTTATGGCAGGGATCCACCAGACTGACTTCCTTTTCTTTGAGGAGTGAGTCTTGGTTTTGCTTTGGATAGCACGATCCATGCATTCTTGCAAGTGCTCATAGAGTGCCTTTGTAAGGGATTCAGCAGCTTGGACATTATTGTTCTTTAGCATGGGGGCTGTGAACCTTTCCACCTCGGTCTTAAGTAACGTGAAGTTTGCTTTTGAAAAGTTTTTCACTGTGGTTTCCTTGATTAGGGGTGGGGGCAGAATGTGGATATCCAGAGTGATTAGTCATTGGTCTGATCTAACCAGCGAGGGGTTGACCTCTGGTGTGGAACACCGGTCGCCCATGTTGGTGATGACCAGGTCCAATATGTTGTCACCTCTGGTGGGGGTGTTGACCAGTTGATCCACTGCGTTTGAGTTTATAAATTCTAGGAAGCGTTGTTGTTGCTGAGAGTGATACACTAATGGCAGACTGCCTGTATACTGAAAGGAATAGTAATGTAGTAAGGCTGTTGCATTTGGGATTATGCAAACATTTCAGTATTGAAGAAGAAACATGAATCACAAAGCATTATAGAGAATGTTGAAGTTTATATCACATGGGGTCACCTATTGCCAACAGTTCAAAAAACAGATGTGAGAAAATCTAGCTATAGTAGTCCATGAAAAGAAGTTAAAAGTAAAATTAATCATTGAAATTGCTACACCCAGTGTTTATAGTGTCTTACATGCAGAGACACACAAAGTCATAAGATACCAGGATTTGCAGGCAGAAATGAGGGTAATGTGGAAGAAGGATACCCAGACGGTTCCAGTAGTAGTAGGAGCAATGAATTTTCAGACCTATTTAGATATGCTACCAATGCATGTAACTCCATATGAATTACAGGAGAGGTCAATTATTGGCACATTGCAGGTAATGTTAAGAGCACATCTGTCTAACATCAAAGATTAAAACAATACTAATTTCATGAACTTTAATCATACCCTGACTTAGGAATGTGTCCATTCCTGTCATGGTACTAATAGAAAGCAGAAAGTCTAGACTCCCCCTACACACATATAGATGTGAACATTGATTACAACCATGACTGTGCATCCTCAAAAGTTTGTGATCAAATGAAAGTCTCAGAAGATATGTAAAGTTCCAATGTCCTTAACTGTAACATTAACAGTAGGGGTAATGCTAAAGCTGCTGTTTTTATTTAAAAAATCAAGAAAAGTAAATAAATACAAAGTTACTGGAGGAGGAGTAGCCCAGTAGTCAGTGTCAGAAGCTGCCCATGGGACAAGGAATTGCACAGTAACAAAACACCATTCATTGTCAAAAGCCAATATGTAGGTTGTAGCCCTTAGTCCAACCTAATACATGATTGCCCATGCAGTGTTACATAAGTAAAGCCAGTGCTGTCTTCTACCAAATATGTGACAAACAGGGACCTAAATATGGCCTGTGATTTAAATAGGACATGCTGGAGGGACAGATTAATCTCCTACTGAATGCTGAATCTTTGGAACAGGCTACCAATTCATGTGAAACAGAGCAACTCTGCAACACTGTTCAAGAGGAACCCAGATGAGTGGATGGGGCACTGTAAATTCTTACCTGGAATACTGCCCACAACCCTCTTGGACATGAGCAGTCATCACTAAATGCAGTCTTGTGTAGTGACTAACATTTTCATGGTATTACATTGGGATGAAATGGATAGGCTTAAAATGACCTCTGGGTTGATAGCCTAATCTCCTTTTTATGCTATGACCCTATGAACATCACAAAGACCACAATCATACTTACTCCATTATAAAAATACTTTGAGCTTTATATGCCTTTAGGGCTTAGGATTTGATCTGTCTACCACTGAATCTAAAGCAGCATTGAAATCACTTCCCAGGAGCAAAGAGAAGCAGTCTGCACTCATATTTAAGACCATCAAACATTGTGGAGCACAAACATGGATTATCTCTACTGGCTCTGTATATGTTGCCAATAACAACAACTGCTCCTGATAGCTGAACTTTAAACAAAGTCCACTTACCTGCAGACTTTGTACACTACTCCCAGTTTTTCATTCTCCTCAGTCACTATTATAAATTTCGGCATCCCCCTTGGAAGAATCCACTAAACTAAACATTGGATTCTACAAAAACCTGATTAGGCAGAGAAAATGCTTCCTTGCCATTTTTACTTCTTGAACTAATAGGCTATTCAGCTGACACCTTTTGATAAAGCTGTATTCTGAAATTTAGACCTCTGGTGTTAATAGCTAAAGGAAGGCTGTAGAACAGAAGTTTTGTCAGTCAAATCAGAGAAAGTAAAGACCAATCATAACACAGCAAACTCACATGCAAAATGTAAAACCTCATTCAAACAATACAGTTATACAAAAAGATAAATTTAGCTTGCACAATTGTACTGTCACTGCAAGCAAGGCATAATTCCCTTGAACTGAATGGAAAAGTAGGACTAGGTGTCGCTAGTATAGGGCACATATCTCCTCCTGGGCTAAATAATATCATATCACATCAAAAATCCTGTAACATCATTAAGGGATACAGTCTTAGAAGGGGTTGCTACAGTTCCTTTATCTTTTTTTGATGTTGCCTTTCCATGTAATGTATTACTAGAACCCTTCTGATTTGACAGGGTTGAATAGGTATGCCTGTGAAGTGGTAGAATTCCCCCCTGAACATTCATGCACCACAGGTTCATCAGTTCTTAGGTTCATGGGTAAATACTAGGCAATCTGTCTGCAGATCATTACATGCCCAGCAATAACCAGTCAGTGACCAAATGTTTGAAAGAAACCCTTTACCTTATTTCTGTAAGGTAAATCCGTGTATCCAATAAAAACATGTTGCCTGTTCACTGACTTTTTTAATTTGCTGTGTCCTTTGAACTGCTGTTAGTCAGATCTCTAGCTTACTTCATGGATGAAGAAATGCCTGCATACTTCCCTGGACTGTTTCTTCATTCCTCTTTGTCAGTGATTATAAACCTGACCAAAGAATGTGAGTAAAGTTAAAGATTTTGATAAGCAGAAGTTTTGGGGTAACAGATGATGATGGACCTGAGATGTTTTAGCTGTGAAGTATCAGCAAGAACTTTGCTAATCAGATCTCTGTGAAAGTGTCCAGTTTACAGATGAATTTGTTAGGTCTCTATCCTGTATATTGAGCAGGAAAAGCAAATCACCTAGTAGCACTTTGCTCCTGGGCAGTCATAAAAGCTAAATTAATATAGGTAGACAATAAATAAACTGAAAACACTTGTAACTAAAATAAAAATAAAGGAATAAAGTGTTGAGCAGTAACTTGATAAATGTTACTTTTAAAGCCCTGGATTGGAGATGAGAGATCACAATGCCACAATATCAACACCACCTACTGAAATTGCTTTGATTAAAAGAGATTTCAGCTCAGGTACTGAAATAGTTATCATCACTAAATCGTCACACACAAAAAATAAAAACGTTAATTCACACTTTCATTGTTATCAATAACTGTATAACCATACAGAAAAGTGGAATATTTTATTTTATTTTTTGTGTGTAGTTTCAGATTTTCAATTTTTGTATAAAGATTTCCTAAGCTAGTTGATATATGAAGTCTTTGACTTCACATTACATTTGCTGACTATTGCCAGCAGGTGGATTTTAATTGTTGAAGACAATTGATTGGTTGCTGTGAAACAATGTGGGTGAGGCAACCCCTTTTTATTGAGATTTTTGTAGTGTTTATATTGTCTGAAGAAGTGCCAGGAGGCACAGAAGTGCTCACTAGTTTGTATCTGAATAAAAGTTTTGTCTTTTATTTAATATTGAGAGAGCCGTGCTTGTTTGCTCCCAACTTGGACTTTTGCTACTCCTACACAGACTCGCAGAAATGCAAATGTGTTCTAGTTAAAATAAAGCAATTAAACTGAATGATTAGAAATAAAATAAAACACTAACTACATCCAGCCGGTTAGAGAAAGTTGCATATCATTACTGTCAAAATGGAAAGAATTTCTAAGCTAACTTAAACTAATGAAGATGTTAATCATGGTTTGTCCTTTGGAACTTATTTTGTTTTATTTCTGTTTTGTTCCACACTGTTTTTGTTTAAATATTGATCTGCTGATGGTCATCATGATTATAGGACTAATTCACTCCTCACCCACCATTGTCCCCAGCCACCCTTGGGTTTAGCTTTTAAATATGCACCTCTACCTTTCAAACATCTACTGGCACACCAATTTACTCTGCAACCTCACTAACCTTCTTACTAAAGCAAGTAGTCCACTCAAAGTCAATTAACATTCCCTCTTCAATTTTTCATAACTTTTGTTCTCACTCCAACAGTCTTATTTCACATCATTGCATATTCATTGCCAATTGATATTAATTTAATAGATACTAACTATAGCAGATCTTTTCTACAATAAAATTATGTGCCTAATTATTCTGTCTCTTTGTGTGTCTCTTGTTTTGTTTATTTATTTATTTAACATTTGTTAACTAGGAAATTCTGACTGGGATAGAGCCCATTTTCAGCAGAGTCCCAGGGAGAAACGCTCTAGATGCATGTTTTTGGAATGTGGGAGGAAACCAGAGTACCCAGAGGAAACCCACATGAACACAGGGAGGACATGCAAACTCTGCAGAGAAAGCACCTCAGCTGAGAATAGAACCGGAGAACCTCTTGCTGTAAGTTGACAATGCTAAACTCTGCACTACTGCGCATTGCACACTCCTACTAGCAAATACCAAATCTCCCTACTTTTTCTACTTCCTGCCATTTCTCTCTCAGCAACTCAACTCCTCCAAACTTCCTGTTACATATAACCAGTTATTTTCAATCCATAAAATCTAGTTTATCACTAACCCTGTATTTTCACCCTCTTCCTACTATATACAACCTGTCCCAGTCAAACCTAACCTTGCATTCTCCTTCATAGATCTCAATTCAGTGTTTCGCTGGTTTACTGATTCTTCTCCTAAGATCAAATATTGAATTCAACTTTGGACCTTCTCCTACACATTTACCATACCAAAATACTGCATAACCGCATCAACACACTTTTTCTTGTGCCCTTCTAAACAGCAAAACTGTTCAGAATAAAGTAGATCATAATAGCTCATTCATTACCACTCACTCATCAAGTATTATAATGGTCACTGAGCCTTGGCTCAGAAATGATCAGGCTAATATCAAACACTTTTTCTTCAATTATAGCCTTATTTTTGATGCCTAAGAGACATAACTGTTAGTGGTATCCTACGACTACTATATAAATCCAACTTTAACCTCTGTGTTATAACCGAGCCAACTCGAGCTCTGAGCAGGACCTCAAGTGGCTACTAATGAAACTTCTTTCCTATAAATCCTGCCCCTTTATATTTGCAGTAGCTTACCTATCCCTACCATCCTCTATCCCCAAATACAAAGCTTATTATGACTGACAAGCCTCCTAAAAAGATGCAAACTTTGCTACAGAACATCTCATCCAATTCCTTGCCAACCGAAAATGCCTATTTCCCCATAGTTACTCAACTCTTTAAACAAACCAGACTGACTCACCAAATAATTGAAAACCCTTTGTACCTTTCTAATAAGATTTGGCAAAAATGGAGTCAAAATCCCAATTTATCTACCTTAGAAAGATACCCTGCCTTACATGACTTTACCAAACTGGCAACCAGAAGAAACAAAACTGAATGCTTTATATCTAAGCAAGCCTCAGGCTGCTTAAATGGCACAGTTCTCCCAACAATTTACCATACCCAAATTGATCATTCAGTTTAAACTTTTTTTTGGTCATTTACATAATTTTTTTCCCTTGATTTTGTAAATGCAAATGCTTTGGAACAGCTAGTCGATAGCCCCACAACAGGTGATAATATCTCGGACTTGGTATTAACCAACATGAGTAACCAGTGCAGCATCCCTGCAGTGTCATCCTCCCTTGTAAGATCAGACCATAAAGTGGTCATGTTCGAAGTCACCATCTCCCCTGACCCCCCTCTCGCTAGGGTCAAACAAAAACAACTTTGCCAAAGCTAATTACAGCTTCCTGAGGGATGGTATAGACAGTTTCACAGCCCCCTCCCCTTCTCTAGGAACTGGCACCAGTTTCCAAAACTATACCAAGTTAGTATACAGACATTTATATAGATGCATGTAATCACAAATACCTGACAGGACTAAATAATTCTCCACAAGGAAGAGTAAACCTGTCTGGTGGACATCTGCAATAAATAAACTCTATAACAAAAGAAAAAAATTGCTGTCCAGGACCCATAGCCGGCCTTAGGCATAGGCCAACTAGGCGGCCGCCTAGGGCGCCGCTTTAGTAAGGGCACTTTCCTGGTATTTATTTGGTGTAGGTAGTCCAGGATGGGGACACTGGGTGGTGTGGTGCCCTTTTGCCTAGGGCACCAGTTGACCTAAGGCCGCTCCTGCCAGGACCAGGACCATCCCTTAAAACAAACATCACTACTAACTTAGCTAGCCTCCCAAAGCTATATTAACATAACATCCTCATCAACCTGTCTTCTACCAAAGTATCATAGAGTAGCCCATATTACTTATCTCCAAGCCAGGAAGTCACAAAACACATTATGTAAATTCCTAAAGCTTACACGCAGTCTTCAACAACACCTTCTACTACATGGTGACATTCATCCCAACCCAGGCCCAAACAACAAGGTCCCAACCAACCCCCAGCTGTCACATCCCTCCACCCCATACACCCCCACTAAAACCCCTAATTCTCTCCTCATAGCACATCTCAGTATACGTAGCTTAAACAATAAAATTAGCCAGCTACATGCTCTGTTAGACATACATTCATTTGACATCCTATGTTTAACAGAAACATGGCTCAAACCAGTAATCCAGGACAATGAAATCATCCCACCTGGATATAATATTTTGAGATTAGACCGTATAACCAAAAAGGGTGGAGGGGTAGCAATTCTGTACAAATCAGAGTTACATGTCATTTCACTAGATGTACAACTACCTTCAGATAGTAATGCTGAAATTCTTAGTTCTAAGCTTCAGATCAATGCTACAATCCATGTACATAATATGCTCTTACCTACCTCCAGGCAATAACATCAATACCCTTGAAAGGACCCTCAGTTGGCTTTCTACATCCTTCCCAAAAGAAATCATAGTACTTGGTGATTTTAATATAGATTGGAATAGCTGTACTTCGGCCAAACCAACTACCCACATAAACCTATATGGCTTTTCCCAAATAATCACCACCCCCACCAGAATCCATAAACCCAGTAACAAAGAAAGCACCTTAGACTGGATCTTAGTAAATAGCCATCCCCTCTCATATAAAGCAGATACCCTTCCTGATGATATTAGTGACCACTCAGTTACTTACATAATTAGACAAAAGACCTTTATTCTCAACCAAACCATCTTTAGAACTACCCGGAACAAAAAAATGTATCCCAGTAAGCTTCCAAGCAGAACTTAAGGCTTGTGATTGGTCACCTTTAAAACACCTCCCTCTTGAGGAAGCAGTGTCATATTTTAACTCTAAATTCTTACAAATCCTCGAATACTATGCCCCTTTTGCTCTATTAGAACTAGGAGTAAAACTGATCCATGGCTCACAAAAGAGACTACGCATAAAATCTTATTGAGAAACAAAATCTGGTCCAAATGGAGAACTACTAAAAACCCAACTGATCATCAAAACTTTAAACAGCTGAGAAATGCCACTAAAAAAATCAATACTTCTTGACAAAAAAACTTTGAACTCCAGCAAAATCATCAACATATAAACCACAAGGTTTCTGGTCAGGTATTAATAGACTCCTACACCCAGGACGCTCTAAGGCACCAAGCCCATCAGGCTTCTCCCTTAACACTCCCAACCAGATTGCTGATGCTTTCAATAGCGTTTTTTACTGAAACCATCCAATCTCTAGCAAACTCCCTACCACCTGTTATGTCAAGTCTGCCTTCGGCCTCAACTAGCTTACCTCCGAACTTTCATTTACAACCAGTTCCAACATCCCTGATGTACACACCAAGGCAAAAACGAAACCAATAATCCATGAAAAGACAGGTAGAAGGCAGGCAGGAAAAACACAAACACAAACACGTCTCCTTAGGGCAACCAAATCCTTTATTGTTAAAACAAGATAAGCACTTTTGTCTCTTTCAGTGGGGAGCATACTGACATGTGCGCATTTTTCACTCTTGACCTTTGTCTTGCTTGCAACTTGTAGTTTTCAGTGTGTTTCTCCTTCTACAGTTTGCCAGCTCAGCAGTAGCCCCCTGTATCAGAGAAGTGGCAAAAATTAGCATTCTGTAACATTACAAGAGTAGCAGTGAAGATCAGAAACCCATGATCTGGCAAGCTGTAGAAGGAGGAACACACTGAAAACTACAAGTTAAAAGCAAGAGTGAAAAATGCGTACATGTCAGTATGTTCCCCAATGAAAGGGACATTGCTAACATTAAAGTTATGCTCCCAGTAGGAAAGACTTGAATCTGAGAGGAAGAAGGCTGCTACAATAAGTTGTATATGTATGCAGATAGGAATCAAGGGCCTCAGGTGCATTAGAAAGGAATCAAGCTATGTGCTAAGCTTTATCTGATGAAGTCTCTTTGATTGTCTAAAATTGAGGCGAAAGTGCTTATCTTGTTGTTTTAACAATAAAGGATTTGGCATCCCTCATCTACACCCTACTTCAAAAATTTAAACCATGGACACCCTCAGCTGATCTGCTACCAGCTGAATACCTGCAAATTGCAGCAAAAGTACTTGCCTATCCCATTTCGATCCTAATAAATAGAACCATTACTGAAGGTTTCATCCCATCTCTCTGGAAAATCTCCCACATTATCCCACTACACAAGGGTGGTAACTTAACCAAAATCTCTAACTTTCGCCCCATAGCCTTACTCTCTCCCTTAGCCAAAATCATGGAAAAATGCATCCACCGGTAACTACTTGATCACCCTCTCCAAAATAGCCTATTAGCTGACTGTCAGCATGGCTTCAGGCCTTTCCGTAGTACTACCAATGCCCTCTTATCCTTTACTGACTGCATTAACAAAAATCGTAATGACAACATGCTTTCCTCTGCACTCTTTATTGACCTCTTTAAAGCCTTTGATATGGTTAGCCATCAGTTACTTATACACATACTTCATTCACTCTCACTAGACACACAGGCATTACAATGGTTCAACTCCTACTTAGGAAATAGACAACAAACTGTCCTTTGGGACAATAACTTATCCACACATCTCCCCATTACCCTTGGTGTCCCTCAAGGCTCTATCCTGGGACCTCTCCTTTTCTCTGTATTCATTAATGATCTAAATGTAAATCTTCCTCAAGCTACCGGCATACAGTATGCAGATGACTCCACATTAATTTGTGCCGCTTCTTCTTCGGCTGAACTCCAATCCATCACCCAAAAAGTGTTTAACTTAGTAGAAAACTGGTTCCTTCAATGCTGCCTCCTCCTACACCCCCAAAAAACTAAACTATTGTTGTTCACTCTGACACTATGTCCTCCCCAATAGATCTCACAATTATATCCAATAATGGAACTGTCATATCACCAAACTCTTAGGTATAATAATTGACCACAACCTTAACTTTGACTCGCACATTAACTCAACCATTAAATCAGTAAATAGAAAACTAGGTTCCCTTTACAGGATTGAACCTTTCCTTACTCCTTTAGCCAGAACTACCATTGCCTACACCCATCTTATCTTCACCCTCCTCTGTGCCTCCCCCATTTATACTAATCTATCCAAAAACAACCTTAACAAAGTGGCAATCTCCTACAACAACATTGCCATTGTAATTTATCCAAACAGTTAAATTCACTTGATACCTGTAACAAGGAGATGATTGTAGTAAAACTGTGAGAATTGTGTGATGCTTGTTTGATTTGACTCCATGAGGAGGGGGACTTAGTGACAGGATCATTACAAGGACAGGACTGTTTGGTTGATAAGTATGATTTCACTGGGACTGTAAATTATAGATGAGATAATATTCAGAATAAGAAAGAGTCTTAATAATGTAATTTTTGTACATGCATGACCATTTTCATGAGAGGTAAGTCTTTAAAGAGATTTTAAATTGTACGTAAGATGAGATTTCTTATGTCTGCTGGGTTCACATGTTGCAGTTTATCCATACATATGAGAAATGAATGATCACCATTAGGATTTTAAATTATTTGGGCAAGTACTAGGTGTTAGTTTACCAAGTGAAGTTCTCTGGAAAATGTGTACTGGTTGAATAAGTGGCTGGAGGCAGGACATTTATTATGGTTGAAGAGGATGCTGTGGGCAGTCTTAATGTGAAAATAGGCTAGTAGAGTAGATAGCTTTAGCCATTTAAGAGACTGAAGTGCCACATCTTGATGTGTTTGGTTAAAGTAGTTACTTGCAAACTTTGCATTTTATTATAAGAATATTGGTACTTTTCCATTATCGGGGCAACGGATGTAATGAACAGTTGGAATGTTAGCCCATGCAATGATGACACTGCTGCTGCTGCTGAAGTATATACTAAAACTTCTACTTTCCTTGCAGAGTATTCCCGTCCAAATGTATTATTTTGTTAAAATAAAATGTGTATGCATCCCAGCTTTTAAGCCTACTAAAGAAAAGGAGCAGACAAACCAAGAGGCAGCAACAGTAAGCGAGACAAATGCAAGCCATGAAGGCAACAGTTTTAAACTGTCATCCAAATTGCGCAAAACTCCAATTTAATGCAGAGAAATCTTAAGACTGTAACACAGACAGTGCAGCTGTTGCAGTTATTCAACCAACTTAAACGTTTAAAAACTACACGAGTGTTGTTACAGAGCAAGGGCGATGCAAAATTCAGCACATTTATTCCTGAGAAAAATGGGGATCATCATGAATTCACTACCTAATGTTTGCCTTGTCAGGTGAAATTAACCCCCCCCCGCACTGTTCTTCATTCATCAGACCAAAAAAAGGCGGCTCCACTACACTGTGCTAGGAGTCACAGTAAGTACCGTACCTGTTACTCTGATGTCTTCTTGTATTGCGATTGTCCTGAAGCTGCTGTACTTGGAACATCTTTGTTTCATCATTACATGAAAACAGTATTTTCCTGTCATTTCTACATGTTTTGCGAACAATTCTATGAAGCAATAAATCAGACAACAAGTTTCCTGTCTCAGAGAGGATCATGGCTCTTCACTTCTTTCCTCCACAAGTAGAGACAATGCCAAAATAATGATGGCTGAATGCTCCCTATTAGGGACAATTTTCAAATATTTAATTCAGTAAGAAAGTGAAGAAAAAGTTGCATCAAAATGCATCTTCTACAGATTTTCAGACATGACAGCATGGTAATATTATAACCGTTCATTACATCTGTCGCCCCGATAATGGAAAAGTACAGATTATTCCAGTTTGGCAAGGTGAGAGAACTTGAGGTTAGTCAAAACTGATGAGCATATAGGAAATTATGGATTAGATAGTTCTGAAATATAATCTTATATGCATATTCTGTTAGGAAAAGTTTCAGATTATC
Organism: Protopterus annectens; assembly: GCF_019279795.1. NCBI lineage: Eukaryota > Metazoa > Chordata > Ceratodontiformes > Protopteridae > Protopterus > Protopterus annectens. The sequence continues at coordinate 1,378,732,672 of NC_056737.1, forward strand.
GCAAACTCCTAGTTTATGGTTATTATATCTATTAAAGTGTAAAAATCCTAATATTGAGCCTTATAATGCACCTAATGTTGTTCCCTGAGGAGATGTTGACAGCTCCTCAGTCTAGTGCACGCACTGTGTTTGTTGACTGAGGCAGCTTTTAAACCAGTTAATTGAATTGTTTGTGAGGCCTAGCTCCTCGAGTCAAAGTAATAGTATGGGATGTAATTTAATTCTGGCAAAAGACTCAGGATGCAACCAGTAGAAGTTAATAGCATAAACTCCCAGAGCGCCACTGCAGGAAATGACTTTTAATAGCATTTGCCTTGACGTTCATATGTGTTAATAGACAATGGAGCATTTCTCTGCTGATTTATAATACTGCAGGAAATAAAACAGTTAATATGACAATTAACTATAAAATGAAGTTACCACCGTCTCCAAAACCCAAAGTGGGACCTTTACTGCTCTTACATGGTAGTGTACAATGGCAGGACCAGTGCTGATTTTATTATAAGTGAAAACACATTTTGTGGACCCTTGTTTATTTCTGTTTCTTAGTATGTGAAAATATTTCATCTGCCTTAGTTTATTTTTTCAACATTTAGAGGGAAGTTAAACTAAACTATTTCCTGTATTTAAATACTGGGTCATTCAGCATATGTATTTCTTTACATGGTACAGCTGCTGTAATGGGGACTGTACTGTAAACATTAGGCACGAGGTATCTTTGCAGATTGTGTCATATTGTTACTAAAGGGCTGGGCAACTGTTGCAATGTATTACAGCAGGCAGGCTGGAATCCCCCTTGAAATATGAAAGCTGTGTGTATAATGCCCATGTTAACAAATTCAGTATGAAAATTGTGTGCATAAAGCTGTTGTTAACAAATGCTATGATGATTTGGACTTGATATTGATTCAGGAACAGAATAATTAGTACTGGAAAACATTCCAGAAATTGTTCTGCATTTATTACAAAACAAAAATAGGATGAAAGTACTTCACAGTTTATTTAGCTGAAAATAAAGCTAGATAGAATGTTATATTTAGAAGGGGAAACTGAGATTGTGTAGGATTCTTATGATACTGGAGCGAACAGGAAATACGTAGCTTCAATACCTAAATGTACTTGCTTTTCTGTAAACCAGCTATAACCCATCTTTTTTAATCACTGGAATTTATAGATTAGTGCTTCAGATGTGTAGAATTAGGTACAATAAGCCTTTTTATTCAGGACAGTAACATAGTTTAGCCAATACAATACTGAATTATACACAAAAAGTCTTGTAAGTTTCTACATGTACCCTTTTTGCATGGTCAGTATGTAAACCAGGGAGGTGTTGCTTTTTTTATGCCTCTGCATTAGCTTTCTAGACCACAATTTATTCAAGTCCATTTAATCTTCAGTTAAACAGCAAAGTGGCACCTCAATTTTTACTGGTATGCTAGAAAATCAAGTGCATTTCCTGAGTGATGAGGGGGTGTCACACTACAGACGGGGTCAGCTTAATCATGGTTTCAGTGACTGGCAAGAGCAGAAACCCTTTGTATGTCAAAAATAAAAAAAAATGTCAAGTAAGAAAACAGACCTGTTCTGAATGAGTTATAAACCCTTTAGGTAGGCTTTTGGAGACTTTACTGACATATCCTCTGTTTTATTTAAATATATAGTATTGGTATGTTTAAATTCAGACAGCAAGAAATATGAAAAAATATGTACTTAAATAATCTATGAGGTTGCATATAATTGTTGTGTAAACAAAACATGTGTGACCTTTGGGCTAAAAAAGTGGATGACAGATGTGAGCATTTTATGGGCTGGAGTCTGTAACATGAAAGATGAAGCCAGAAAGGGACTTCCACACAAAAACGAAAAACATATTACAACCTTTTTTACAGACTGGCATATAGATTGATGAGATGTGCCCTCTTCCTAGTCAAGGCCAGGATGATTGCAATTCTGCTGAAATAAAAAAGCAAGAATACTTTCAAGTGTTCAGCTGTGATATATAAAATTTGTGAGAAAAGAACTGTTCTGAATCAATGACTATTTTTAATAAGTTTAAAGGCACTGGTAATGTAGCCCTTGGCTGTTATAATTGGGCATTGACACAGCTCTTTGGCTATACTAATTTATGCTGACTGTACATGCTTTTATCCTTAATTTACCATTTTCTGCTTTTTTTCATTTTTTATGTTTAATAAAGTTAAACTTTAATTTTGTGTCGTGTGATATTTCAGGTTCTGAATACTTTTTCTTGGATCAGACTTGTAGGCTGTATATAGTGAACAGAAAACAGGTTTTTGATGTGTAAGTAGTCCCAAAGAACTATTAAGAAAAGGATAAGATTTGTTGACTACCCTAGGTGGTGAATACTTATTTGTTCTGCATGCCTGCTTGTCATCTGGCTAGTTGATGTGTCAGCACCTCGACAGCCACCTAGTAACGAAAGGGCACTGGGATAGAATAAGAGATTGCAAAGTCATCCCCAGTGAAACAGTTGGCCCACAGCATAAATCCCTGGTTGCCACAATCAGCTGCAAGCAGTGGTCAGATAAGACTCTAAGGTTAACAGAGACCAGGCTGAAGACCTAGAAGTTGACTAGAGAGAAGACGGAACAGTTCAAGAAATTAGTCATGGTTTTAGCAGCTAAAGATGAACAGGAAATAGGTGGAGCTGATGAAGAATGGCAGCAGCTCAAAACAGAATGTTTGAGGACTACAGAACAGACATGTGGCTGAGCCACATGTGGAAATAAAGTACATAAGGAAAGCTGGTACAGAATGTTTGAGGACTACAGAACAGACATGTGGCTGAGCCAAGTGTGGAAATAAAGTACATAAGGAAATCTGGTACAGAATGTTTGAGGACTACAGAACAGACCTGTGGCTGAGCCACGTGTGGAAATAAAGTACATAAGGAAAGCTGGTACAGAATGTTTGAGGACTACAGAACAGACCTGTGGCTGAGCCAGGTGTGGAAATAAAGTACATAAGGAAAGCTGGTGGAAAGAAGAAGTCTAGGAAGTCATCAGAAGAAAGGAGTGCAGGACAAAATGGAAGATGGAAAAGACAGACCAGGATAAGAACTAATACTGGATGGCTAACAAAAAGGCTGAGAGAGCCATTGCAGTAGCAAAGAGCAAAGCATCAGAGGCACTCTACCAGCTTCTGGAAAGTAAGTCAGTAGATGGAACAAAAACTCTCTCAGGTTGAAAGACAAAGACAGAAAGAAGATAGTCAGACACCCTTAATTAAAGATGCCAGCAACAACCTGCTCACCAGTCCACAGGACAACAAAGACAGGTGGAAGGAGTACTACCAGCAGCTTTTGAATGAAGAAAATCCCACAGAAGTTGTAATGCCCCAGACACAGCTTATGATGAGAGGAGAGGAAGAACCCACAGAGAAGTAAGAACAGCACTAAGGAATATAAAGTCAAGGAAAGCAGCAGGCTCAGAAGATGTCACAGCAGATATGACAAAGATGCTGGATGAGATGGAGAAGAAATGGATCCTGAGGGTACTTATAGCAGTGTGGAGAGAAAGGTGTATCCCAAATAACTTGAGAATAAGCATACTAGTACTAGTGTTCAAGAACAAAGGGGGCATTCACAACTGTAGGCAGTACAGCTGTATGAGACTCCTGTCACATTCCATGAAAGTTCTGGAGAAAGGTGATTGATGAATGAATACAAAGAATAGTAGAAAGTAAGATGGGAGATGAGCAGTTTGGATTCAGGTCAGGATGCAGCACAACTGGTCTAATGTTTGCAGTGAGACAGGTAGTTGAGAAGAAGCTAGAGATGAAGAGAGAGTCCAACTGGGCATTCCTAGACTTGGAGAAAGCATATGACAAGGTCCCAAGAAGGCTGATTTGGGCAGTCCAGCAGTGGTTCAAAGTCCCAGAAACATTGGTAGAGTTAGTGCAAGCTGTGTACAAGGAACCAATGACTCAAGTACAAACGGTGTTTAGTCTCCCAGAGGGAGTAGGTGTGCACCAGGGTTCAGCTCTGAACCCACTGCTTTTCATACTGGTGATGGACTACATTAACAAACAAGCAGGTGAGGACAGGTCAATGAAGTTGCTGTATGCAGACAATGTGGCATTGCAGGCAGACTCTGAGCAAGACCGCCAGCAAAGAATAGTGGAATGGATTGCAAAACTGAAGACATTGGATGAAACTGAGTACAGCTGAGACCATTGTAATGGCAGAAAATGGTGGAGTTCAGAAAAGGCTGAGAACTAAGATAGAAAGGAAAGTGGTGGAACAGGTTAACAGCTTCAAGTATCTGGGAGGGGTGGCTGAGGAGAAGGGAAGTATGAATGAGGAGGTCAAAGCTAGAATCAAGGGAGCTGCAGCCAACTGGTACAGAATGTCAGGTGTAGTGTATGACAGAAGGATGCCAAAGAAGCTGAAAAGTAAGGTGTGCAAAACAGTGGTGTGACCAGTAGTATTGTATAGTATGGAAGCCTGAGGAGTAAAAGCAGAGCAGTTGAGGAAGATAGAGTTGATGGGGATGAAATACCTGAGACAGGAGGTAGGGTGCACACTGTGGGACAAACTAAGAATAAGGATATAAATGTAGAAGCCAAAGTAGCTCTAGTTACTGGAAATGTCAAACAGGACAGATTATAGTGGTTTGGGTACATGTGCAGAAAAGCAGAAGACAGTCTGGTGAAGAAGATTTGGGATAGACAGGAAGAAGGCAAGAGGAAACAAGGGCATCCAAGAGAGAGGTGGATGGACTGTGTGAGAGAAGACCTGTGACAGGTATGAATGTCAAAGAAAGCAGAAGAGTGTCATTGAATAGACAGAGATGATGACAGGTGACATGACACCCTAAACCCATGTAGAAAATGGGAAAAAGGGGGTTGATGATGGCACCGATGATGATGCATGATGTCGGATTTTGGGACACACAACATGTAAGCAGCCATTAGTGAACTATCTCCTAGTCTGCATTGACATCCTCTTGTATGCTGCTTAAGCATTTAGAGTAAAGGTAGCCAGTGGATGCACTGTGAGGTACTGTCCCACTTTCTTGAGTGATGAAGCCCTTTAGGTAACCCTTCCCCCTTCTTGAGCAGCTACTTCCAGGTCCCCTGTCTCAACCAGAGATTCATTGGAAGGAGATATGCCTTGCAAATTGCCCCATCAGTCTCCTCCATGATAGAATCATTCAAACAGAATCTCTACTTTTCTTCCATCTTGACAGGATTCCCACTGCTCAACCAATTACCTATATTTGTGTCAGCTTTGATGTAATCTGGGAGCTATCATCCTTCTTCAGAGGCAGCCATGTAACAGAATATCAGGGCTGTCAGAAGACAATACATCATTATGCATAACTTATTAGCTTTTTCTATAATCTGCATTTTCAGTTGGATCATATGGATACATAGCCTTGAAAAAGACAATAATTTGTGCCTTCCTTATACAGAGCTTTTAATGCCCATAACCTATATTTATTGGTTATTATTGTTGCTGCATCTTCGAGTAAATTGCAAAAGTCCTTTGGAAGTTTTGCAACTTTAGAGTTAAGCAGCTCATACATTTTGCACTTCAAGCTATCAAAAAGTTGTATTTTATAACCGATTACTACAGTTTCTGTTTTAACAGAAGACATGGGGGTGCAGCAAAGCAAGTTGTCTTCTTCGTTTGAAGTAGCTGCTACAGCATTGCTGTTGGTTTACTGGTTTAGCAGCATAGCATGCTGTGTTTCTAATTTTTAATTTTTCTATATAATTAAATAATGTGATTTAGCTTTAATGAAAATGCACTTTAAATTTCCCAAACAAGGGTATTTTAAACAAACCACAGCAGGATCAATTAATGAATAGTGTAGTAGTACTTGCCAATCTCTATCTTTAAAAATATAGATATCTGTGTGTATGTGTCTGTCTGTCTCACATGCGCACGCACACACGCACATGCACACACACAGACACGCACACACACACAATGAAAACGGCAGCTTAAAGCATATCCACACATCCTCTGCATTCTAATGAATGAAAACGGCAGCATATTGAGCTTCGTGCACACACCTCTACATATGAAAATGGCAGCTCTTAGTTCCTGCCTTTGCAGGCAGTTTCGTCCATTCCTTCATTAGATGCACACACCCGTCCTTCTCATAATGGCATCTCTAGGCAGCAGCATAGATATCCATTCCACCCTAAAACCTTGCATCCCGATTCCCGCTAAGGATTTGGAAAGAGCTGAGCAGCTGAAAATACATGCACGTTGAACTGTTGAACTCTTCATCTTAATTCCGACAGGCTGTTTCTGTTTCACGGGGCTGACGTCATCGCACACGTGATGACATCAGCTCAAAAGCTGAGAAATAAAATAAAATTTAAAATAAAGCGCTGGGAAATTGGAAATTAAGGGATGCCACTCAGGAATCGTGGCACCCCATTATTTGGACCCCAAAACTCGGTAAAAAACAAGTAATTCAGTATGGTTGGGAGGTATGAACTGTGCTTGATGTACTTCTGCATAGTGGAAACCAAGATGAATGTGTTACACAGATATTTGCAAGGTACATAACACCATAGTATATCTTCTGCATAGTAGATGATGACACTCAGGAAAATGGGTATTGTTTTTGGAAATGATTCTTACACATTTTTAAGTTTTGCTTTGGCATGATATTGCACACAGCAATTTGTGGATTATCATATTAAGTGACAAAATGTGCTACAAATAAAACCACATTCAGGAACTGAAGTACTCCACAGTTAACAATGATAAATACCAAAAAACCAAGCGAGGAATACACCGTAAATCTTTTAATAAAATAGCTGAAACAGTTAAGTACCACGCAAAGCATTTGAGCTAGGCTCCTTCTCAATGCATACTAAAATGACATGTAAATGGTCATATTTATACAACTAATTGGCCAGTAGAATACAAACCAGAAACCATATTATAAAATTCACTTAATTAAAAATTTTTGCTACCTTCAGACTTATTTATCAACAATTTACAAAATATAAAATCAATATACAACTACAAATATGTATTGAAATACACAGATACTCTTACGTAGGCTGGTAAAAATTTTTTAAACACAATCATGTTTATATTTAAGCACAAGTTTCAAGCTAGTTTGGCCATTTAAACCAGGATTACTAGCTGGTCTAAAGTAATCTATCAATTTGCATTCAGCTAATTCATTAAGTAGTTTTATATCAACCCCCCCGTTTCCCTACATTAACTATCTGAATAACACAAAATTTAAAACTATGTGACAAAATGTAGACACCAAACTAGATAAGATATAGCATGTAATAAAATGGGTGTGTCGTACTATGACAAGTTGCTATTTATACTGTGCCCTTTAAAAACAGTAACATGTAGCTGCATGTTATACTGAGTCTTGAGTGAATGCCCATAATGTATAATGGTACATTTTTTGCTAACATTTCACTTTGTCATCAAACTAGAATATTATTCTCCAGCCTCTTCTCTTTTGTTTTTCCATGTTGTTTAACACCTAGATGTTATTGTGATGCCATCTGCACATTTACATCTCTTCTCCAGTTATTGTGCAGTCAATTGTGAAATCTGTAAATTGTCATTTCACTAACTGCTCTTTGTGTTTACCAACAGCCCTGTACATCTGCTTATAGTTTTCAGAAAACTAGAGACAATCCACCAATTTTTGATAGACTGTTACCCTTGCATGAAGCTCCCTTGACCTTCTGGACATTATTTCATCCAGAACAATTCTCTGAACAATGTATTTTCTGCTACACTTTTTCTAACTTTTTAACTACTGACTCAGTTTTTACTTCTTTAAATGCCATTGATTTGTCAGTGTTATCTATTTTCTCCTTCAGTGCTTCTCATCATCCCTCTTGTGCTGAAATTCTCTCTGACCAGTTTCTTCCTGAAAGTCTGAAAAATTTGTGTCAAGCTGGGATTGCTCCTCAAACACATTTTTTCCTCAGGATTTGCCATTTTAAACTGTCCAAATGCTTCTGTGGCTATGATACTGTATTTGTATGTCTGAAACATCAGTTGGCTCACTTATTAAAATAATAAAATTATTATCTATAATGTATCAGGAAGCACTGAATTAGAACTCGCTGCCATCTTTTCCTAAAGTTGGTCACACTCGTGCAGCCTTGGTTTTCATGTCTTTGTTTGGACATGGGTACCTGTTATCTCTTCTGTTTGTAGACAATGGTTGAATATGGCTGCCAATAGAGCTTGTTGGTGCTGCTTTAATTGGGAATTACTCAGCTGCCTATCCATGTTCCAACTGAAGCGTCATCAGGAGTGCAAGTACTGGACATTGAAACCGAGTTGCACCTCTGAAGGCAAGGGCAGTACAACTCTTTCCCGGAGTTATTGCAAAATTGGAGATATATTAAGAGAGAGGATGCAGTGTCATAGTCTGCTGTGCATGGATGCAGAAACTTTACCCCCTTGTCAAAAAAGGTAGGAAACGGTTCTCTGAATGCCGTGGTATACTTTCAAATTTGTAGTTCAGTACAATCTAACATTACAATGCATGAATACAATTAGATTTGTTGTTTTCTCTACTCTAGTTTTGAGATAATTTAGGGCCTTTCACCTTGGCCATATATGTGTATCCCCGCATTTTGTTTCCATTAGCCTTCTTTAAGAGAAATTCATCTGCAGTTTATTCCCTGTCCCATAATTTGCCTGTCCATTTATATGCCTGGAATCTAGCCTTCAGCGGGTAGTACTGCAGAGATGCTAAAGTATGCATATGGCACCAGTGGCTATGAGAAGTCGTGCATGATCTGTCATTAATTTTTCCCTTAAAAGTCATATTGAATTGATAATTTGTTTCTAAGCAGACAGGGCTTGCAGTGTCATGTTCTTTCCTACTTCCAGCTTGTGGTGTGTTATTTGATACTAATTCTTGGTTCTCTGCAAAGGATCAATTTCACTTGATCCATAATGCTTATTTTGCAAATTCAGCTGTGTTGTAATTGTTTCCCACCCCCTGCTTGTTACTGTTAATTCTGCTTGCTTTGTTTAGACTTTATTCACCATTCATTACATTGCCCTGTCTACTATTTGTATTATCTGACATTTTATAATTGAACCTTATTCCCCACCATTAAAATTATAGAATTATCATTGAATGGCTTTTAGTACCACTGGTAGTCTCAGCCTGTTGATATTAGATTGTCTGACTATACTGCAAATGGACATTTATTGCAAATGACCTTCAAAAAGCTTCATGTGGAAAGCATTAAGAGGAAAAGATGCTTGTTTTATCGCATCATCTAGTTGATGACTTAACAAAAATAGGCAGATGAATTGCTGAATATTTCCACAGCTATAATTTATTTATTCATGTTTTTTCAAGGTGTTATTGGATAATATGGGAGTACTAGCTGCTCTATATACTTTTGGAGTAGTTTTGATTGATACTTTTGAACATTATTACTGTTATTTTGATTTTATTTTTTGTTTTCTCATTCCCTTTATACTATCTACAATTTGAGAGATAATAAGTTGGAACTGCTGTTCTTAACATTCTTCCCAGTTATTTTCTTGGTTTTAGCTGACTATTTGACATTTATTTCCTTGCCTGCCAGTAAATTACTTAAGTAAAAGCAATCTATTAAAAGCAATTTTTTTTGTAAAAATGTGAGTGTTCTTGCCTGTAACTGTTATTCACAAGCTTTTAAGTCAGCCATCCTTAATTTTTTTCAGATTATAACTTGTAATATTGTCTTTACAATAGTTAGCTCAGTGTTTTGCTATGTTTCAACATACATTGTGAATTTATAAATTTAACTGTAGTGGCTGTTTTATTGTTGCTGATTACACCTCTAATTGTTGATATTTAGGACAAGCCCTTTAAGAAAGCATACATGCTCATTTTCACATATATGAAATGTTTCTCTTTTTTTGTAGCAACTTGCTAAATTAAGTTCAGCATGACACTGGCTAGCTTGTTGTCTCTTTGGAATGAGGCATTCATTTGGTCCATTTCTTTTGGACTATAAGTTGCCATTCTGTTCTTATTGGATCACTTTATCCTTCTTATTTTGTCATTAAATATTATAGTAAGATTTTCATTGTGATTCAAGCATTTAATTGCTTTTCATATCATCAGGAGTGCCTTTTTTATGTGAACTTTTGGAAGTAAATAGCTGTCTATAGTATTCCTGTTCATAACAGCCTTCAGCCATAAGGTGCTTTTGATCGGGTCTTACTTCCTGGTGATATTAGTTTACAGGGTGACTGCTCTTTCAAATGGTTCACTGAAACAACTAGGAAAGAAAGGACATATAAGTTTAGGTTTAATGTTATTAAGATCAGAAATTGTCAAGGCCAAGTGTTGCTTATCTAAGGCATGTTCATCACATGTTCCTTCTTATATGACGCACAGTAAAATGTCTTGCTACAGTAGAATCAAAGTATCCATTTATAACAACCTCAATAATGTGGAAATGGGACACTCCAAGGCTCAGAATGACAATAAAAAAGCTTGAGTCATTTGAGTATGCTGTAGTGACATTGTCTAATAAAGAATACACAATGTATTTTTTATTTATTTATTTATTGTTATTTTGTTTCCAATTTGTTGACCAGGAACATCATCATTGGTTTATGCTGTTGGCCAAATATTTCAGTAAGGATGACGTTGCAGTCTCTGATTTGAATACAGTGCCCATTCCTTACCAGAAGGTCTTTACCTGAGTTGCATACTCTCTGTGTATGTAATCTTGTCACTTTCTTAGAAAACCATGAGTTTTCCAGTATTAAGGGACTTGCCAGATGGAAGTCCAGATTAGCCTGTCCTTTAGAATTCCTGTTGTGCCAACCATGTAGATCCAGGCAATCCTTGTATTCCCTTCTCTCTGTCCTGATATAATTATCCAGCTCACCCATTGTTGTGGCCAATCCACTTTATCAATAGGTCATGAATGTCGTCTTCACCTTGTCATTATCAGCCAGCTGTGCACCAAGGGCCAAGATCTTGAAAGTGGCTTCATATTTACACTGGTGTCTGACTGCAATGAGTTTGTAACTGAATCTAATAACATCCCTCATTGCCTTCAGAAGTCTGTCTTTGTCATCATTTCCAACAGTTATTCTAATCTGTCTATGATACCACAGCACTGGCCCAGTAATCAAGGAGCCTCATTCCTCAGTGCTAGCAGCAGTGGGGCATGTACATTGGGAGGATGACAAGTACACACACACAGTAAAGTGCAATTTCCCTTAAGAACACACAGATACCACAGTCAGTCTGGAGCTGGTTTATACGTTTTTCTCCAGATCCCCATTAAGACTCCCCACTGGCACAGCTGTAGAGTTGAGATCTCAGCTGAGTAGCCAACCCAAGACCTCCAGCACCCTCTCTGTCCAACCAGTGCTTTGTGTCCTTGCCCAAATAGCTGACATACACACTCTTTGAGATTTGATTTATATACAAACACAGACACACCTGGGAAAGGCCGGCACAAGTTTACTAGCTATGCCCCTGTTGCCCATACTATAAGGTAGTTATTACTGCCACCAGCCACATTCTTCTCAGCTACTTTAAGGCCCTTAACAAAAGGTGCTCAGTCTTACTGTGTAATGTTACTATTAACCCAAATGGTAGTTTGGCCAAGAGCAAGGCTATTAGGAGTGACCCACATTGTCACCAAATAAATATGCAAGTACTCTCAGAACTTAAATATATCTAACAAATATCAGCTACAATGTAAAGTTTAAATATATTTAATAATAAATAATAAAAGAACAAGAAAGTTCTCAGTAAATATTCACAGTTACATCAGAGTTCAAAATCACAGGAAATATTTAAAACAACATTGCAGGACAGTCTCAAATAAATAAAGAAAACATTTTGGCTATACTTCACTATATTCCTCACTGTATCTAAGATAAATTACTGTACCCTAGTTAACTTACCAAGCAAGCAGGCAGATGTGGTGAATGGATGTTCTTGTCAGGTCAAAGACAAAGTACAAAGTGCTCAGTCTGACTGTCAGAGAGTTATTTGATTAATATCCCAGATATTACTGCTGGGATAGCTTGCAGCATGACATCACTTTTTGTCATCTGACTATCCCATGTGAAACCCCCCACTGATGCAGCTGTTAGCATTTAGCATCTACCTGTGAAAATACATAAACAAGGACTTCTCTTAGATCTAAGGCAAGTGGTGGAAGTCATAAAATAATTTACATTCCTCCACATTTAAAGACAATACAAAAAACTTCTAGTTCTAGACATCGTCCCTGTTGCACTGAAACTGCAATATGCCATCTCTTTTGTTTATGGCCCAGCCATAAAGTAACTTCATCTCAACCATTCTTAACTTCTTGTGTTGCAGTCTCCATTGTTAAAATATATACATCTAAGTACTTTACATGTCTGTGCAGTATGACATACAGTTCTAATACATCTGTAACACAAGCATCCTACATGAAGCATGTTGACATTCACAAATGTCACATAACCACTTACAAAATTCCAGACAGCTGTGCTGACAGTATTTTCTTTTTGTTACACTTCTATGTAAATCATATTAATATTCACAAATGGCATGTAATTGTTTACAAAATTCCAACTAGCTCAGCTGGCAGTATCTCCTTTAGTTACAATTATCCCCCCCCCAAACACTCAAGCTAGTTTTTAAATGACCCTTGACAAACATTGACAAACATTGCTTGAGTGGGTTGAGACTGTCTGGGAATACCTTACCCCATTCCCTGTCTTGAGATTCCAGCTACTTTGGTATTGATGCATGATACAGTTTGTGCTCCTACCTCCTACCATGTAGTTAACATCACTGACCTTCCATACCACCTTGAATGGTCCCTCCCAAGCTGCCTGCAGCTTGTTGTGTCTGACAGGAATGAGCACCATAACCTGCTGTCCCACAGCATACTCTCTTGCTCAAGCATTCCTGTCATACAAGACCGTTTTTCTGCTGTTGGGCTTCTGCCAGGTTCTTCTGGGCCAAGCCCATGAAGTCCCTGAGGCTTGTGCTGAAATTAAGACATATGCCACAACAGACTCCTTATGGTATTCACACTTACCGTCCCACTCATCATAAATCAAATCTAGAGGTCCCCTCACCCTATGCCCATACAGCAACTCAAAGGGTGAAAATCTGTGGATTCTTGGGACACCTTCCTGTAAGTAAACAACAGATGGGTAAAATATTTGTCCCACTCCTTCTTAAACTGGTCTTCAAATACCCGTAGCATGGTCATAGTGTAGAGTTTAACCTCTCAACCAGACCATTAGTCTGGGGATGGTAAGGGTGGTCTTTAGGTGTTTTACCCACAGTGCTTCCCCAGACAAGCCAGCAGGTCTGACATAAAATTGGCACCACTGTCAGCCAGTATTTCTTTTGGGAAACCTACCCTGCTGAAAATCTCTAACCAAGCATTTGACACCTTTTCTGCCTCAGTAGAGGACAGAGCCACTGCCTCAGGGTATATTGTAGCATAAGCTACTACCACTACGATGTGCTTTGACCCTGTGGAACTTGGGGTACTCAGAGGCCCAACAATATCAATAGTTACCATCTGAAATAGCTCCTTAATCACAGGCAAAGCAATCAAAGGAAATCTGACCTTGCCTACCTTTTGGCACTGCTCACCAGTCCTGCAGCACCCTGTTAACATCCCTGGAGATCCCAGGCCAATAAAAGTTCTGCTTTATGCCCATATGACCTGAAAAGGGAATGTCATGGGCTATGGCTAGAAGTGTGAGATGATAGGCTCTGGGCACTACCAACTGCTGTATTCTCTCACCCTCTAGCTCTTCCTCCGGGGTCCACTCTCTGTACAGTAACCCTTTGTCCCAGTATACAAATTCCACTTTTCCATGAGAATCAGGTGCCTCCCTAGCTACCTCCCTCCCTCAGGCCTTTTAATGTAGGGTCTGAGAGGTGATCCTGTCTCAACTCTTTCTTTGTAACCTTTCCCAGCTCCTCTTCCACAGGAAGTCTGTTACCCTCTGACAGCGGAGCCTCACTGTCAGCCTGGGTACTACTACTCACCTCTGCCCTTGCAGTCACTCTATCCAAGGGAGCATCAGTACCCACAAGCAGTTCTGGCTCACTTTCAGTGTCATTGCTACAAAGTAACTCCTCTCTGAAGTAACCACCACACCAGTTCTAGCTTCACGTTGGGTCCCCCCAGGCATCCAGACCCACATGCTTGTTTACAAGCCTGACTGCATGTAACTGCATGAGCACATGGTACTGCATTATCATAATCGTTCCCTATCAGGACTTCTGCAGGGATATCCTCAAACACATCTACTTGCTTGCTTCCTAGTCCACCCACCCAGTCAAGGTGAACCATATCCAAAGGTATTTGGAATTGGGTCCCTCCTAAAGCTCTGATTAGATTAGACTGCCCAAGCAAGTAGTGCTCCTCTTTAACCATTGCAGGCTTCACAATGGTTAGGTCAGAGGCTGTGTCTCTCTTAGCAGTGGCCTGTTTTCTATCTACTGAGGTAGCATATAAACTTTTGTGGTAGTTTGGTGCCCTTGTTGTCTTCAGACAGCTTACTGCTAGCATTCTGTCATTCCCACTTACTGTCTCTCCCACCTTTTGTTCCCCACCTTACTTCCATGGACATCTACATGCTACATGGCCCCACTGGTTGCATTTAAAACATTTAACCCTTGGTCCTGGCTGTGTATCTGAACTAGTGGCTTCCCCTCCTACTGGCAGACTCTATTAGGACAGTTTAGACTGCCCACCATGGGTTACCTTAAAACTATGTGCAGCACTGGGTATCCCTTTCCTGAGCAGTGTTGCCATGCTTGCTAGGTATAGGTCTCCCTTTTTCCCCAACTCATATTGCATTGCCTATCTGCCAACCAGATTCTCATGTCCTCAGGCAAAGTGCTAAGGGCTTATTCCCTCACCAGAAGGTCTGCCAACCCTTCAGAAGTAGTGACCTGACACCCTTTCACCCACCAATGGAAATAAGTGCTTAACTCAGCAATATATTCACACACACTTTCATTAGCCTTGCATCTATGGTCACAAAACATTTTTCTATAGGCTTCGGGTGTTAACTTAAAACACTCTAATAAACAATTTTTAACAATATTATAATTTAAGCAATCAATATCAGACAATTTAGACATAGCAGTTACAGTTTTACCTTGGAGAAAGAAGGTCAGGAACTGTATCTAGAGCCATTGGTCAACATTATACTGTTAACATGCAGTTTCAAACATATGAATAAAACTATCAAAATTATCACCCTCTGTAAACTGTGGAAAAACAATTACTGTCCTTTACTGCTTCTGGGTTCAGTTACTCCATTCCCTATTACCTCCATGACCATGGCGAAGAGTCAGCATCTCATTTTCATGTTACCTCTGCATCTCATTTTCCTCAGCTTCCAGATGTCTCAGTGTTTCTGCCGATTCTAATTCCATTTGTTTATGTTCCTCCCTTTTCTTCAGCCTCCAAATGCTGCAGTCTGTCTGCTGATTCTGCTTCCAAATGTTTGGCCTCCAGTACTAGTCTCTTTAACTCCAACCAGATTTTAAGTCCTCTGAGGCAAATGTGAACTGTCCATTTTCTGAGAGTTGTGCATCTCCAAGGCCAGTCTGGTTCAACACCTGGTTGCTGATCTGTGATACAGCTGTGACTAAGGCTGCAATCAATTCTGCTTTAGTCAGGTTGGCATGCACCAATACTCAGCTAACAGGCTCCTTGTCAGCTTGCCATACTCCACGGATGACATCCTTGCCTGCTCTCCTTGACTAACTAAGCTACAAAAAATAAATAAAACTATTGTGATATGGTACTCTGAATGTTCACTCTGTGGCTGCTTCAGATTACAAACACCTTCCTTAGTGACCACTGTTTACAGGCTACAGGAATTCAGTAGCCACACCACTGAATCGCAATATGTGGATATCTCACCACTGCCAGTCAATAAGTGTGATGCCCCACCACTGGTCCAGTAAACAAGAAGCCTCAATCCTCACCACTGGCAACAGTGCAGGAAGTACACTGGGAGTACACACACAGTATTTCCAGATGCAGCTGTCTGCATCAAGTGCAATTTCCCTTAAGAGCACGCAGACATCACAGTCGGTCTGGGGCTCTTTTCTCACTCTTTCTCCAGATCCCCAATAAGACTCCCTCATGGCACAGCTATAGATTTGAGATCTCAGCTGTGTGACTAAGCCAATACATCCAGCACTCTCTCTGTCCAACCAGTGGTCCATGTCCCTGACCAAGTAACTGACACACACACTCTTTGAGGTTTGATTTACACACACACACACACACTCACACACACACACACACACACACACACACACACACACACACACACACACACCTAGAAAAGGCTGATGTCAGTTTACTAACTATGCCCCCTTCTGCCCACACTATAAGGTAGTTATCACTGCCATCGGTCATTTCTTATCAGCTACTTTAAGACCCTTAAAAAAGGGTGTCCAGTCTTACTGTGTAATGCTACTGCCAATACAAATGGTAGTTTGACCAAGAGCAAGGCTATTAGGAGTGACCCACAGTGCCACCAAATAAATATGCAAAGACTCTCAGAACTTAAATATCTCCAGACAGATCAGGCACAGTGAAATATTTAAATACATTTAATAATTAATAAAAGAACAAGACAATACTAAATACATATTTACAGTGACATCAGAATTCAAAATCACATGAAATATTTAAAACCACATTGCAGGACAGTCTCAAATAAATGAAGAAAAACATCTAAACTATGATTCACTATATTCCTGATTAAATCTGAGAGAATTATTATACCCTATTTAACTTACTTAAGAGCAATGCAGATGTGATGAATGGATCTTCTCTACTTGTTGTCAGGTCAAAGACAGAATACAGAATGCTGTCTCACTCAGAGAGGTCTCAAATTAATATATCAAATATTACTGCTGGAATAGCTTGCAGAATGACATCATTTCTTGTCATCTGACTCTATCCCAGGTGACCTTCCCCCCCACTGCTGGAATCTGGCAGTATTTAGCATCTACCTGTGTAAATACATAGACCTCAGATTTTTTGGCAGATGGTGGAAGTCATAAAACAATTTACATTCCTTCACATTTAAAGACAATGCAGGAAACTTCTCTAGTACAGACATTGGGCCGGATTTATGAAAGCTTGCATGGAGTGCAAGAAGAGTGTAGGAGCTCATGCTGGCAATATGTCTGCCATGCGATCCATGTACAGCTGGCAGAGGCGTTCACGAGAGCTTCTAAAGCTACTCTTGCACGGACAGTGTCATGATATGGAAATTACCTCATTTGCTGGTGAAAGCCATACAAATGAGGTAAATTTGCGATCCAGGAAACACTAACCTGTCCGTGGAAGATTAGTGCTCGCTGCCGAAATGTACTCCATTGGTAACGGAGTACAGTTTTGCAAATAGCTAAACGGAGCTATGACAGCTCCAAATAAAGGATGCATACAGTTGAGGAAGCATGCCAATGGCCAAACATAAGGTCATTGGCATTTTAAAATGTTCAAAAATAAAAAAAATGTAACTTTTTTTTTCCCCGATCTCCGATGTTTAAGCATAGCGCAGCACAGCGCAAACATGCAGTGTTTATAAAAACAAGAAAATAATTAAAAAAAAGCCAAAAATAGGCATTTTCACTAAAAAGCTTATTCTGCCATGCAGGTGAATGGCAGGATGAAGACAACATGGCCACTGAATAGTGGCTGCTAAGGGGGGGGAAGCTCAGTGTGAGAGATGTAACCATGCATTAGTAGGCAATCCTATACAAATGAGGATAAGGATAGTGAATCCCAATTTTCCCCAGCATGTGAGGCATGTCCCAGGAGTGTAAGAATAGGAGTACGTGAGTAGTAGAGTATAATATAGGTGACATCATGAGGGGGTGTGTCAGACAGGCTGTAAGCTAATTGGAGCACAGTGGCTTATGTTTGCTTTGAGTTGCTCATGATTGCAAGAGGCGTGACTACAGTTGTCCGATTTGAAAACCTCAAACCAAAGGTGCACACTGTTAAAAGATAGGAAATTCCTTGCAAACATGCACACAACGTGTGCGTGGCGCTTCCCCCCGGGCGGAAACAGAAAAGCAAAAGGAAGGAAAAGAAGTAGTAGGAAGTTAATCAAGGAGAACTAGCAGAGCTGCTAGGTGAAATATATTAGAATCAGCCAATTACACAGGCAGCTGACTAGCCCAGCCCAGCCCAGCCCAGCACTTCAAACTCTGCAAACACCATTCCCCCCTGTTTTTTTCTCAAGAACTCTGCAACACTGCAGTATACAAAGAGGGAAAGCTTAAAAAGCTTAAGTTAGACAAAATGTTAGGGGTTGCTCTTGCTATCATAAACCAACATGTGCAAGGTGCTGAGGTTGGTGATGATGTGAATGTTGCTGAGCAACCCACAGTGAGGAGACGGAGAAGAGTGTACAGACCCAGGGTAACCTACCAGGGGCTACATGAGCTGGAGATAGTGGAGCGCTATAGGGTGGACAGAGACCTCCTACAGCAAATTGTTGAGCTGTGCCAGCCATACAGAACCAACAGAGGGGAACCCATCCCAGTGGATACCAAGGTATGTGTTGGCCTAAGATTACTAGCTACAGGTACCTTCCAAAGACCAACTGGTGATATGATGGGGATTTCACAGGCATCAGCATACAGGGTACTCCACTAGTTCCTGGATGCCATGTCAGCAAATGTCGGTGACCACGTATATTTCCCCAATTCCCGTGAGGCATTGGCCAGCAATATGCATCTTTTCCACAAAATAGCAGAATACCCTGAGGTAGTGGATGCAATAGACTGCACGCACATATGCATCAAAGCACCACCCGGTGAGCGGGGTAGGGTCTACATCAACCACATGGGCTTCCCCTCCATCAACTGCCAGATCGTGTGCAATGCCCAGGGCATAATAATGAATGTGTGTGCTGGCTGCCCTGGAAGCTATCACGATTCCCACATCTGGCATCTGCCACAGCTGTACCAGAGATTTGCCAATGGCGACATCCCTGATGGCCACCTAGTGGGGGATGGTGGATACATACTGGAGCCATGGCTGATGACACCCATTAGAAATGCACACACACCTGAACAAGAACTCCATAATGAGGTACATGCACAAACAAGAAACATAACTGAGAGTGTATTTGGGATGCTCAAGTCACGGTTCCCGTGCCTGGACACATCTGGTGGAGTCTTGCAGTATTCACCAACTACATGTACCTAAATTGTTATGGTATGTGCCATGCTATACAATATGATCCTGTGGAAACAGCTGCAGCAGGAACAGCATGGGGCAGGGCCAAACAGCCCCCCCACCATTGCCAAGGCCTGCACAGGCACAGCGTGACTCAGAGGAGGAACAACCTGAGCCTGCCCCAGTAGGCAGAAGGAGGCATGCTCAGTGTGCCCTGGCCTTGGCAAAGTGGCAACGCATAGCACATACACTGACTCAGTAGGAACCCTGGAAATGACTCCTCTCTCTGACTTGCACATACAGTAATAGGGATGCCTAACTTGACACTACCTGTTTTCAAACATGTATAGGGAGTGTACTATGCGCATCCGACATAGGCAGCCCTGCAGCACCACCTGAGGCATGAGTGCCTTATTTTAAGCAATATAAAGCACTGCTAAGCACATTTTACAAGTATTGAGCATATTTAAATACAATTGGGCGTAGCTGTGCACCGCGCTAACCAGCTCAACATTGGGCAAAGTTGGGCAACGTTGGGCAAAGTCAAGCAAAGTCGGGTAAACACACTCATACCTGCTTTACTGTTCCTTAACCAGTCAGGTCTGCCCAGCAGGAAAATAAAAAGCAGTGACAGGGCTCGAACTCAGGATACTGTGCACTGTAGTCACAGTACTGAACAACTAAGCCATGACAGTATTTCACTGGCACAGACACAACTTAAGTCACTCACACATACCAGTTGGGGGGGGTGACATACCTAACAGTCACAGCCAGCAGGACAATTGTAGACAAATGCAAACACAAACAAATGCTGTATTATGCCCTCTGAAGAGGCATATGAGTAACCTCCCCCCAGGCCTATGCAGACAGATAACAGCAGGCCAGGCAATGTGATGCGGGTTGGATAGGCTATGAAGTCACAAACTAATATGCGTGTAATTGGAAGCTAAGGTCTGTAGTACAGTGGTATGCCTCAAGCCAGTATGATAGGCAACAGTACAGACTGAAATGGAGCACCTGACATAGCAGTGCAGGCCTAGCAAATGTGTATAAGTGTCAGGTGTACCCCTCATCCTATGTACACCCACAGTAACAATCAGGTGTGCCCCCCTGAGTAGAAATGTACAAATAATAGCTGCCCCCCCTGTATGTAGAAATGTTGATAAGTCTATGCAAATTGACTCATGGAAGCCCTACAGGCACAGTGTGCTTCCTGTTGATGTACGACACAAAGGTGAGCCCTGAAGTAAAAACCAACTTGAATTTTCACACACGTATATAGTATATATATATATATATATATATATATATATGCCCATAGTGTGCATGCTCACACACACACACAAATTTAGCAAATGTCAGTCAACAACATACTGAAAGGTCATACTGGGCATGCTCACACACTTAAACAAGCAAAGCAAATTCCAGTCAACAACATACTGAAAGGTCATACTGAGCATGCACACACACTTTGACCATGTCTGAGTACAGCAGTGGGCCACACATATCTGGCAGTTGCAATTCTTACCCAGACACATATTACTATTTACCAATCCTGCCTTGCGCACACAGTGATATGAAAGCAGACCCATATAATATATTGGACCCCTGTCATAATCAAACTATGTAATACAAGTACTTAAGTTGTTCAAAGAAAGTGAAAATCCAAAGAAGATCAGTAAATCTCTGATCAGCATAATCAGTATAATCAAGAAACAATGAGTACGCCTAACATTATCCAAGCCATGTTCTGGCAAAAATATTGCCAAAGAGTCCATAGAGAACCATGAAGCTTTCTTCAGCTATGTCATAAATATCAATGTAAATGCATATATGTTCTGAGTCAGTGCAAAGTGTAAATGAATACATGTACATGACTGACATTGCCACCATCTTGCCAGACAGGTTCATACATATTTTCCCCCCTCTCACTGACAAAAGGGCCCATTACCATACCTGGAGACTGTGAAAAGCCAGAAATCACATATACAATGGTTAAACAGCTCTATCCAAACCTAAAAACATGGTGTCTATGGGATGACATGGTGTCCCTGGCTGTGTCATATGTGAACTCCAAAACAAACAGACCCTGCACCTGAACAGTCTGTTGAGACTCACCCTCTGTACAGGATATGAAACTGTGGAATGGGTTACAGCAACATTTGGCACACTCCACAAGTGTTGGTGCACAACAGACCATGGGAACTATTGTTTTATAAGTGTAATAAGCCTGATCTGCAAGGCCATGGAGTCCATCATTATGGAACTCTATTGGGAGCCTACAAATACCCATACCTACCCATTTTGGTTTGGTCAGGGACAGATCATGGTCCCTAAACCTGCTAGACAGTTTTCAAGGCAGTTACCCAGGACATACATCAATGAAATGAGCTCCACATGGCCTCTTTTCTATCATCCCACACATATGTCGTATCCACAAAATCAACAACCTGTGCATAAACACGTATGTCATCTGATGGATTGCCAACTGGGGCACAGATAGATCCCACAAGGTAAGAATTGTTGTCTCCCTGTTGGACTGTAAGCTGGTAACAAGTGCTGTCACCCATGGCTCAGTACTGGGACCCCTCCTGTCTGGTGTATACTTTACAGAAATACAGTCAAACACATGAGGGCTATGGTTGGCAAAGTTTGTGGATGACTGCAAAAAGGTTGTCATAATCGATGTTTGGGACAACAGAGACATCCTTAAAAAGGGTCACAGACAGATGTGGTGTCAAAATTATGGCCTCGAGCTTCAGTCAGACAAATACCACATAGGTGCCAACACCCTAAATATGGAGGTAATAGTAAGGGATCTATGGACACATGTGAATAGTCATCTCTACTTCCAGAAACACATTCACAAAGTGGTTAGAAAATCATGCTATGTGTTCCCACAAATTGCCAAAGTCTTTGCATGTAGGTCAAAGGAGGTTCCCTCTACTCATCAGTCATCAGAGAGTACCACGACACACTTGCGATGAATCTGACTAGGCACCTTCAGTAGCTGGAAAGACCACTGAAGTACCTCAACAAGAGGATTACTGGCTTCAAACAGTTGCCCCATGCAACAAGACTGAAGTAACTCAATCTGTACTCTGTTGCATACTGTCTGCTCAGGCGATCTCTGCCCAACAGACAGGTCCATGTTCAATGCAGAACTGATGTACATGCTCTATCTGAAGTAAACCCAACCTCACTGTGCCACATGCTCTAGGGATATAATCATCACAACAATAAATAGAACATGTTGGATGGATACATTACTAACTCATAGACTTCCCTTACTTTGGAACAGGCTCTCAACCTACATTAAGCTGAGTCCCTCACCGACACTTTTCCAGAGGAGCCTTGATGAGTGGCCATACTAATATATGCCTTTAGGCAGATAGCCTATTACCTACCTATGTAGCTATATATATATATGTAGGGGGAACACAGTATAATAAGCCAAAGATGGATGGGCAGAGATGTTTGTAAGAGGGTGACCATGACAGAGAGCCATCCAGGACTGTCCCACCCAGCACACATCTGAATGGCACAAAAGACATGAGGTGCACATCTCACCCACTGTACATAATAGCCACCAGTATCTGTAAGCATTACAGTGTATGTGGTGCATGTGCCTGCTGTACAACATGACTGTACAATGAAGTACACATCTACTATCTGTAGACATGTACCTGTCACATAGGTATGTAGTAGAATATCTTCATGAAGGCATATATTAGCCTAGGCAAGTTGTGCAGCTTTCACCACGACAATGGTTAGTCTCCTAAGCCCTAGTTCTAATAGTTAGTACCCTAAGCTCCTTTCTAGTGGGGCTGCTGATGTGATGCCTGGTGTGAATTGTCTGTTTCCCATCCACTTATCAAGGTTCCTATTGAAGACTGTCAGCAAGGGGCTCTGTCTGATGTACATTGGGACTCTGTACCACAGTAAGGCAAGTCTCTGGGATGGTACTCTATCCTACCAGCATGTTGTATTCATTGTTGTGATGAGGTTCATATCATTGGAGTGTGTAGTGCGACTCAATTTTGTTATCCTTAGATGGAGCATGTTCAGTTATGTGTTGGACATGGCTCTGTATGTTAGGCAGAGTGTGCCTCTGAGTAGGTGGTACTCAGTGGAGAACAGATTTAGTTTTACCAGTTGTGTTGCATAACACAACTGTTTGAGGCCAGTAATCCTCTTGATGAGGTACCTCTGTGGTCTCACCAGCTGCTGGATATGCTTAGTTGAGTACATCCAAAATGGTGCATTGTACTCAATGATGGGTCTGATGACTTAAGAGTAGAGGGCCACCACTACCTCTTTTGATCCTGATGCAAACCCTTTGTTGATTAGGTGGGCCACATAGGATTTCCTAATCACTTTGGCAACATGGTTGTCAAAGGAAAGATGACTATCTACTTGTGTCCCCAGATCCCTTATTGCCTTGTCAGTTTTTAGGGGTAACACCTATGTGGTAGTTTGTGGGTACTTTGTTTTCCTCAAAGGGGATTACTATGCATTCTTTCACATTGAGCTTGAGGCCATGATTCTGACACCACACATCTGTCTCATAGAGTCACTTCTGGAGAATATTTATGTCATCTGGGGAATCTGTTATGGCAAACACTTTACAGTTCCCAGCAAACTTAGTCAACCACAACCCTACTGTGCTGGCATGTACTTCTGAGAAGTCTATAACAAACAGGAGGGGCCCCAGGACTGAACCCTGGGGGACACCGGTTGTTACTGGTTTAGAGCCTGACATGTAGCCAGGAACTCTTAATTTGTGGGATCTATCTGTGAGCCAGTTTGCAATCCATCTTGTGATGTATGGATTTATGCCCAGGTTGGTGAGTTCTTCTATGATACCTGACTGGGGAATGGTGTCAAAGGCCTTAGCGAGTTATAAGTAGGCTGTTTGGAGCTCCTTTCAATCATCTGTAGCCTGGGTAACTGTCTCAAAGAAATACACCCAGTTCAGGAGGCGTGATCTGCATTTGACAAAGCCAAACTGGGTGTGCTCAACTGTGTGAAGGTTCCCAATGTCTTTATTGTTGACTTCCATTATGAGTGGCTCCATTGCCTTGCAGATCAGACTCGTCAGGCTCATAGAGCAGGAATGCTAAGGGTCTTTTGTGGCCCCACCCCTGTGGAGTGGGAAGAACATTGCTGTGCAACATTCTATGGGTACATATCCTGTAGAGAGGATGTAGAGACAGGTGTAGGTATCCTTGATGAATATGGATACATCCCCACCCTATGTGCTATGATCCAGGTTCTGATGCTGGAAGGTATGGAATGAGAAATATCCTGGTAGTGCTGGTGTGCTCTCTGGAGCCTTGAACTAGGTTTCTGTTACTGCACAGATATCCGTATTCTCCATACTGAGAAGTGCCTCGAGTGTGTGCATCTGGAGGCTGAGACTTCTAGCAATGTGTAGCATTTAGCTCACTTTGTGGTTATTTGTGTTGGTTACGGGGTTTGGTTTATCCTGAGTGACCCGTGTTCCACACTTGAAGTCAACACCTCATTGGTCCGATCCAACCATAAGTCAATTACCCTACATATCCACATTCTGCCCCCACCCCCATTAAGGAAACCATGTTAAAAAATTTCTCCAAAGCCAACTTCATGCTTCTTAAGACAGAAGTGGTGAACTTCATGACACCCATGCAGATGGACAATATAGTTAAGACTACTGAATCCTACACAATTGCACTTTATAAGCACTTACATGAGTGCATGGATTGTGCTATCCCAAACAGAACCAAGATGCTATCCTCCAAAAAAGGAAACCAATCTGGTGGTCCCCTGCCATAAATAAACTGTAAACAAAAGGAAGAAACTGTTGCAAAAGAGAGTAAAATCCCATGAGTGGAGGGCTCCCTGGTCAGCCTCAGTGAGAAGCTGTGATCCCTGATAAAATCCTCCAAAGCTAGTTACAAAAACAAAATTGCCCCTGATTCTAAAGACAACCATAAAGCATTCTATAGCTATGTCAGGAATCTCAATGGCAACACTCAGATCTGCTCTGAGTTACAGCACAGTGGCAGTAAATATACAGACCCAACTGATATTGCCAACATCCTGGCAGATAGGTTCAGTGCTAACTTTACCCCCTCTCACCCATTAAAGAGCCCATCTCTATACCGGAAGAAAGCAAAGTTCCTGTAAGCATGGCTGCACAGGTAAAAACCACACTCTCCAAAGCCAGGAACACAGCATCCATGGGACCAGACAACATCCCAGGCTGCGTTCTACATGAACTACAGAACAAACTGACACCACACCTAAGTACCATGTTCAGTCATAGCCTCACCTCAGGTGTTGTGCCTTCTGAATGGCGCACAGCAACGGTTATCCCACTACACAAGGGGGGAGCCACATGGACCCCGGGAACTAGCGCCCCATTAGCCTGATGAGCATGGTCTGCAAGGCCATGGAACTTATCATCATGGAACTTATAAACAAAGACATTGGGAATCTCCAAACTCTGGACCCCAACCAGTTTGGGTTTGTAAAACGCAGATCATGTCTCCTAAACCTGATAGACTTCTTTGAAGCAGTCACCAAAGTCGTAGACAAGGTTAAGGTGGTTCACACAGCCTATCTAGATCTTGTCAAGGCTTTCGACACCATCCCCCACTCTGGAATTATAGATAAACTCACTTAACTAGGTATAAATCCCTATGTCGCAAGATGGGTTGCCAACTGGTTCACTGACAGAACCCACACTGTGAAAGTAGCAGACTCCAAATCCGACTTCAGACCAGTGACATGTGGAATACCAGAGGGTTCAGTCCTGGGTCCTGTCCTGTTTGGTATCTACTTCTCTGAAGTACAGGCTAACACAGAAGGACTTTGGCTAATGAAGTTCGCAGATGACTGCAAACTAGGAGCCGTAATCGAAACTACTACCGATGTGGACATCCTAAAAAAGGGCCTCACTGAGACGGATGCCTGGTGTCAAAGCCATGGCCTCAAGCTTAATGCCAAATCATGCATTGTCATCCCCTTTGGTAAAAACTCTGTACCCCTGGACTACAACATAGGTGGTAGTATACTTAACACCGAAAGTGTGATGAGACCTTGGGACACAGGGGACAGTAGTCTCTCCTTTGATAATCACATTGCCACAGTAGTCAGGAAATCCTTCTACGTGGCACACCTCATCACAAAAGGTTTCTCATGCAGAAAAAAAGAGGTCATTGTTCCCCTCTACTCATCACTCATTAGATCCATTATAGAGTACAATGCCCCTTTTGTTATGTACTTCACAAGACATCTACAACAACTGGAAAGGCCCCAGAAATACCTCACAAAGAGCATTACTGGCCTCAAACACATGCCCTACACAGACCGTCTCAAAATAATCCAGCTTTACTCCGTTGCATATCGCCTACTCAGAGGTGATCTCTGCCTAACATACAAAGCTATGTCAAACCCAGAGCTGTTGGATATGCTTCACTTAAAGAAATCCCAATCCCTCCAAGCTACACGTTCTAGGGACCTAAACCTTGTCACCGCAATAAACAGAACATGCCGGAGGGTTAGATTCCTGTCCCAGAGACTTCCCATACTCCGAAATAAACTACCTATTGATGTCAAACAAAGCTCCTCATTAGCACTCTTTAAGAAAAATCTTGATGATTGGATGAGAAATAGGAAATTCACCCCGGGGATCACTTCTGTGTCTCTGCTCAACAGTGGCACAGGAAAATAAATTTCTTGGGTGGCAAAAGCCAGGGTACCTTTTTGGCTGGGCTTGTATAGGCCCCAGGGCTGATAGCCTAGTACCTACCTATGAACTTTTGAGCCTTGCCTAAAAAAGGTAATATGGGGACAGCAAGAGCCTTGGCCAGTATTCAGAAGCATAGGGGCAACAGGTGCAAACCATCTCTAGCGAAGCAACGAGGCTTGTCTACCATGTCATCACGGCAGACAGAGACTGGATCCCATTTGAATATCACCAGAAGCTCAGCCAATTGTTAAAGTTTATCATCTTTCTGTTATATTGCAGTATCATGTAGGTGAAGGTAAGATTGTACTCAAGGTCAGGGTCATACCAGCCTGGGCTACATGATCATAGAGCTACTATATATCTCTTGTCATTTTGTCCTGGGAGGTATGTCTCTGATCGTTCACACTGAAATGTACAAAGAACATGTCATATATGTACCTGTTCTGGAGTGATGTAAGTGCTTGTGTTATGTGGCGGATCATAGCACCTGACAGACAACTGACAGTAACCTTCCCCTAGTCCAGCCGAGTGAGTGGAACATCTGTGTGCCTGACTATGGAGTCACCTATTACTAGTGTGTTGGGTATGTTGTTTTGCCTTAGGGCCTGTTGTGAGGCACACTGCTTTGGTGTATTATGTGTTTTCTGGCATGTGCTTGGAGGTGCATGTTGCTTGCTTGTCTGCTTAGGAAGACACTCTCTCTTTTTCAGATTAATATTTGTATTCTCCGAGTATGGTAATGTGTATTTATGTGTGTGTTTTGCTGGTGCTTATATTGTAGGTCTATGTGAGACTGATGGTGTTGTGGTTGTATGACCCTACTCCTCTTGACTGTATTGTCCAGTATTGGGTTGACAAAGCTTAGCCACCGGTTTGACACTGTGTGTGCCAGTATGTAGTGCATCAACCCATATATGATATGGTCATGGCCTATGCATACAATACACCTAGTATGATAAGCCGGTTGAGGTTAGCAAATGTGAAAAAAAATCTTTGGGCAAACTGTTAGCAAGTAATGCCTGTATTGCACCCTGTAACTCCATATTGTTGCTGAAGTGTAAAGATGTACTTAGTTTGGATTAAGAACCCCGCACTTGCCAACTATTTGTGTGTGTGTGTGTGTGTCTGTGTCTGTCTGTCTCTCCCTGAGGAGAGAGCAACCTTTTTGGAGACTACTCACACCCTTTAAAAGTGGTATACTCATTTTTGACAAGTCTGATGATGTCACCATCCTACAAATATACCTGTGGAAAGGTGAAATCCCAGTAATGTGTATAGCGCGTCGTGTAAATGCATACTGCTATAGTATCATAATGTAGTTAGATAGGGGTTTGATTCCTGCACTTGCCAACTGTGTGTGTGAGTGTGCGTGTCTCCCTGGGGAGGAGCAACCTTTTTGGAGACTACTCACACCCTTTAAAAGTGGTATACTCATCTTTGTCAAGTTTGATGATGTCACCATCCTACAAATATACCTGTGGAAAGGTGAAATCCCAGTAATGTGTATAGCGGGTCATGTAAATGCATACTGCTGTAGTATCATAATGTAGTTAGGAAGGAGTTTGAATCTTGCACTTGCTGACTGTGTGTGTGTGTTCCAGGTGTGTGAGAGAGTGTGGCGCCATTGTTCAATGTGGAGTGGGTTTTGATTTTTCTAGTGTATGACATATCACAATGACAACTGTATGTGCATTACACATGTAAGGTAGCTGTGGGGCAAAGCCATATACATACATGTGACCTCAATTATTTCATAGGTGGGTACTCTGCTTTCTCCATGAAAGCATCTGTTATCTTTGCCAGAGCATGTTGGCACTTTCCAGACCTTAAGTCACTTCTGTATGCTTGTGACAAGCTTAGCCACTGCAGTGATCCCTGGGCTACATCATCTGTTTCACATCCACTCATCACAGTTTCTATTGAAGAGTGTGAGTGAGGGTTTATGCTTGAGGTATATTTGAATCCTGTTCCAAAGCAAGCAAAGTCTGGCAAATTTATAGGTGTGCAACAACCTCTGTGGATCTGCATGCAAACCCTTTATTGCTTATGTTCTCCACAGAGGGATTTCCAAAACCCTTTGGTAGTGTGATTATCAAAGGAGAAATGACTAAACACATGGCTCTATGTATACATTAGTACCTGTTCCACATTTTGGGGGCTACTACCTATGTGGTACTCTGGGGATACTTTGTTTTCTAAAAGTGTATAACTGCTTTATTTGGCTTATAGCTTTACAGCATGAGTTTGACACCAGGTATCTGTCTCTATGATACCCTTTTAGAGGATGTGTGTGTCATCTGGAGAATAAAGTATAGCCCACAGTATGCATTTTCGTCAAATGTGGGCAGACATATCCCTACTGCGTTTGCTTCTACTTAAGAAAGCTATATGCCAAACAGGAGTGGTCCCAGGACTGTGTGCAGGTGAATACCACTTGCTACTGGCATAGAATTGTACATGGAGGCTGCAAATGTTGCTGTGTGTCCTACATGTGTGCGTCAGTTGTCAATCCATCATCTAACAATCGTTTATTGTCAGTCTGTTGAGGTTATGTATAATACCAGAATGTGGGATGGGTATGAATTGCTGGTGAGCTATAGCTTGGCTGTGTGGACCTCCCCTCCCTCACCTATAGCCTTGTTAACTGGCTTGAAGTCTACTAGGTGTAGGAGCCATGATCTGGCATTTAGAGAACCTAAGTGGGTATGGTGCAATATTTGCAGGTTCATAATGTCTCTGTTAATGAGTTCCATAATGTTGCAAGCCATAGCCTTCCAGATAACATTTGTCTGGCTTATAGGGTGAGAGTTTCCAGGATCTGTTGTAGTTCTACCCTTAATCAATTTATGTTAACATTTGCACTGGGTGTGACAAGGGTGGACAGGATTAGGAATAAGTATATTAGAGGGTCAGCCCAGGTTTGAAGGTTAGTAGACCAAGTCAGATAGACAGGATTAAGTTGGTTTGTACATGCGCTGAGGAGGGATGCTAAGGATGAAGCCGCCAGGTAACAGGAAAAGAGGAATGCCTAAGATGAGGTTTATGGTTGTGGTGAGAGAGGACATGCAGGTTGGATGGTGTGACTGCAAGATGCAGAGGGCAGGAAGAAATGGAAACAGATGATCTACTGTGGCGACCCCTAATGGGAGCATCCAAAAGGAGAAGAAGAAGAAGTAGTTGTAGCTCAACCCTTGTGGGCTGTGAACACCATTACCATGTGTCATTCCACAAGTATGTAACCTGTATAGAGGCTGTATCTGGACAGAGTGTTTAGGTGAGTGGTGACTTCATATGTCAGCTTGTGTATGACACAGCCAGGGACACTGTCCAGTACCATTGCCACTGTGGTTTGAACTTTGGTAAAGAGATGTTTTAACTAGAGTGTCTGTGAATCATCAGGTTTTACATTCTTCGGATCTAGAAATGTGGCCCTTGTGTAATGACAGGGTGGTGAAATCCGCATTCAAACTATCTGACAAGTAATTGGTAATGTCAGTTAGATAACTGTACTTTGTGACCATTTACATTAACTGTGACCTGATCTGAGATTTCCCCTGTAGATTATAAACAACACTAAAGAAAGCTTTAGTGTTGTCTTTGGAATCCTTGCCATTTTGTATTTTGAAGCTTGCCTTGTATGTTTAATGAGGGCTTGTATTTTCCCAGTGATACTGACCAGAGAGGTTATCCCTTCTTGGTATGTAACTCTTTTTTGGTACAGCTTCATACCTTCTATTATATATTTAGTTTATGGCAGTGAGACTAATGCACTTTTACTGTATAAGTGAGAATTTCTTGTGTTTGTGATAGCACGGTCCATGCAACCCTGTAGGTGAACAGTGTGCATTACTAAAGGATTATGCATCTGGGACAGTGTTAACCTTAGTAATGCAAACCAATGACAGATAGCAACAACAGCATCACCCACAGCACAGTATCAACCCATGTCATACACACACATGCGTACTCAAGTTCCAAAATGTGTGTAGTACAATGCATACTGACCAATAGAAACTATGGAGTGTTAACACTGGCCAATACAGGGTATGTCACCCTGCCCATGTGTCCAATATGCATGTACATGCAGACAGTGCACCTCCACCATGTTCACAAATGGACACCTGCAAACATGTGTTGCACACAGCCCACACTTACTGTCCACTGTATAATGCATGCTGACACAACTACACACATCAGCCAAGTGGCACATGGGCAAACAAAACACAATTGGAATAAACATTGTTGAAAACAGTACAACATTGCTAATTACCTCTTTAATGCATCATGCCTGCTCAGCTACACCTTCAAGGATACATTACGCTTTACTGCTGACAACATGCTACACATCCAACCATTGCTATACTTTAAGTCACCCTGTGCATCAACACCATGTTAGCCTGTTCCTGCATCAATGTTACAGATGACAGGAGGTGGCACAGGTTTCATCATATGCACAGGGTGTGTTGTTGGTTTGCCAGAGGCCTACACTGAGCCATACAATCGACATGTGTGTGTGAGTGAGTATGTGAGGGCCATGAGTACTGTTATAGGCCAATGTTGATGTCATGTGTGCGGGTATGTGTTTACCCTAGGTTTCTAGTTTATGTCTGTGTGTCTGCATGCACACAGTTCCACCATGTGGCTGCCATATACGGGGATTTGTGAGACAGCTACAGACTGTGCCTGGCAGGCTTTACAGATCACCGTCTCTGGCCACGGATATGGTACCTGTGCCTGGCAGGGGTGCTACAGACAGTATCAGGTACTAATCCAGATTGGGTACTATCCAAAGAGGTTGACATATGTCCACTGGCTCCAGGTCCCTGCTGGGACTGGCCAGAGCCATGTGCACGTGGTCTTCTAGGACAGTCTATGGACAGCCCCCCCCCAGCATTGCTGGGGCTGGTACTGGCACTACGGGAGCAGGATTGACTTGCTGGACATCCATGGTCACCTCCAGCTGGTGATGTTGGCATATGTCCACATTGACATCTCAACCATCCTGCACTGTTCTGACACATGGACATGACATTGTGGCGGACATCCAATGTCTCACCCCAACGTCTATCAATGATCTCAGTGTAGTTACATATGGCACCTGCTAGGTCACGGGTACTGTCATTTACAGAAGTGTAATGAACCCTCTTTGCCCTTAGCCCCTGTCTGGTGTACCACTGCATTCGTGTCTGTGCCTCCATGACAGCCTAGCACATGTGTGTGGTAGAAAGAGGTGTGGCACATCTGCCAGAGCCATGATGACCAACAGTGCTCTGACAATAACCCCTGGGCATCTGCCTATGTGGTACCATTCCAGACTTCTGGCTATGGCTGCTTTGTTCTGATACATGTGCCATAGATACCACACTGTTCTGGCCAGTGCCAACCATACACTGTCCCTCAACTAAGGGCAATGGTGATGATGGATGTACAGGCAGTATGACTGTGTGCATGGATGGGGTGGTGACTTGTGTACTGTCAATTGGTGGCCCAACAGACAAACCTGCCTGTGCCTCAACACACCTATCCTCATGATCACTGTCTGTCTCAGTGACATCAGGTTCCCTGCTGTACTGAACCAGCCCCACCTCGCCACCTGTGAGAAGAAAACAGGAAACGCACTTTAAGACCTGAACATGACTTCAGACCACATGCACACATACAAAACTACACTCCTCCCGAAAGCAGGCACACACACCAGCAATCACAGAACATACACAATAGCAGGTGATGGTGGGGTACAGTATCACAAGCAAAACAGTCATATCACACATGTCAGCGTGCAGGACATGTGTTGCTCAACAGCATGCAGTGCAATTGTAGTCAGTCCTTGTTACTAACAGTATACATGGCTTTGATGCATGTGTTTTGTTATTAGGTGATGGCCCTCCCCCTGGAACACAATGCATACATGGACACAACATTGATGTGCAGGTATTCATAACCCTGTGATGTATTGTGCACCATAACTCACAGGTGTACATACCATTGCTGGATGTGTATCTGTGTGTCAGATAGGTATCCAATGCTGATTACAGCCTCTATGTATTTAGCAAATAATTGTGGACACATTTTTAGCACATGCATGATGAGTATTCACACAACCTCATCAGTGGTGCATGGATAATTGATGGAATACCATTCGGCCACATACCCAATACACGGCACTTATGGTGAGTGTAGATCATATTGTGGACATGCCAGTCTCATCCATGACATGGCATGCTAAAACATAACTGCATATTTAAACACTGCACTTACCCAATATGTGTCATATGACCTAGCCACTCAATAGCATCACAAGACATATATGTGTCAGTTGTGCAAATGGTGAAAGGTATGCATACCATTTAGAGGTGCATATGTGTGCACACACGCATCATTATGGAGTGGAGCTATGACAGCTATGTGTAATACTGTGGTTACAATAACTGGATGGGGTATAACACCATAGGCCATCATCATGAAGCATCAGGTGGTCACTCAAGGCTACAAATGTTTCACAAACCAGCACTAATCATGCTGTGCTGGAACTGTACTAACTTGGCTAAATTCACCATTTCTCAACCAGTTGTTATGTGAGTTTGTAAGGAGGCCAATAAGGAGCATTCCATGACATGAATGTGTAGTGTGTTGCAGAGTGTTTAAATGCCCCAGGATATGCCTCTACCCCTCAGGTATATTATGTGTAATGTGTGGATGAGATTTCGGATACTGGAGTGTGTCTTTACAGAGGGTTTGGGAATCCTTTATGTGTAGCATGCTAAAATGCTCTGTGTATGACATAGATGTGTATGTTATGTGCATGTTGAGTATCAACTGTGCCTATCCAATGTTCATTACAGTCTAGCCACATTTGTTTGAGATGGTCTGGGTATTGCATGTGTTTGAGGCAGCTAATCACATTAGTGAGATGTGCGTGCTCTTACACCAAACATGCACAGCATGCATTATGGGTAGGTGTGTTACATGTGTACATGGCCTACACCTTAACTGTGACATGCACTTTTTATTTACAATAAATGTAGAACACACTCACCAGTATTTGTCTGCTGCCTTGATGTCACCCCAGAGGTACATAGAGATGAGACAGTTTGTCAGTGGCCACAACTGTGGCATTAATACTGTGTGTTTGCAATCTTACAGTACAACAACAGTTTACATTCACAGGGCTACAGATTATGCTCCAAATTATCAGTATTGCACAACAACAGGCTCCACATCTTTGAACGACACACACCACATCTCACATATGCATGATCTACCAGTACAGATAACAGTAGTCTACATATATGCCATGTTACCTGCATTCTCCATGTGTGCTTGCTGGGTGGCTCCAACCCCCATCATGGTGTATGTCTGCTGCTGCTGTTGTTGGGCAGGTGCCACCAGGCTCATGAGCAGTTCCTCCACTGTGGTGAGGGGGGGGGATGGATATTAACACCACCCCCTGTTGCAAGCTGTTGTCTACACACATCAGCAGCATGCTGATGGACATGTCTGATAAGATCACTGCAGTGGTGGCGTACCTGCTCATATGTCCGGTTATGCAGGCCTACCTCATTGACCCTGCGGACAACATCTTGCTACATTGCAGTATGCTCCTGCTGGTCCTGGCTGGTTCGTGAGAACATGAGATGGTAGTGCTGAATCATACTGCTAGTAATGATATAATCTTCAGCACTACTGTAACTCAGGTTCCTGTGGTGGGCCATGATCCCTGGAAGACATAAATACAAGTCTTGGGATAAATGTATTGAAGGTGTTCACAGGCCAGGTAGCTTTAGCAGGTCTTACTGGCTTCAACATTGCAAACTGAACAAACCACCCACAGTGTTTAACCACCACATGTCATATACCAGCCCTGTATGCTCTTTTGTTTGTCACACACTAAAACCTACATACAAATATGCGCATACTAACCTTCACCAACATATATTTCTCCCCCCTTCGCAAACAGTTGCAATATGTCCCCTGCTCTATGCACATATACAGATGTGAATATATATGACACATATATATTTCTCTGTATGAGTGTGGCATACACACACACATGGTCCACACTGTTGTAAGTCTCTTGACCTCACAGCTGAACTGTTGGGCCTTGCTGCAGCACAAACAGGTGTCACATATGAACACAGACTAACATTAGGGGGGTATATATGGCAACAGATGCTAGATAAGCATACTAAACTGCTACAGCAATTGCCAATGCTAAGCTTTAATATGACTATCATGCATGTGTTGTTCTGTCACACCCATGTTTATATAATGTCAGCGCTAATCCCCTCAACAGCCATTGGCCACACTACTGTACAGAACACAGATAACATGGATCAGATCTTTGCCATTTAATTCTGAGCTACACATTTCACAGGTATGTCCCAGTGCCCACAGATACACACAGTATTGTCCATAGCAGTAGTTAAGCAGAACATCTGTGCATAAAGAAGTACTGCTGCCACATATGAATATTTCACATTATGTAGACTATTCTTCAATAACATCTACTACATGCCAGTAAATACATATGTGTCACATACTTTTCCTTTATATAATTTGGTAATATTTATTTTTCCTTTTCTCTGTCTCTCTCTCTCTCTCTCTGTCAGTCTCTGCAATAGAGTGATTGAGTTTCTTGGCAGAGATTGCAGCCTGCTATTGTAGGAATGATGGCCTCTGCACCAATTTGTGGCCACCATTTGCTAATTGCATGCAGCCTGCAGTGTAGTAATTGCAGTAATCACTGTCATAGCAACTCAGTACTATAAATTACTGACTGATGTAGGTGTGGCCCTTTCAGCTTTCCAAGATGGAGATCATCCTTGTTGGTGTGGACATCATTGTTTAAGACAGAAGGTTGGTATAGTTCTTATATCAGAAGCCAGGGGTGTAGCCAGAGATTTACATTTTGTACTCAGACCTAATGTTGCTGCTAGCAGTACCCACTTGTCAGTTTAGAAATGTACTCACCCCTCAAAATGCTACCCCAAGATACATGGAAAGATGTACTTTCTTTTCAACTGTTACAATTAACTGCCATACAAAGCTAGTTATAGAGATGTATTCCTATGGCACAAGAATTGTTTGTGAACTGCTATACTGTGAATATTCATTTACTCATTTCTAAACAGTTTGTGCTTTTTTAGTGTTGACATTAGCACGAGCTGCTCAGAAAAACTGGACGCATTTCAGTACTGTGAGAATGCTTACCTACATCCTTGGTAGACCCTGCACACACAGGTATATTCTGCATTTGGGTAGGGTTGCAGAAGTACAGAGAGCGTAAGTAGTATTGTGTGGATTTTATCTTGCTGGACTTACAGGGTTGCTGTGTACATGTTAGTTTATTAATGCAAGTACTCTGTCTGCGTAACTCCCAACTGTGGACCTATCCACATGATAGCCAGAGAATAGCCTGTTATTTTTTGTCTGTGTACCACACAGGTCTTTTCAGCAATAGAGCAATGGCATTCTTACAGTTGGTTGCTACCAGTACATGGCTACATCCATTTGTATTTCAGTGTTGTATTCCTACATAAGGGTATGCTTCCGAAACTCCTTCCAAAGCTATTTGCACAGTGTGTAACAGCAGAAAGGCTAATATGCCTCTGTGTTTCTGTCTCTGCCAGACCTCTCAACCAATCAGGTACATATTTGAACAGACTCAGGGAAAAGTCAAGAAAAAGTCAGGGACAATCAGGGACACCTTTAAAATATTAGTGCCATTAGGTTGAAACATTGAGAGAATCAGAGCATATGAATGAATACACCTTTTCTGAAGTAAAAGAAGTGCCTAACTCTTAATTATCGTCATTATTCATCAAATGTAATTCACCACCTTTCTGCCCAAAGTCAGTAGTTTTAGGTGGGATTCAGAGGGACAGAGCTAAAATGTGTGTCAAAATCAGGGGCGTCCCTGAAAATTAGGGACAGTTGGGAGGTATGGCCTCTGCCCTAAACAGATATGCCAGTGTTTGTCCTGTTGTGATACTGTGTGGGGTTGTAAAGTGATGGTGTAACATTATTTCCTGCTAGAATGGCTGCTTCTCTTATCACAGTCATGTAAAGTAATCCCACAACAACTGTTGGTCAACATCCACAGAACAAGCTGTGTGGTATGGTATTCCTAATTTTCCTTTACATTCACTCATTCTGATGCATGATATAATTATTTAAGCACCAACTTGATGTATATCTACCGTGGCTTAGTGGTACTTCAAGTTGTGTAGTGTGTGCAAGGTCTGTGGTTCGAGACTTAAAGAGGTGTTTTATTTTATTCCTGTGCAGAACAAGGGCCCTCACATACAGAGTGACTAAGGCACTTTTAAGCAGTTGTAAGCAGGTTTGTTAGAGTTTGCACAATGCTGCGCATTGCTTAGCCAAGTACAAATTCGCGCACTACTGCTTAATAGTGCTTACTCCCGCTCACCCCCACGCTAATTTCTGTGAAAGAAAAGAAAAATGGGGAGATAGGAAAGTGGTGAAAAAGGGGCACAAAGAGGGAAAGACAGTATAGAAAATAGCTCGGGATGTGCACGATGGGTGTAGGGAAGGTCTATAGCTGCCCATTTCTTCAACAGCAACAGCTGTGCCTATGCAATACATTTGGAGGTAGATATGAACCCTTCCACCCCTGAGAGAGGGGTGAGGACAACAAAATATGTTGTAATGCTAATTAAATAACATTTCATGTGTCCAGTGGACGTGTGCAAAATGGGCAGCTATGTATGGGGCGTAATTTTTTTTTTGGGAGCAGATTGCTCTTTTTTTTTTTCAGGTGAGAGTGGAATGTGGGGTAGGGGAAGTAGGTATATTTGGGGAGGTAGGTTGGGGAGGTAAATAGACAAGACAAGATGCATACAGCAGCAGTATATGACACGTGGTGGTGGGTGAACACCTTTGACGGGGAGGGATGTTTGGAAATCGTAAACCCATGAGCCCCCAGATAGAAACAGTGGGACTGAGGTCCCCACCCATGGGCAGTCACCACTGCATTTCACAGCACAGAGGGTGGCTGTGCTGGGGGTTGTGTAGGAGGGGCAGACTGACCCAGGAATTGCGCCACTCTGGCCTGAAGCTGGCATAGAGGTTCTGCAACAGAACGTTAAATCTCTCTATTCACCACAGCCCGGTCTTGCACAAGGGGGGGCCATGCCCCATCCCTGCAGTGCTTCCACCCGAAGGTGGCACAGGGCCAGCGGAGGAGGAGGTCCCAGACTGGGCACCAGATCTGCTGGTGCCAGGTGCCATGGCCAGCTGAGGGGGGACAGGTGGGTCTGGCCTTCCCATACGAACTATGTTTTGTAGAGTTTAATAAAGATATGGGTTAGTAACGACCAACAGTATTCCCAATTAGTTATAACAGCATGCAGAAGTATTCCCATTAAACTAACACACCAGATTTTCAACAGTTGAAAAGCAAGCATAACACATGCATATGTAGAACAATAGTGGACATTACAACAGCATGCAGGTTGATTTGATAGCAACAGGCCACCAATATTGCGGTATTTTAACAGGGCACATGCATAGAAATAAATGCAAATATTTATAAACCAATAGGACATATGTCCCAACAAATGTTTTGAGATTAGACATACCGATTGAGGTGTGGAATTGCATTTTGTATGCACATACAGTAGGGTGGGAAAAGATAGCTCAATTAACAACTTATATATCCTTCTAGTTTTCACTA
The DNA here is from genome assembly GCF_019279795.1 of Protopterus annectens. Lineage (NCBI taxonomy): Eukaryota > Metazoa > Chordata > Ceratodontiformes > Protopteridae > Protopterus > Protopterus annectens. Next base: position 1,378,771,305 of record NC_056737.1, read on the forward strand.
CATTCCTATTAACTGCAGTTATATGTCCCTTACATGTATTATTACACTACCCAATGTCCTTATATTATGCAATTGGCTTTTGCTAGATAGTTATATACATGAGCTGTATCATGCACACAAACTGTCCAAGATGCAGATGTTACTGCAACATGTTTTGAGAGTTGATCACACACACTATTGATAAGATGGTACACTGACAGATCTACTTTCATATAATTATCTAGATATGTTCAGGTGAAAGTATCTGTTTTATGTTAATAGCTCCCTACATTTCTGGCAGCACACTGACATTTCTGGGGAACACAATACCACGCTACTCATGTGCCAGAATAACCTGTACATACTGGCCATGAACCAACAGTTGAGGGCTGTACATATGCATACAAGATACTGGCACACCCTTCATCCACGTTATATGGGCCTACCCAAGTGTGGGTTGACACTGCTTAATACAACACTACTATTTGTAGAATGCAACAGTACAACAACATATCAAAGAAAATGACACAGACGCACTCCATGAATCATACATTTATTAAAGCATTATTACACCCTTATTTATTGTGTTAAAAGACTTTTTGATGGCTCTCTCATTTATTTTATATAACCGTACATGCAGAGTAATTACTAACTTGCCTCATGAAGCAGCCTTTGCAGCCTATCTTCATGGGCTTGCTGGTTCATAGCCCGGACACCTACAGTTGTAAAGTAAATGCAGTGATATTGGGACATACCTATCCATAGTATAGACAAGCATAGCAATTCCTAACTACTTAATACAATGGCTACTTACTCACTACTGGGGCATTAGGCATCGTACGGGATTCCTGGATCCACTGGTCCAGTTGATCCTCCCTATGTTGCTTCAGGTCAGAATAATGGTGCCTGACCTGCTCACCAGTCTGAGGAACACCAGTGGCACTGGTGAGATCATGGGCAAGGCTGTTCCAGGCCTCCGTTTTATATTGGGTACCCTGCTACTGGCCCCGCAGGAGTCTTTCCTCATGATTGTGGACAAGGAGCAAAACTATTATTTGGGACTCCTGGATGCCCCAGAGTTGCGCTCTAAATCGAGTGCCTTCATCAACACCAGCCATGCTGACTGCATAAGGAAGCTAGAACCAATTATAGCAAGTATTCCTGCCTGTGGAGCTTAAATATGCCTCATTTCCTGCACTTATTTGTGATTGGCCAGTTTTGGAAAAACTCAACTGTAGGCACGCCTGCTTAGCTGATGTTGGCAATGTTTAAAATTCCTTTTAGATATGTGTCTGTTGAAAGTGCACATTTGTGAAATGCTGATATGGCTTAGTGGTTAAGTACTGTGACTATAGTGCACAGTATCCTGAGTCCGTGCCCTGTCACTGCTTTTCATTTTCCTGCTGGGCAGACCTGACTGGTTAAGGTACAGTAAAGCAGGTGTGAGCATGTTTAACCGACTTTGCTCAAGTTTGCCCGATTTTGCCCAACGTTGCTCAATGTTGCGCTGGTTAGCGTGGTGCACAGCTGCACGCAAATACGTTGTGGTTGTGCTGGTTAGCATGGTGCGCAGCTACGTGCAATTGTATTTAAATATGCTCAATAATGGTAAAATGTGCTTAGCAGTGCTTTATATTGCTTAAAATATGGTACTCATGCCTCAGAATGCATAACCATTTCACCTTCATATATATATATATATATATATATATATATATATATATATATAATTTGTTCACTACTACATTTAGCATTTCAGTGCTTTTTACAAAACTTATACATAAAAAATGTCAGGAAATATTTTTGTATACAGATTTCCCGCAGAAAATGGAACGTGCAGTAGTGGGACTCGAACCGGGAATGCCTCCTCTTTGTGCGAAGGCTCTAACCACTACTCTATCGCTATTTTCCTTAATATGCATATATTTTTCTTATTATCCTCTTTTGGTGTCTAAGCTGCTAACTGTAGCTAAGCAATGGGCAAACCCATGCAAATATGGGCAGCTATATCAGAAGAAAAAAAATTATTTTTATTTTTAATTTTGTAAGTTGTTTCACACGTGGGGGATTGTAGTGTTACATTGTACACATGTGAGCAGACTCGCTCATGTAACTTGAAATTGCGGTGTTTCTTCATTGCAGGGGCGTGGATTTTTGGACTGCTCGGCAGTCCGACACACCCCCTACACTCATCCACGCTCCATGTAAGCTTTAGAGTTGAGGCAGCGTGCCCTCATTAATATGCATGGCGCGCTGCCATCATACACTTACACTGGCGCTTCCGTGTAAGACTAATCTAGTCTTACACGGAAGATTAGTAAATCCGGGGGATTGTGTCTCCTGCTGCACTGAAACTGAAAGATAACATCTTTTTATGGCCTAGCCATGAAGTAATTTAATTTCAGCTATTTTTTTTCCATATCAGTGTTGGATTTGTTACATTGTATGTATATATGCGTATATATATATATATATATATGTATATATGTGTGTGTGTGTATACATATATATATATATATATATATATATATATATATATATATATATATATATACACATACACACACACACACACATATATATATATATATATATATATATATATATATATATATATATATATATGTGTGTGTGTGTGTGTGTGTGTGTATATATATATATATATATAGGTCCCCTACACATGAAATTCCACAAAGCCGATTCCCATATGGCCGAGACCATATGATCGACTTTCGCAATTTCAATCATGCAGAATGGGCATCTCTGTATAGTGTGGGATGGGAAGATTTCCATCCTCCACACTGTAGTGCGATCTCGAAGTTGATATATTTAAATTACAGGGTGTGTGGGGACACGGGGGCTTACCCCTCTGCTAGCAACGTGTAGGTAAGTTTTTTTTTTTTTTCGATGTTTGAAATTCCAAAAGTCGATCATATGGTCTCGGCCATATGGGAATGGACTTTTTGGAATTTCAATCATCTATAGTAGCGCTATATATATATGTGTATATATATATATATATATATATATATATATATATATATATATATATGTATATATATACATCAGCTGCAAGTTTGAAAATAAATAAACTATAGTTAAAAAATTTAATTATATTACCCAGAACCAATTTTTGCACTGCCAAGTGGCTAGGCTTGCAGTGATGTGCAGCCTGAATGCCATGTTCTCCTGTCTACATCATAATGCATAACTCATTTGATGCCTATAAAGGCTGCTTTCTCATTAAGCGGCCTCTTATAGACACCACCAAGGTTCTGTGCTGCTGTCCTTGTTTCTTTTCCTTTTTTGTGCGTTTTTAGTACTCTTCTCAAGTTCAAACAGGATGGCTATATTTGAAGCTGGTGACTTCCATTCTTCAGGCAGCACCTTTGAAACACTTGTCCATCACAGCAAAACATCATCATGGTTATCCCCCCTTTTCCCCATTCTTCTACATCAGGATCAGATGTCTCATTAATTGATGTCACTTCTATCAGTTTAGTGCACTTTCTTACCTTCTGTGATCATCTTGCCTGACTGTCACAAGCCTTCTCTTATAAAATTCATTCATCTTTTAGTTGAATGACAGTATTTCCTTTTGCCTTCTTCCTATTTTTAGCCAAATCAACAGCACCAAATCACCTTATGCTTTTTTAGATTTATGACTAAACCACTGTAATCTGCTCTCCTTCTTCGTCTCTGCAACTGAGTCTACTTTGGCTTCTGCTTTGTTGCCCTTATTTCTTCATCTGTCTCATAGTGTGCACCTGTCTCAGGCACTTTATCTCCATCACTTCAAGCTTTCTCAACTTGTCTGCTTTCACTGCCTCTGTTTCGTTCTCATACAGAAGCACTGGTCACACCACTGTTTTGTACACCTTACTTTTCAGGTTCTTTGACATTCTTTTATGCACAACCTCTGAAAATCTGTGCCAGTTGGCTACAGCCCCTCTGGTTCTAGCATTGTCCTCTCATTCAGACTTCCCTTCTCCACAGCCATCCCTGACAGAATGCTGCAGGCTGTTGATCTGTTCCACTATTTCCCCTCAGTCTCACTTTTATTTCATGCATCTGGGTCTCAGCTGAATAGGATCTATGGACTATTCCACCTACTCGGTTACCAAATAGTAAGTTAGTAAGTAAAGAAATCAAAGAAAGCAATATTTCTGTTTTCCAGGTTTACCTATAAGTCATTGACAGTATTTTTAGACTCACCGTTTAGCAAAAATTAAATATCAAAAATGAAGAACCAAAAAAAAAAAAAAACGTACAAAAACATTTTTTTTCTTGTTGTGGGCCAAGTCCTCTCCCCATGTGGGTACTCAACCAACAGTACAGCAAACACTAGTAGGTAAGCTTTGTTTCCATTAGAATTGGTACATTTTGATTGTAAACTAAACTTTTATCAGTGTTTTCCAGCAGTGTTGCAAGATTCCAGAGCTACAGATTAAATCAACTGTATGTATATTTTGATTTTTTTATAGACAGCTGAAGAAAATTTGACCTGCTGGCTTTAGCTGGCCTAGCATATAGGAACGTGCATTCACAAAGACTAGCTTACAGTTTAGAGGCAGCATTCTAAGCTCAGACATTATGGTACCCATTGCTTTAGTCTCTAGTTAAAATGCAACAGTTTTACCATTTGTCCATAATTTCATAATACAGACTATGGAGGATGGAATGGGTAGGGAGCTTGAATCCCATCTCAGTAACCAGTTTGCAGAGTGTGGTGATTGGTGGGTGGGAACCCACACTCCCACACATTGTGTATATATGATGCTACTTTAAGACTGTGGTGAACAAACAGCACTGCCATGGATAATATCCAGCACTTGCTGCGGCTTCCTATCAAAAGTGCAGCACCCACATTAGTGAGTCTCATAATCCTGAAAAAGACAGAAAATACAGGAAGACAGTAAATATCAAACTTTGCTCTTCTCCTTTAAACATCTGTTTTGTAGGGAGCAAGCCCTCCTGCACCACCAATGTGGGGGCAAGCACCCCAAATATATAGACATAGGGTATCTGTACTGTTCCCCAAATGCAAATATCACCAAATCACTAACAGCCTGGCATACTTGCGAAAGTGCTTTTCACCGAAAGAAGCACTTTTGCATAAGTATGCCTGTTACGGAGGTCGTACTACTGTGCAGTTAAGGGAAAATTCCTTTTTCCCCACTGTAGTGTGATCTCGGAGTGAGAATATTAAAGTAAGGGGTGTGGGGGGTGCAGGGGGCTTGCCCCCCTACAAAAACTTTAATTTAATGTTTTTGTTTTTATATATATATATATATATATATATACACACACACACACACACACACACACACACACACACACACACACACACACACACACACACACACACACACCACCTCTGAGATTGCTAAACTTTACAGAAAAGGGACTATTCAGAGAAATGGGAATGTCATACTTATTCTCTCCTGAATTCAGGACACACCAGTGTCGGTCCTGGAGTTTTGGATGGTTATTCTTGTTGCACACAGTGAAGCACTAAGCTAGTATTATATCCACTGGCTTCCCAGCAATGTGATCAGTTCACCCGAAGTTCAGCAACCTCTAGCATACAGTGCCAACAGTAAAAGTAACTGTTGCTTTGGCAAAAATATAAATAAATTATTTGCAAACACGTGCATGTACAAGCTCGCACACAAAGGCATACATACACACACACACGCACACAAACAGAGGTTATTTGCAGGTTGAAGCTAACAGTTAATCTGTTATTAATTGATTTAATTAATTGATTCAAAGAACTATACATTTGCATTGATTTTGGGGAGTGGTTCTGAGTGGAGCTGCCACATTTTGTAGTTCACTTTGCAGCAAGAAAAAGAAATATGCCATATTTTAAAAGTATTCCAAAAAGCAGTGTGTGTCATTGCAGTACTCTTCTGTCTTGTCTGGATCTGTACCATCCAACAATGCATTTGATTAGACAGAACAGGCATTGAGAATATATTGCATTTGTGTTAGAGCTGTGACATAGAAGGTGTAATTAAGTTGTGGCATTCATTACTGGAAAGATGCACAAAAAAGGTTTTATTCAAGCATTGCTTGATAAGTCATACTGCTGAGTAATAGGTCTATAGTTTGATAGTTGTTTTAACAGGGTCATATAATGGTTATAATGTTCAATAAAAAATTCCTAAAGTTAACCAAGAACAGTATACACATGCACCAAATATGCGTTACTACAAACTAGACCACAGTTACTAGGGTACTGAGGAAGGTTAACTTTAGGCCTCAGTAAAGGCCACTTAAAAGTTTGACACCCGAATGGTGAATCATACACACCATTCCCAAACTAACTGTTCAAGTGTGATTTGAACACTGCAGTTGAAGATGTCCATCTAACAGAAAGTGGAAAATAGTAATTATGGTTCAAGACAGACAACAAGAAACTCATTACAGCCAAATAAGAGTTCACCAAACAAATGTTAACAGAGTAAAATCTAACCTCAATAGAGAACAACCATATTAGCGTACTTTTATCATTGCACTCATCACCATTTTTATAATGGAATATGGACTCTTCCTCCCTTCTTACAAGACTGTTATACCTAACATGTCAGTAATATTCACTCAACGTCTAAAACTAATAGGATGTAAATCATTTTAGACAATAAAAATTATGAAAGGCCTAATAAAAACAGTTGCCAGCATTCATGACCAGTAGCCTTTGGCATTATAATGCCTTATTCTGAGGCAACCTTGGGAGTTATGGTACCTGTCATGATCAGATTGGTATTCTGACTTTGCCCCGTGATGCGTTGTTTAGATGCAGTGTATTGAAATTAAACGTGCAGCATATTATTGTAAACAATACATATGACAGGGTGGTTAGAATAAACAATACATATGACAGGGTGGTTAGAAGAGTGCACCAGGCCTTCCCCATAAAGAAGGATGGAGATGGACCACAGAGCATGTGGGTCAGTAGGAGGAGTCTGAAGTATGTGGGTAGGCTGCTGTGAGTTATGTTCTGGCACTGCAGACACTGAGTTATGGGTGAGTGAGATCTTTGTCCCATTGGTATCTAGGGTGATTGTATAACTAGTTGCTGATGTGGCAGTGGCCAACTCAGATGCTGAGCTGATAAAAGGGGTAACTGTGATGAGAAGGAAAGAAGAATCACCACTAGGTCACAAAGCAGGATCTACAGGGGCAGCAGTCACTCACAGATTCAGTGAACTAGGCAGAGAATTTGCTTGCCATCGGGATGTATGAAGTTTAAACCAGGGCATTCTATCACTGTTGATATGAATTACAGTATAGGTAGGAGAGTTTTAATGCTGTCAGTGAGAGAAGACATGAGAAGGAGACATAATTGCAGAAAGTGGGGGTGAGAGATTTGTGAGAACTACAGCCCTTGTCAGATCTATGGGTTTTACAGGGGATACCATTTCATACCAAGACAACTCTAGGCTGATACTTGTTTTCACTGCTAGCCTAAATAGGGGTTACAGCTCTTTCGACAGTGTGTTATTTATTAATATTCATTTATTTATTATTTTATTTGCATTTGTTTACCAGGATGGTCCATTGGGCCAAAAGTGAGTATTTTCAGTGGAGGCCTGGGGAGAAAAGCTCCACAGAGATTTATACAAAAATACACATCTGGCAAATACAAGAACTGACAATGAAATAAATCTTGAACAATGTAATAAGGCAATGAGGCAATACAGTTGTACATAAGACTCTATACTGATTCTACATGTATATGTAATTACAGCAAGAGATAGGTTTAGGGAGGTAGGTAGGATGGAGAAAGAAAAAGGTGGAGGTGATAGTGGGAAAGAGAAAAAGTGGGGTTATAGAGTGTGAGGAACTAGCACATGAGCATAGCCACTGTGAGGACAGATGTTGTTTTAAAGATTTTTTGAAGAGAGATGCACTGCTAGTGGATCTGAGTGATGGTGGGAGAGAGTTGCATAATCTAGCAGTGGAGAAGGAGTGGGGCATTTGACCGGCAGAAAGGTTGGGTTTGTTAATCTGCATATACATTTGATTCTCAGAGCATAGGGGTCTATTCGGGTGGTAAAGTGTAAATAGAGAGGAAAGGGCAGGACAGCTGGCAGGACTGAATATTCGTTTTTGGACAACTGTTAGTTGTATATATGTAAGATGATGGGGAAGTTCTAGCCAGTTTAGTATTTGAAGGGATGCATAGTGGTGAGATGAATTTTGTCTGTTGGTGACGAAAGTTGCAATTTTGTTATAGCAAGAATCAAACTTGGATTTAAGACTGGGCCTGTATGTTAGTAAAAGGAGGAGCACCATAAAGAAGAGATGGGAGCAGGAAGGAGGAGGCGAGTACTAGTTTTGAGGAGTAATTGAGGAATGTTTTGTGGCGGTATAGCATGCCCAATTTCTGGTGAGCTTTTTTTAATGTTGTTGTGAATATGGAAGTCGAAGGTTAGGTGTTCATCTATGATGACTCCTAAAAGCTTAGTATATGTGACAACCTCAATGGCAATGTTGTCTTGGGAGAATATAGAGAATGAATCTTTATTTAAAGTAGAGGTCTTCTTGGGGGTGAATAGCATAAATTTGCTTTTTTGGGGGGTTCAGGGCAAGGTGTTTGTTAGTCATCCATGTTTCAGTGTAGGTGACAGCTGACTGGGTACGTTTCAGGAGTTCAGTTGGAGAGTTGGCACTGCAAATGATAGTAGAATCATTTGCGTACTGGATGACTAAGCCTTGAGATAGAGTATAGTGGAAGTCATTGATGAAAATGATGAATAACAGAGGCTCTAGGATGGATCCTTGGGGAACACCAGTAGTGGTGTTGAGAAATGGACAGAGACAGAGAGAGAGTGCGTGTTGCCATTTGATAGCTTGTTGCCTGAGAGGTAGTTGGAAAACCAGAGAAAGGTAGAGGGAGACATTCCTAAGTTGGTGAGTTTTCTAAGGAGAAGAGGGTGGGATATAGTATCAAAGGGTTTGGAAAAGTCTAAAAATAGAGAGTAGACAATACCATTTCTATTAAATTACAATTAATATTTACTTGTTCAGTTGACATGTCAATTTATTTGCTTAAATAGCTTCTAATACGTTCAATTCCTTCCACAGTGGGAATGGAAGTAAACAAGGAGACTATGTCCACTGTAACTAAAGTAAAGACTTCTCCCTCACCTGTCATTTTCATTGCAAAATTTCTAACGTGGTTCAAAAAATCCCATGAATCACGACAATATGAATTTAATTTCTGAACTAACGGGTTTAAAATGGTATCTAAATAAATAGGAATACCTTCTGTAATACTACCTCCTGCTGACACTATAGGTCTGAAAGGGGGGTGGCTTTGGTCTTTGTGAATAATACTTTTTTCTTTTTTCATGACAAATATTATAAACAAAATAAGGGCACTGCGATGGGGGCTAGTGTAGCCCAGCAGATGTGAGTTTGGTACTAGGATGGTGGAAATGTGAACAGTTACCGAATATTATAGGTTACATGGACATTTTATTTTATAACAGGTTTGTCGATGACCTGCTTTTTATTATAAAGGGTCAGTTTAATGTTGAAGCTTTCATGGGTAGTTTAAATAGTACTTCTGAGTTCTTGTCCTTTATATTAGGCTGTGTAGGTCACAAAGTCAATTTTTTGGATATTGAACTTAACTAGGATCCTTTGACTGGTAGTTTTAACAGTAATATTTTTAGAAAAGAAACTTTTTCTAATAGCTACTTACACTGGACTAGCAGCCATCCTATTTATATGAAACGTAACATTCCTAGAGGGCAATTTATAAGGGCAGCATGAACGATTAGAAATGATAGTGTCTTCCAAACAGAATTGAAGTTTATTACTCAATTATTTGTGGAGAGGGGATACCCTATACAAACATTACATCAGGCTGCCATTGAAGTCTCCAGTAAATGGAAGACTCTGTTTCCACCTATTTTAAAGAATGGATTACCTAGCAAATTAAATGAAGTGGATATTCCCAGTGATTTTCCTCGGTGATGTTTGGAAATGTCAGTAGACACATGTTATAACACAAAACTGGTGGATTATTAACAGTCATAGAGAGTTAAGTCAGGCTTTGGGAAATAAACCACAATTTGTTAACATTAAAACACGTAGTATTAAACAAATGCTTGAAAAAATAGATACTAGAATTCCCATTGCTTTTAGTAGTAAAAACAAAGGGACATACAAGTGTAATGGTTGTTCCAGTTGTAGATTCATACACAAAGGTGCTTTTGTGATTTTGCCCCATTTAAATTACAACATAGATTTTAAGGCAAGATATAGCTGTAATACTTCTGGGGTGGTTTATCTTGCCCTGTGCTCAGCCTGTGATTCATTCTATGTAGGTATGACTACAAGAAGGATGAGAGACAGGATTCAAGAACATGTAAGGGCTGTTAAGAATAAGGATGTAAACAATGCACTTTATAAGCACTCAAAAGTATGTAAGAATTTTAGTAAGTTCTTGTTTACAGTTCATGAAAAAGTAACAATAGATAGAAGAGGGGGTAACTTCAGAAATGAAATTGAAACTAGGAAAGTGTGTTGGCAAATAAGTTTGTGTGCTGAATTTCCCCCTGGTTTGAATGAACATGTTAACATAATTTTTTTTTAGCAAGAAGGAAACTAAAGGGTTAAAACTGTTGATTGTTTTTAACTATGATTAATTGATCAATATATATATCAAAAAGTAAAAATGAGAAATACAACCAGTGGTACACAGCAGAGGTAGGTCCAAGTCGTAGTTTAATGTATAGAATAACACACAGATGAGCGCTTTCGCATATATCTTCTTCAGATCAAAAAACAGAATAAAGCACTAGCTACTTTTAGTACAAACTCAGTAGTGCATCCAGTCAGTAAAAAAGGCATTTTCAGGTTGCTAGGTACTTAGAACTAGTAATTAATCACCAGCATTTCTTAAAGTCAACCTGGAAACAATATGCTTTAAGCCAAGGTAAGAACAAGTTAAAAACACAAATGCATATGTATGCAGACCAACCATATACAGAACATATAAAACTTAGTATATGTAAAAACTGTAATGTCTATAGTGTTAAAAATAATAATAATTATATTATATAATATTAAAAACATATGTATGCTGTAAAACTGTGAATGAAAGGACTAAAAACTATCTCTGTATATATATATATATATATATATATATCTGTCATGTCTCGAGACGAAATATTCAAATATTAGTAGAAACAATGTATATAGTTTAATGTATAATAACTAAATAATGTATAGACTCGCATCACAATAAAATTAACTATATATTAGGGTTAACATTCAAATGCAGCAAATTTATGGCTAAACACAACAGCTCATATGGTCTGAGACACTAAAGACTAGATAGAAAGAGGCTTTCTCTTATTTAGGGGTCTATCTCTCAGTGCTGGTTGTATTGAGACATGTTCATTTAGGCCAGGGGAACAATGAGCCCCTAGTCTAAAGATCACTTCATCTCTGCTTGGTACATTTTGTTGACCAAATCATCCATTCTAACATCTAGGTTTAAAACCTCTAACACTAAAAATCTGAAATCATGTCCATCACCAAATGTGTTCATATGCTTCGCTACAGCACTGTAATTGAGACCCCTCTGTGCGCAGTATAAATGATCTCGTATCCTCTCCCTCAAACGTCTGTTAGTCTTGCCAACATAGAAGCTTTTGCAGGCTATACAATGTGCTAAGTAAACCAAATCTTTAGTGTTACAGTCTGCCGTTGGAAGATGTGTAAAAGGCTTATCATAGACAGGATGTATGTATCTCCGTGATTCATCAATATAGTTGCAAAAAGAGCAACTATTACACTTGGAAGTATGTGGTGCTACACTCTCAGTCTTCATAGCAGAATTGTGTTGGGAAAAATACAGTTTATGTCATATAGATGTTTTAATTTTATAACCAAATCTAGGTCTATTACCCACCACCCTGGAAATCTCTGTATTGGTTCCTAGGATGGGCTAGTGTCTAAGTATAATCTCCCTGATGTTCTTCTCATCACATGAAAATGCAACGTTAAGAAATGGAACTAAATCACTTGTTCTTCTCATCACATCAAAATGCAAGGTTAAGAAATGGAACTAAATCCCCGGCCTTGTTATCCACAGGTTGTGATGTTAGAGGTTGGGAAAAATAAGTTTTCCCTCTAGTTTGCCTACACTTCCTAGTGTTCTGTTGTGCATATTGTAACTCATCATCATGGTACCCTCTAGATGTAAAGTCAGCATATATCTGATCTAGTCCTACTTCAAAATGTTGGTCATTACTATGTATGTGACTTATCCTCAGATTCTGTCCTTTCAAGACATTACGAAAAACATGACCAGGGTGCATACTGTTACGATGTACATACGTAGGTCTATAGCATTCCTTTCTGAAAAGGTTAGTCTCAATGCCATTGTTTGCACTCTTAACTAACAAAATACCCAACCAAGAACTCTATTTTCATCTCTGAGTATTTGAATGTAAATTTTAAAAAGCTGCTGCTTGTATTCAAGCCTTCAACAAATCGGTGTAGTTGTAATAAATCACCTGTCCACAAAAAAAAAAACGGGTCATCTACAAATCATCTATAGAAGGGCACATATGATGTGTAATAATCAGAGTTGTACATCACATCATCCTCCCAACTTGACATGACCAGATTGGCATAGCTATTGGCACATGAAGTGCCCACAGCTACGCCAGAGGTCTGCAGGTAGTACTTCTCATCAAAGGTTAATGCATTGTTCTCCAACACTATTTCCATCAGTAGGCATAAGAAATCTATATGTCTAGAATCATAAGTGCTCTTATTCAATAGAACCTGTTTAATCCTCTGTATGCCGTCATAATTTGGTATGCAAGTAAATAAGGATGCAACATCCATGGTAACCAACAATCCCATGTCTTTATCTCCATTTTCCTCTACAAAAGCACTCTTGGATGTTCAACTAAAAAATAGTTATAAAGGTCACTAATCAGCAAATGATTTACTAAACATTCTGTAAATGAATTTATAATGCTCTCACTTATTTTCAAAATATCATTCCTATCAATCAATTTGTAGGTATTGATATCATCAAGCATATGATTAATACTTCCAATATAAAAGTGTCTGTCCATCACAACTATTTGACCACCTTTATCAGCAGGTCTAATTGAAATGTTATCATTTTGTAACTAACTCAATGCATGTTCTTCACTTTTGGATAAGTTAACAAAATCCTTTCTTCTCTTATTGATTCAATAACTCTTAAATGTCTCTCTCACACATCTTAACAAAGGTTTCAATTGTTGGGTGTTGTTGAGGTACAAACATGCTGTTCTTTTTTAAAAGTAGTTGGGCTGCTATTGTCATTCTCAGCTGTGTTATAGTACAGTGTCTTTAAGCTAACATTCCTAGCAAACATTCTTAAGTCAGTCCGAGTTTCAGAAATATCAGCAGATTGAGCAGGTATAAAGGACAAGCCTTTTTCAGTACCTGTATTTCATTGTCATTTATGTTCCTGCTGGAGATGTTCCATATTAAATCCTTCAATCCTGTTTCCACATCGAGGTCAAGGTGTTCATGCCTGATTCGGACCCTAAAAACCCTCGTTTGTTCCTCGATTGATTTTCCAGGCCTTCTACCGATAGCTTCCTGTTCTGTCGGTAAGGCAGTGGCAGGTTGGAAAAAACCTGTCTGTACTCCAACTTCTTTCCTCCGCACTACAGGTTCGTTGACGGCTGTCAGGCTTCCTTCATTCGGAACTCCTGCGTTGGACAAAACATGTATAGATGCATTAGGGACTTCCTTTGTTGCAATTACTCTCACAGTACGATTAGAGGTGGAGTTGGACGTAGTGGGCGTCACCACATAGCTAAGTAATTGAGTTATAATAGGACCATTCCTGTCAGAAACAGCATTTGCATTTCCTGTACGATTCTGTAAGCTTTGTTGGTTGCAATTGAGGGTGGAATTAGACTGTTCATTCACAATTCTCTTGCTTCTTTCCCTCGGCCATGTAAATAGACGGTTGTTAGAAAAATCATTGCTGCCACGCTGTGTCTTCTTCTTCTTCTGTGCAAGCAATTTCCATTCATAGACCAAGACTTGGTCTTTTATTTCACTAACTTTAATGTCCACCAGAGCTACAGGGTATTTCAAGTAAATGTCATCCTGTAGTCTCGGTATGTTAGGGATAAGTTCCTTTTCAATGGGTGCAAAGTAATCAATTAGCAGGCACATATAGGCGAAGCCTGTATCTAAATTAAGCTTCTGCCATTGAGCTAACAGTTGTGAGTGCTGTTCTCCATAGGTGGGCATGGCAAACGTTCTCAAACCTCGAGGTATAATTTTAAGAGTATGGCATGCCTCTATGTGGAATCACTGGCATTGTATATGTATCAAATGGTAGAGATCGTTTTCAAGGTTTCTCATAGATTCACAGTATGCTCTAAGATCATCTAATGGCTCACTAGTTTCATTATTACCAGCATTAAACTGGTCACTAAGTAGTGGATTGTCGTTCCCTTTTAAAAAGTCAAATAGACAGTTGTTGCCATTATTGGTTTTGGTCCATGAATTAAAATCCAATTCAATGTCAGCTGCAGCACCTTCTGCCATGTTTCCCCAAACAGCAAACCAATATAAATCCAAAAACAAATGATGTTGGGATATAGACATTACAGTTTTTATATATTCTAAGTTATATATGTTCTGTATATTATTGGTCTGCATACATATGCATTTGTGTTTTTAACTTGTTCTTACCTTGGCATAAAGCATATTATTTCCAAGTTGACTTTAAGAAGTGCTTGTGATTAATTACTAGTTCTAAGTACCTAGCAACCTGAAAATGCCTTTTTCACTGACTGGATGCACAACTGAGTTTGTACTATAAGTAGTGCTTTATTCTGTTTTTTGATCTGAAGAAGATATATGCGAAAGCGCTCATCTGTTTGTTATTCTATACATGAAACTGTGACTTGGATTTACCTCTGCTGTGTACCACTGGTTGTATTTCTCATTTTTACTTTTTGACTTTGTTTGCTTTTACACACCAGTGGTTCTTTTTTCCCCAACATCGTTTGTTTTTGGATTAATATATATAAATCAGT
The DNA here is from genome assembly GCF_019279795.1 of Protopterus annectens. Lineage (NCBI taxonomy): Eukaryota > Metazoa > Chordata > Ceratodontiformes > Protopteridae > Protopterus > Protopterus annectens. The sequence continues at coordinate 1,378,786,379 of NC_056737.1, forward strand.
TGTATTGTTTGATCAGATTTTTCTGATGAAGTGTTTGTACGAACGCAGAGATTAAAACATTTTTTACGCTAATACAGCTTGGGGTTCTTTGTTGCAAAATGAACTATTTCTGTATTTATTTAATGTACCTGCTTACTTATTGTATGGATCAAATGAAAACCAAGCCAGTGATATTCTTTTAACTTGCTGCTATGCGTTTTTGAAGAGCGTTTCAAATGTTTGACTCAGAGATGAACTTTTACATATTTTGCTGCTCCCTGTGCCAATCAAAGGTAGTCCATGAGCGACGTTTTGTTCCCTTAGTCGCCTACTTATTAATTTCAATAGCTATGCTCTGCATAAGCCTGTTCATGGTTTCTACTCAGCCAGTGGTGAGTAATAGTGTGAAGGTCACTAATGAAATGCTGAAAGATAATAGCCACAATGATTTTCTTATCTAAAGAGGAGTATGAAGAGCATTACAAGGCTAGCTGTTCATAATACAGAGTGGACAATCAGCATTGTGTGCATTTATCTGTAATTATGCACTTCTAAATCAAATCTCTCATCAATCTGTTGCTTCTGGTACAGACAGAGTTAGTGTGATAGGTGTTACCTACAGCTTGCAGAAAAAAAAAAATCAAGATTTTTTTTTTCTTGTCTGTAGGCCATTTGTTTATATCCATGAACTTGTTTAAGAGAATTGACAATGAATGTGTAAACTGAGATGACATTTTGATTAAGAACCCTCACTAGATATTATCTCTACCTAGAGATGCATTTGCCTCTGAGTTTTTGACTGCTGACGTTATTTTTTCATAGTACAGTTGGTTTTGACAGTTTGATCAATGTATCGCTTCACAACCTTGGTATTTGCAGTAAATATTGAGGAAAAACAATTGATAAACATGCCTGCTTGAGTTCCTTCATTTTCTGCTCTTCTCTTACCTGCAGAATGAAGGCCATCTCTACTTAAGTTGCTTTCATACCAGCTAATGTAAACATGCCAACTTGAATTCAGTTTTATTTACTTGTTCTAAGTCCAGTTCTTACAATTTAGTGTCCATAGTTTAAGGTTCAACTGAACAAGAATTCAGATTTTCTGCTTCTGAGGCTTGCATTGCATGTTTAAATTTATTTATCTTAATGAACTTGCAGAAAATGTTTTCTATTTATTAGATCTATGCTTTTATAATTTAGCTTGCCTTAATATCAGTTTTAGAAGAATATTCAGGTTTATTTGTAATGACACATCATCCTTACATCTCAGTTAATTGAGGTCAGATTATTTGTAATGTGTATGAGTTCTGTAGTTCAGTATTTTTATTTTGTGAGCCAGCCAGCTTTTATAATTAAAATTTGGAATATGTTTTTATTAAACTGTCATCACTACCACTGATTGCACAGCTTACAAACTATACATATTAAATGAAGTCTCATTCTGCCTCATTGAGATTCTTTTTGCTTGATGTAGAAGTTAGCATTACCAGTTCTGTGTTGACTTGTTGTGACATATCATAATGCCACACTAATGTTAATAAGTGCTATTTTTTTCCTTTAGTTTTATATTGTATACAATCTGATTATTTGTGGTACTCATCTACATGCTAATTGTAAAATTCCAGGGTTTTACACCTATTTCAACATTAGGCACATTTCTGTGCTTTTTTGCATAATTGCCATGTTTAGTGTTCACTTATTTGTTAACAAATCCTGATAGAAAATACAGCTTACTCCTTACTCCATAGCTGGCTTGTATCAGCCATGATTTAGCTCCATTATAAGGGAATCACAGACTTTGTTTTGAAACAGTATTATTTTACACTTGGGAAACTAACTGCATTGTATGTAAACTTGAAACCTGGGAGTAAAGGTCATTAACTGCAGATGGTTATGCATGTGACCGTGGCTAATTCATTTAATTTCTTTTTGCACACAGAATGCCCATAATAGAAGAAATTTATTTTCTTAGTGTACTGGCCTTGTTAACAAAATTACATTTTGTAATGGTTACATAAATGGAAAACACTTGACTGATCATAGAATTCCAGCAGTGTAACTGAATGCAAATTAACCAGAAAAAATAAGTAATATTGTTAAAAATAACAGTAATGCTATCCAGTGTTATATGTTACTTAATAGTAACATTTCTCCTGGGTGTTCAAAATTCTGTGCATATACTTATGATTTGTTCCAGCCCAGGAGTGATTTTGTTGTATATTAACACACACTTTGTCATGCGTAATTGCTTAGTTATTAAACAGTGAATACAAGTTACAGCATGCATGCAAAATGAATTCCAGTTCTTAATATGCATGTTTAGTTCTGAAGAACAGACACGAGATTAGACTAACTGGTAATATGACATGATAAAATAGATACACTGGCTAGTATTAAGACAAATTGAATATGTAAAATATGTGTTAGACATGTTTGCTAGTTGTTGAAGTGCTACTTTGCATTGCACTATGACAAGTGCAGCTTCTTTTTGATAGATTTTCTGTAAACTTGATATTTGTGTGATTAAAATGCTGTATTTTTCTTGGAGGAGTTCATGGGTACTAAAACCTTTCAAGCCACAATGCTTTCTGTAGAGAAACTAGTTCTCATTTATTTTCATGTATGTATGTATGTGTATATATATATATATATATATATATATACATACATATATATATATATATATATATATATATATATATGTGCATACACACACACACGTATATATATTTATGTAGATATGCAGGCCTTGATAAATGTGTACATCTGTAGATTCAGTAGTCCTGTAAGAATTGACAGGAGAGAAATAGGTCATTTATAATACTTTTAACATCTGCCCTATATTACAGTCTTGGCAATTATTGAATACAAGTGAGGCATGTTATTTCCCAAACAGTGAGACAAGGACTACAGTGAGTTATAGAACCATTTTCCTTTTATATGCAGTTAATAAGCATTCTGTGCAGTTGATGTCATTATTCACTTGTATCATAGGAAAGAGTGGATACTGGAACAAAACAAACAACCCATGAGATGGTTTGGACCCCAAGGCTGCAGTATATGATTATTTTCACATTGAAAAATTGTTAAGCTGTGTGATGTGTGGCTGTGATAGAGAACGACTCTTACCACACTCAACTCAGAAACCACACCCTTCCCCCTGGCAAACAGACTCCACAATTAACCACACCAAACTAAATAGTACCCTTATAGAGCAATACATCCTCACCCACACCCAACACCTTGCCTACTCATACTACAAACTAACATTCAAATAAACCCTCATATCTGTCAAAAACTAAACAAAATATTGCACAAATTTAGCAAACACTACTCACACTTACTTAAAACACTCACTAGTTGTGGTGACATACACCCCAAACCAGGACCTACATCACCTATAAACCCCACTCCAAACCAGCTAAATGTCCTTTACAATAGATCTAAAATATGTACCCTCTTCTTAAACATCAATGTTAAGAAGCATACTTAATAAAACACATGACCTTCATGCTTTGTTTACCCTAATACAAACCTGAAGTCACAATATTAAGAGAAACATGTCTTAAACCAGAACACCACAATGATGAAATTACTGCTCCCAGGCTACAATATGATTAGAAAAGATAGACTAAGAAAAAAGGGAGGGGGTGTAGCAATCCTCTTCCAGAACCACCTCACCATGGAGCAACTAGACTACAATAACTCAGAAATCAAAGATGTAGAACTAATCTTTGGCAAATTAGAAATAAATCCCACATAATTATTGCAGGTGGCTACATCCCACCAGGCAATAACATAACTGTCAGGGAACACCTACTTAACTGGCTGTCCAACTCCTTTCTACATGAAACTATACTACTAGGGGACTTCAATATACACTGGACAAAATGCTCCAGCCACAATCCCTCTGCCTTTCTAAACCTCCACAGGTTTACCCAAACCATAATAACTCCCACAAGAAATGACAAGGCATCCAAACGCCAATCTATCTTGGACTGGATCCTAGTATCTGACCCCACTCAGGCTCACCTATCAGGCCGTCTCCCAGACAGCATAAGTGACCATCACCCAACCTACCTAATCAGGTATAAGTCGTAATCTATCAACCAACCCATCCTCAGGGAATTTCGCAACAGAAAAAAGTTTATAGCCGCTAACTTCATCCAAGAGCTACAAAGTGTCAACTGCCCACCCCTTAAACAAACTAGCCCTAGACAATGTCGTTGAACATTTCAACTCAACCTTCCTAAACATCCTAAACCATCATGCTCCTTCCCGAACCATTAGAATAAAAACTAACTATGCCCCATGGCTCATGAAAGATACCAAAACTAAAATGAAAGAAAGAGACAAAGCTTGGACACGATATCAGAGAAATAAAACCTTATGTCTTAGACAAAACTATCTAGAGCTCTGAAACAAAACCAAAAAGCAAATCAAACTAGACAAAGCCAATTACTACAAAGACAAGCAGGAAAAACATGCTCATAACCACCAGAAATTTTAGGCCACATTAAATGGCATACTCCACTCAGGAAAAACCACCACCCCATCCCCAGTGCTACCTAGCAATCTTGAAGACATTCCTACACAATTCAAAAAATTCTTTACCAAAACTGACCAAACCCTGGCCAATGCCCAATACAGTACCATTAGTACCACACCAACAAATACCCCCACCTTTCTCAATACTCAACCCAACATCCCCACTTTCAACCTCCACCCTGTGTCCACCAGGGTAATTACTAAGCTCCTCAAAAAACTAAAAACAACCACACAAGCAGCTGATAAGCTTCCAGCAGACTTCCTTCAGATATCAGCTGATGTCATAGCCTACCCAGTCTCTATTCTCATAAATAGATCACTGCTAGAAAACAAAGTACCCAACCCCTGGAAAACCTCACACATCATTTCACTTTAAAAAGGTGGAAACTCCTTAGAGCTGACCAATTATCATCCAGTTTCAATCCTATCACTTCAATCCAAAATAGTAGAAAGATTGGGTCACACTCAACTAATGCAACACCTCAAAGATAATAACCTTCTCTCTGCTTCACAACATGGCTTTAGACCATCTCACAGCACCACTACAGCCCTCCTATCATTCACAGATATAGTTAACCACCACAGAAGCAATGGTCTGTTTGTTTCCTCCATATTCTTAGACTTATCAAAAGCCTTGGATATGGTTAACCACAGCATTCTTCTCAATTCTCTATCTAGCATAAACATAAGCCCCCCCCCCCCCTATTGCTTGGTTTAACAGCTACCTATCTGGCCATCAACACACAGTTCTCTGGAAATACCAACTATCCCCCCTATTGCCAGTTACCATAGGAGTCCCTCAAGGGTCTATTCTCTGTCCCTTACTGTTCTATTTATATACTAACCACATCACTTTCTCCTCACCCTCTGTGTCAGTAGTACAATATGCAGATGACACCACCCTTATTTGTGCCGCTTCCACACTACATGAATTTCAATCCTTAAGCCAGACCTACTTCACCCTCGCAGAAACATGTTTCACCAATATCGAACTTCTTCTCAATCCCCCCCAAAAAAACAAACTTATTATATTTGGCCCAGGAAAACCACCACCCCTAAGTGATAGCTTCTCCATCACATCCAAAGACAACACTCAGATCAAGCAACGGAAAATCCACAACTTAGCGCTTTCACCCTTACAATAAGGGCATCATCAGAGTTGTAATCCACTATAAAAAATCACATGTTTAAATAGGAAAAAGTAATAAACACACCCCCCCAGCAACCAATGACAACTAAATAAGATTTTCAATCAAATTTATTAGTACTTAAAAATATCTTCCCAAATTGTTAAAACGCATATCCAATTGTCCTGTAAAAATACAATTTATATACTAGTACGCGTTGTTATTTTGTAAATTTAAAAAACACATGAAATGCTGCTACAAAGATAGACTAAAATCAAATCTAACAACATTCTTGTATACAATTTAGTGCGTCCCAGATGGAACAGAAACACATCTTCAAGATGTGAAATTTTGTTGACATGAACAGTTTGCACTTAATAATAAATCACAACACACTATCCATGAAACAAATTAAAATGAAATCTATGTGCTAGAGTAGATTTATTGACTGTTAACTATAATTTATGTCAAATATAAAGAGAACAGATGTTTAAAACAGTTAGTCAAATCATCTGTGCTCTGTATTTCAAAATACTTGACAGTGAAATATATTCATTAATACCCGATGGCTTGGACGCATTTAACCTAAGCTGCCATAAGCATTCCTTAACTTCTAATAGAGTCTCAGCGTCCCCACCTTTCTCTCTATAAGGTACCCTGTCAATTATAAAAAATAAAAATCTTTTAAAATTTTTACAAGTAGTACTATGTACATAAAGTGCATTTGTAGTTTTTCTGTTCCTGATATCCCTATTGTGTTCTAAGATTCTACACCTCAATTTCCTAATAGTTTTGCCCACATAAAATGTTGTACAGCTTAAACATGTAGCAAGGTATACAACCATTTTAGTGTTACAGTTAACAAAACCAGGACTCCCTATAGTTTTGTTATAATTGTATACTGTAACATAGGGTCCATTGTTTATGTACTTGCATGTACTGCAAAGCCCACATTTACTCATCTTAGAGTGTTTGTACATGTTTTGATAATCAAAACTTTGCATGATTTCCTTAAGGTTTTTACCCCTACTAAATGTAAAAGTTGGCGAGGCACCTAAAACCTTAATAACTTCATATGGAGAACATTGATGTCTGTGCTGTGACAGAAACCTGGTTCAAGGCTCCTGAGAGCACCCCAGCACTAACAGGTTTCACCTCATATCATGCGTTCTGGCCCCAAAATCCGGACAACACCAAGAAAGGAGGGGGGGTGTCCATATTCATAAAGGACACCCACACCTCAAGGTTGGTGGCAACGCACGATGCATCAGAGACCATCCAGGTGCAATTAACCATAGGCAAGACTGCTCTGCAATTTGTAGCATGTTACAGGCCACCCTCTCAAACTCAGGAACCTCATATGGCCTTCCTGAAAACATTGGAGGGGATAAATGTATCTCCAAACACCATCATACTAGGTGACTTCAACTACCCTAATATAGACTGGGAACACTACTCAAGCCCAAACACTCTAACCCAAAGATTCCTGGAGTTCATAAACTCAAATGCCATGGAACAACTAGTCACCATCCCCACAAGAGGAGAAAACATACTTGATCTCATCATCACGAACATGGGATCAAAATGTTCAACACCGAAGTATACCCCTCACTGGTGAGATCAGATCATAAACTAATCTCGCTGGAGGTCCTCATCCCGCCCCCACCTGAAACAAAAAAGACCACAGTGAAAAACTTCTCAAAAGCCGACTTCACACTTCTAATAACTAGTGTGGTCTCCTTTAAGGCCCCTGAACCAGTGGTAAACATTACTCAAACCGCTGAATCACTTACAAATGCCTTCTACCAGCACCTACAGGACTGCATGGATCAGGCTATCCCAAACAAAACTAAGACTCTCTGTACCAAAGGCAAGCGTCCAGTCTGGTAGACCCCAGCCATAAACAAGCTCTACAACAAAAGGAGGAAGCTACTACAAGATAGAGCAAAATCCTTGAAAGGTAAGACACCTTTGATCATCATAAGTAAAAAACTAAGAGCTCTCATAAAATCATCCAAGGCAAATTTTGAGAGAAAAATCGCCAAGGACTCAAAAGACAATCATAAGGCCTTCTTTAGCTATGTTAGAAACCTAGGAGGAAACTCCCAGATATGCTCAGAATTAGTTCAAAATGATGTGAAAATTACTGAACCTTTACACATTGCCAACACACTGGCTGACAGGTTCAGTGCAAACTCCCAAAGGAGAGATATCTATACCAGAGGATTGTAGCCCCCCAAACATCTCCAACGCCCAGGTGAGAACTGCTCTCACTAAGGCAAAAAACACAGCATACATGGGACCAGATGGTGTCCCCGGCTGTGTGCTTCACGAACTCAACGAGGAATTAAACCCACAATTAGGACAGCTGTTTAATCTTAGCCTCACCTCAGGATACGTACCCAAGGAGTGGTGCACGGCGACTGTGGTCCCACTTCATAAGGGCGGTGCCTCCACTGACCCTGGAAATTACCGCCCCATTAGCTTGACAAGCCTTATCTGCAAAGTCATGGAGAGGATCATAATGGAACTCATAAATAAAGACATAGGGAACTTGCAGACTTTGGATCCAACCCAGTTTGGCTTTGTCAAAGGCAGATCCTGCCTGTTAAACTTGGTTGACTTTTTAGAGACAGTCACCAAGGCCATTGATGAGGGAAAGGCAGTCCATACAGCCTACCTCGACCTGGCAAAGGCCTTTGACACAATACCCCACTCAGGTATCATCGAAAAACTCATCAGCTTGAATGTAAACCCATACATCACAAGATGGGTTGCAAACTGGCTAAGTGACAGAACCCACAGGGTCAGAGTTGCTGGAGCCATGTCAGACTCAAAGCCTGTCACTAGTGGTGTCCCACAGGGCTCAGTCCTGGGTCCACTCTTGTTCGGCATCTACTTTTCTGAAGTACAAGCAAACACAGGAGGGTTATGGCTGACAAAGTTTGCAGATGACTGCAAACTGGGCGCCATGGTCGAAAACACATCTGACACAGATATCCTTCAGAAGGGCCTCACAGAAATGGATAACTGGTGCCAGAGCCATGGCCTAAAGTTAACGCCAAGAAATGCATAGTCATACCTTTCGGGAAAAACAAGGTTACCCCTAGCTACCATATAGGTGGCAATCCACTGAGCACAGAAGAAGTCATCAGGGATCTGGGGACCCAGGTTGACAGTAGCCTTTCGTTTGACACTCATGTTGCTAAAGTAGTTAGGAAAACCTTCTATATTGCCCACCTGATCATGAAGGGATTCACATCTAGATCAAGGGAGGTCATCGTCCCCCTGTACTCATCACTCATTAGAGCTATGATTGAGTACAATGCCCCGTTCGGAATGTATCTGACCCGACACCTGCTGCAGCTTGAAAGGCCCCAAAAGTTCCTCACCAAAAGGATAAAGGGTCTCAAAAATATGTCTTATGCTGCCCGACTGAAAGAACTCCAGCTCTATTCAGTCTCATACCGCTTGCTCAGAGGTGACCTGTGCCTGACATATAAGGCCATGTCAAACCCAGATTTGATGAATATGCTTCACCTCAAAAAATCTAGATCCCTCAGAACCACAAGGGCGGGAGACTTAAACCTCGACACAGTTATAAATAGAACGTGCTGGAGGGACAGATTCATCACCCAGAGACTCCCTGTACTGTGGAACAAAATCCCGGTACATGTGAGGCAGAGCACCTCGATGGCCTTGTTCAAGAGGAATCTTGACCAATGGATGGGAGATTGCAGATATACCCCAGGGATTACTTCAGTGTCACTGCTTGACAGAGGCACAGCAAAATAATAGGCATAGTTTTTATTCAAACTAAAGGGGTGGCGAAAGCCACATAACTATGGGCTAGGCTTATAAATGCCCTTGGGCAGATAGCCTAGTATGAACCTATGAACCTATTAGATAGTACCCCTGACCAAGCATCTTGTATAATATTCATAATATGGGGACTATCTGCGTTATATGGTAGAACCATAGAATGTTTTGTCATTCTCATTCGGATATTTTCCTTGTTAACATTGGGCAGACCTGTTTTTAAAATCGGTTTGTATATAGTGTGTCTCTTTAACGCCACATCATATTTAATTGAAATCATTATATCGTAAGGATAACCTCTTTCCTGCAACATATCTATTAAATTAATGATTTCTCTCTCATAAATGATGTCATCACTAATGAGCCTAGACAATCTCACCATTTGCCCCTTTATTATGTTTTTCTTCTGAAATAAAGGATGGCAACTTTGAAAATGAAGGAAAGAGTTTGAAAAGTCTTCTTACAATAAATGCTGGAAATTAAGATCTTGTTCTGTCTGTCCTTAATTAACATTATATCCAAAAATTCACATTTGTCATGGTGTATATTATGTGTAAACCTTAGGAAAGAGGTACTATTATTGAGAGCTTTGACAAAATCAGTGATATCTTTTTCGTTGCCCTTCCAAAATATTAAGATATCATCTAAAAAGCGTACATATAACGCTATATTCTGTTTAAATCTAGAAGAAATAACGTAATCACTCTCCCAGTCAACCAGTACTAAATTGGCATAGAGTGGGGCACATTTTGCCCCTATTGCTACACCAGTAATCTGCTTAAAATAATCTCTGTCAAAGGTTATAAAATTGTTGTTGAGAACCATATCAAGTAAATCAACCAACAAGGCTATGGACAGCGCCAACATCGTGAATCCTGAAGGTCCAGTAGTTAACCTTGATGTCACGCTAACGGATTCACTTGCCGATATTTACACTTTACACACGCCTCCATCTACGAGTGCTTCCAACCTTGGTGTTGACCACAACAACGGAAGCAATGTTAATGTTAAGACGGGTGTATCTGAGGTTCGCTCATCCCAGGTTTGATCATCCAACCAACCAACCAATCAACGAGAGTTTAGTTTTTCAAATTTGTTAGACTCTCCTAGGATGTGCTCAAGGGACGAGACCCCTGTTTCTTCTACTGGCAATGGTCCGTTATGAGAGCAATTGGTTCGCTTTGAGAAGGGGTTGCGACGTTACAAGGCTCTACAAATGGATAACGTTTTCTTAGAAAGGTCTATCGAACAGAAGCAAGTGCCGAAAGGCTTAAGAGTATTCAGGTTACCCTTCAGGTTACCCATGGGCTTCGAACTAGACACGGAGATTTTTCAAGAACTACTGACATTGTTTGATAACACAGGTATAGATTTAATGAAGCTTATTATATGCAACACTACCAACAAATTAGTTAAGCTTAAAGACGAATTAGCTGTGTTAAACAACAGCATTACTAAAGACCTATTGTTTGAGTGTAACAAGCAGAAATATGAACGCATACTTAGTGACGCTGAAACATTTGTGAAGAAAGGTCTTGACATTAAATTTAGCAAACTTAACAGAGACAAGCATGACTATGCTGAAAACAAAGTGTATTCACATTTTAAATCATACAAAGTGCTCCATGATGGTCAAATGAGATTAAATGCGCCACATGGGCGCACTACATCTTATGTTTCAAATACTCATGACGAATTATTAGAGGGCATTTCAGATTCCGAATTGCTTGACGAACAGGGAGCTTTTTTAGCGCCCCTGCCGTTAAGGTGTTCGGAACGGGTCCGGGAAAGACAGTTTGTGGGTACAACTGCTCATTCGAACATGGGCAGTGCTACCAATCAACAAAACAGACAGAATTGGTCAAGACGCTACAATTAAATGAATTTCACCAATGTAAATTGATTGCTGACAGAGAGACTATGATGATAGATTTGTAATTAACAACCATGAGTTTTTATCCACATCAAATGACATTATGTGTTCCCCCCTTATTACTAGAGACAGTATTGTTGACAATTTTAACAGTAGGGATACAGTTGCACCTATTGATAATGATATTGACGTTTTTAATTTAGGTTGTATGAACGAAACCTTTACCAATGTGTCCAACGAAGTAACACACGTTAAACAGGACAAACAAGTCAATATCATTAAAAAAGGGAATTTCTGTATTTATAATTACAGTGAATTAGCACTTAGTAATGATTTTATTAGTTTATGTGCCAGAGGATTTACTTTTGTTCCGTCCTTTAAACATGATATAGCTAAAATTTTGGTATCTTTGAAGTTGTTTTCCAGAGAATTAAATTTAAAAATGTTTTCTTTGTAACCAGGGCAGTCAACCTATGTACTACACGCCATTGTTAAAGAGAAAAAGTACATTTATTCCCCCATCCAACCCTAACATTTACATTTTTGAGCAGATCTGTGAAACTTATTTAAGGAGGTACTTTAAACACAGTAACAACTGGAATGACAACCTCACCCATGGTGAGAGGTTTTGTTTACAAAAATTAAACTCTTCAGATACACATAGGGTGATGAAGCCAGACAAGGGTGGGGGAGTTGTTATTATGACCCAAACTGATTACAGTAGTTGTATGACGGAATTGTTGAACGACACATCTACTTATTTGAGAGTATCAAAGTATGACGTTTACAAGGCATACACGAAGCTGGATTGGCAAATTTATGAGTGGTTTATGGAGGGAATACTGGACAAGGATGAATATGAATTCTTGTTGGTGAATTCACCAGTTATTCCCTCCATATTTGGTATACCTAAAGTGCATAAATCTATTGCCAATCTGCCTTTTTGACCAATTGTATCGGCAAGAGGTTCGAAAACTGAGACAATGGCTGCATTTATAGATTTTCACTGTAAAGATATCTGTGACAGGACCCCACAGGTGTTGAAAGACTCTTGGCACTGTTTAGATGTCATTAGAACTACTCCGTGGGATGAGAACAATATTTTTTTGACAATTGATGTCATCAACTTGTTTTCAGTTATTCCTAATGATTTAGGAGTGGAGATGTTTAGGAATAGCTTGAACAAACTAACTACGCAAAACGTTGTGAAACAGAACTTGTTGGTTGATTTACTTGATATGGTTCTCAACAACAATTTTATAACCTTTGACGGAGATTATTTTAAGCAGATTGCTGGTGTAGCAATGGGGGCAAAATGTGCCCCACTCTATGCCAATTTAGTACTGGTTGACTGGGAGAGTGATTATGTTATTTCTTCTAGATTTAAACAGAATATAGTGTTATATGTACGCTTTTTAGATGATATCTTAATATTTTGGAAGGGCAACGAAAAAGATATCACTGATTTTGTCGAAGCTCTCAATAATAGTACCTCTTTCTTAAGGTTTACACATAATATACACCATGACAAATGTGAATTTTTGGATATAATGTTAATTAAGGACAGACAGAACAAGATCTTAATTTCCAGCATTTATCGTAAGAAGACTTTTTCAAACTCTTTCCTTCATTTTCAAAGTTGCCATCCTTTATTTCAGAAGAAAAACATAATAAAGGGGCAAATGGTGAGATTGTCTAGGCTCATTAGTGATGACATCATTTATGAGAGAGAAATCATTAATTTAATAGATATGTTGCAGGAAAGAGGTTATCCTTACGATATAATGATTTCAATTAAAAATGATGTGGCGTTAAAGAGACACACTATATACAAACCGATTTTAAAAACAGGTCTGCCCAATGTTAACAAGGAAAATATCCGAATGAGAATGACAAAACATTCTATGGTTCTACCATATAATGCAGATAGTCCCCATATTATGAATATTATTCAAGATGCTTGGTCAGGGGTACTATCTAATGAAGTTATTAAGGTTTTAGGTGCCTCGCCAACTTTTACATTTAGTAGGGGTAAAAACCTTAAGGAAATCATGGAAAGTTTTGATTATCAAAACATGTACAAACACTCTAAGATGAGTAAATGTGGGCTTTGCAGTACATGCAAGTACATAAACAACGGACCCTATGTTACAGTATACAATTATAACAAAACTATAGGGAGTCCTGGTTTTGTTAACTGTAACACTAAAATGGTTGTATACCTTGCTACGTGTTTAAGCTGTACAACATTTTATGTGGGCAAAACTATTAGGAAATTGAGGTGTAGAATCTTAGAACACAATAGGGATATCAGGAACAGAAAAACTACAAATGCACTTTATGTACATAGTACTACTTGTAAAAATTTTAAAAGATTTTTATTTTTTATAATTGACAGGGTACCTTATAGAGAGAAAGGTGGGGATGCTGAGACTCTATTAGAAGTTAAGGAATGCTTATGGCAGCTTAGGTTAAATGCGTCCAAGCCACCAGATATTAATGAATATATTTCACTGTCAAGTATTTTGAAATACAGAGCACAGATGATTTGACTAACTGTTTTAAACATCTGTTCTCTTTATATTTGACATAAATTATAGTTAACAGTCAATAAATCTACTCTAGCACATAGATTTCATTTTAATTTGTTTCATGGATAGTGTGTTGTGATTTATTATTAAGTGCAAACTGTTCATGTCAACAAAATTTTCACATCTTGAAGATGTGTCTCTGTTCCATCTGGGACGCACTAAATTGTTTACAAGAATGTTGTTAGATTTGATTTTAGTCTATCTTTGTAGCAGCATTTCATGTGTTTTTTATATTTACAAAATAACAACGCATACTAGTATATAGATTGTATATTTACAGGACAATTGGATATGCGTTTTAACAATTTGGGAAGATATTTTTAAGTACTAATAAGTTTGATTGAAAACCTTATTTAGTTGTCATTGGTTGCTGGGGGTGTGTGTTTATTACTTTTTCCTATTTAAACATGTGATTTTTTAAAATGGATTACAACTCTGATGATGCCCTTATTGTAAGGGTGAAAGCGCTAAGTTGTGGATTTTCCGTTGCTTGTTCTCCTAATAAAGACGCTGGTTTATGAAGATTCCTGTTTGGTTTGTTGTTCAAGACCTTTGTGCTTCTGTTTCTGGATTGAATTGGAACACTCAGATCAACCCTACCACACACACACAAAACTGCTAGGTGTTAAATTGACAACAATCTTAAATTCGACATCCATATTGCTCAAACCATCAAGAAAGTTAACAAAAAACCTGGACTCCTTTACAGAAATAAACACTTTATGACTAATAACACCAAAGCAACCATTGCAAGGACCCATCTCCTATCCATCTTCTTATATGTCTCTCCCACCTTAACTAATCTCTGGCAAACCAACCTAGATAAAATGGAATCTTGTTACAACAAAATCGCTAAATTTGCTACCGAATCCCCTTATAGGTCCCATCATTTTCTGTCACTTAAACAAGTCAACTGGTTGGAGCTACTTCATATGCTATTACTCAACCAACTATCTACTGTTCACAAACTCTACTACTTTTCCAACCTAACCCCTGCACTATAGGAACTCATACAACCACACATCCCCACTCTTAGATCCAGCAACCAAAACCTCATAAAAGTTATCAAGCACAGAAATGATGCTGACAAATCCCTTTTTGCTAGCACCATTGCCAAAAAATGGAACTTCCTAACCAAGCCATACAACCTCTACCACCTCCACTACTCAGTTTAAAAAACTCAAAAAAAAACATTTTCAGAATAATTGATTATGCTCATGCCATATACCAGGCTAACCCTTAAAAAGGTAACTCATCTGTACTCCAATTACTCTCAGACAGTCTGTTTCCTGAATACGAAATTCTGCCTCTTTTAGGTCTTTTGAGTAGATGTCTTTTGATACTCTATACCTCAGTGTTTGACTTTTGTATGAACTGTTAATTTAATGTATTCCATACTGTATGTATCATCTTCATGTGTGTATGCAATGTAATTTCCTGTTATTCTATGTATGTGTTATTTGGAGCTTATCTCCCCAGGCCTCTGCTGAAAATGGACCTGTGTCCAGTCGGACTTTCCCGGTTAACAAATGTAAAATAAAATAAAAAATAAATAAATAAAACAATATACTATGTTGCTTTATGGTTGCAGTTAGTTAAGAAGATGTTTTGTTGTCAGGCTAACAGTTTCTCCATAGCCTCACCTAGTTCTCTGCTAATATTCCTGTTAATACTTTCAATTACAAACATTGCACTCATCCTAACTTCTCCCACTATGTTGGACCTCTAATTAACCTCAACTATTACACTGCATTTCTGATTGTAACTTCAAATAGATGATTCCTACTACAAACCTCCCTTTTGCAAAATACAAATCTAACCATAAGAAGACTTAAACATTTACTTACTTAGCCCAGCAACTCCTTACCTCGGGTAATATCCACACCAATCTTGGTCCCTCTGAATAATACGGCTGAGGACCTTATACTCACCTGCCTCAACCCATGCAGCTTCAGTAACAAGTAGACAGATTGTACCAATTGCAGAAACCTGGATAAAAAGCAACGTTCCTCTCTAGTGATTTATACAAAATCATTATAGCATATTCACAAATCATAGATTTGGGGCAAGGGAAAATGGAGGCACCATGATCCTTGTAAGACAAACCCCCAGTATTTGAGTCATTCTTCTACTAGTGCAAACTCATTAAATGACACTTCAGACTGGATCTCCTGTCATCTGACAATAAGAAAACACATTCCGCTCTTCATAGTGTCTGTCTATACACCATCTCTCCCTCTCAGCCGTCCAAACTATGATTCTACATTCATACATACAAATATTTCAAGCTCAGGCAATAATGCCCTTCTACTCTGCCAATACCAAAACAGTTGTTCTCTTAATAATTGCCCAGGCTTTTCTCAAAAATATCTAAACTAATGCATCCTTTAATGTAAGTTGGTTGTCTGTTCATGCATAAGCTACTCTCTCAGAAAACCAGTTAGTACATTTCTCATTCATATAGAATCTTCTGCATAGCTTGTCTGATGATTCTCTTCTTCTCTTTGATAAACCCAAACATTTCCAGACGTTGTTGTCTCTAAATGCCCAATATACCTAAATAAGGTCTCCACTTAAATTTCTACATGAGACTCTGTACAAGTTCATATAATTTATTCTTTCATAATAACTTAAATTTTGACATCCTTGGAAGCCCTTTGTATATTTCCACTGTAGTCTTTCAAGTTTAGTCATGTATGTTTTCTTATATGTTTTCTGTATTGTTATTCCATTCTCAAGTCCAGGTCTAATGTAACTAAGCAGTGACTTCATTTCTGATTTCCTAGACTTTATAAATTGCTTTATGCAATCTGTAGTTTTATAACTCTCATTAACCAATTGGTTGATATGATTACAAAAACTCAAAGATGGATCTACCGGGTCTATATTAGAACATCAAATGTTCAAAATTTCGAGTGTTGTAATATCGACCCATTTTCAGCGAACGCTGAAAATATCGAAGAAACAGAAAACCGAATGTTTTCCTAGGGAAAGAATTCAGTTTGTCCGTTTCTGTTGCTTTGGTACTTTCAGCACTGTGGTGGAAAGTTACGGGTCGGGTTCAGGTAAGTGTTTGATTGTGTGGACGTGAGGGTTAGGGTGGGTTAGGTAAGTTAGGGTTAGGGTGCGGGTCAGGTAAGTGTGCGATTGTGACGGACCTTAGGGTTAGGGTTTGAGTTAAGGTAAGTGGATAATTAGTGGTGTATGTATAGTTTAGTGTAGGGTTAGGTGTAAGTTTAGGTGTATGTGTGTGGATTGCTGTTTGTTTGGTGTGCTTGTGTTGTGTGTATGTGTTTTGGAACAGCAAATGTTTTCCCTAGGAAAAAATTTGATGTTCTGCATGTTTGATGATTTAAATTTTCAATTCATAGGGTTCGATATTAGAACACTCGAAATTTTGAACATTTTGTGTTCTAATATAGACTCGATCTACCAATATACCCAGTTCCTTAATTGAATCCATAGTTTTAATCACTGTGTGCTGTACCAAATATTCAACTTTAATTTATATCTCCCAAATCTCATATGCTTAGTTTGTGTTGCATTTATCAGCATATTATCCTGTGCCCAAAATATGCTTTTGCAGTTATGCCCTGTCTGAAACACATGTAATCATTTTACCCATTTTCAAGTCATGTCCATATGGAATGTAGAGCAACTCAGATGAAAAAGATCTGAAAGATACAGTCTAACAAACTCCAAAAGAAGCCTGAGCCATTGAGACAGGCAGAAACATGTCTTAATAATCCACAAGTAAAAAAGTATTAAAAAACACGCACTGAAATAATCACTGATAAACGCTTTCATCCCATGATATACGGAACTTCATCAGATGACCAGGGAAGTTAAAACAGTTATTTAAATAACCCACCAAGGCTTGATTTTTTTAAATATCATTCTGAGCATTTGAATATATTGTGAAATATATATTTATGGATGGACATGTTTTATTTTGATTTGCATTTTTAGGCTGTAAAACATTTTGTTTATTTAATGGTCTAGTTTTGGGATTGATATCCCTTTAAGATATAATGGGGATGGTTGTTTAAGGAAGGGGTGATGGGTTATTTAAGTAATTCTTTTAACTTCCATGATCATCTGATGAACTTTCATTTATCAGTGATTTTTCAGTGTGTGGTTTTTACTACTTTCTTTTTACTTCTGGATTATTAAAAAAAAGTGTTTTTCCTCTCTCAATCGCTCAGGCTTCTTTTGGAGTTTGTTTTTTTTTTCTATTGCCATCTTGAAAGCTACTGTCTAAACAAGTATGGGCCTAGGGTAGAACCCTGTGGGACACCCTGACTGTAACATAAAATTTTACCTGTCCAATTGCTGTATGATAGTTGGCATGTCCTATTTGTAAGCCATGCAACTACCCATCTTATCAAGAGTACATCAATACCTAGTTCTTATTTATAGATCAATGTTCTGTGTATGACACTATCAAATGCTGAAGTTAATTCTATATAAATGATATCACAGCACAATTTTTCATTCATAGCTGTTATTATAGTATTATGGAACATCATGTTACAGGTGGTAATAGATCTGTTTTCAAGATATGTATGCTGATATAAGGTTTCAAGTCTCAGTGCTTTCAAATCTGGCAATAATTTATTAATTATTATTTATTTATTTTACATTTGTGGACCGGGTTTGTCTGACTGAGCTAACTAACCATTTTTCAGTGGAGGCCTGGGGAGAAAAACTCAACATGTTCTACAAATTATCATTTACAAAAATAAGTAAACACTCAACTGGTTTACAGAAAATTTTCAAGCAACATATACATGAAAAATAAGGATTTACTACAGTAAACTAATCATTATGTCTGTCAGATTTAGAATCCTACATCATTCAGAAGGACTAACAATACTTTTGTCACCAGACGTAAAATCTTACATTATGCAGATAAGAATGTATGTAATGTGCTTTGGATAGAGAAGTTAATGTGAGACAGGGTCTAGAGAGTTAGAGAAAGTGACTTAGGTTAGGAGCAGATAGAGGTGTGCACTTAGAGTTGATAAGCTGTTTAAGGGCAGTGGGTACAGAGGCAGGTCTGTTGGCTTAACAGGTATGCTTTAGTGGCTAGCTTGAATTGACTAAGTTGCTTTAGTGACCCTATCTCTAGTGGGAGTTTGTTCCAGGCCTTCAAAGGATTATAACTATAGAGAATACATCCTTTCTTAGTTTTAGGTTTGTGGATTTGTAGCAGATCTAGGTTAGAGCTCTGGAGGGATCTACCAGGTGAATAGTGAAAGACGACAGATGATAGGGTAGGACAGTAAGAAGGCTGATAAAACATAAGAGTTGATGATTTGGATTTAAGGGAGAAGAAGCTGGTGAAGTAGTTCAAGCCAGTTAAGGTGTATGAGTGAGATACAGTGATGTGACTTGTAAGTTTGATGGGCTGCAGATTTGGCTATCTTGTTATAGGTAGATTCAAGTTTGGCAAGGAGTCTGGAGTTGAGGCAAGTAAAAATTTGAGAGCCATATAACAAACTGAGTAGGAAGTAGGCATAAGAAACAGTTACTTTAGCTTCACTGGTGAGAAACTTTTTGTTGCGATAGAGGAGCTCTAGTTTCTGATTAGTGTTCTTGATACAGTTGTTAATGTGTAGATCGAATTTAAGTTGGTCATCAATGATGACACCAAGGAGTTTAGTGCTAGTTTCCACCTTGATGTGTGTGTTATTGAGGGACAGGATTGTGAAAGTGGATTTAATGTGGTTGTAGTTTTTAGGAAGAAAAAGCAGTAGCTTCATTTTTTTTTGGGGGGGGGTAAGGATAAGCTGGTCATCAGAGATCCAGTTTTCTACTGAGTTAAAAGAATTCTGTGTTGTAGAGATGAGTCCAGAGGGAGAGTCAGCAACAGTGATAACAGTAGAGTCATCAGTGTACTGGACCAGTGATGACTGAGGACAAGAAGAATAAAGAGCATTAGTGAAGATGCTGAAAAGTAGTGGACCAAGAATGGAACCCTGAGGGATACCCACACCCATTTTAACTGGGGGGGGGGAGGAGGGGAGAGTGCAGATTCCCACTTCACTGCTTGAAATCTGTCAGGGAGGTAGCTGAAAAACCATTCAACAGTAGCAGGGGAGAAGTTAAGGTTGGTTAGTTTGTGCAGAAGGAGAGGGTGAGAGACGGTATTGAAAGCTTTAGAGAGATCTAAGAATAGGCAGGAGACAAGTTTGTTGTTATCTCTGGCAAGGGATATGGTATTAAGGAATGATAGTAGGGCAGCAGTAGTACTATGCTTTGGTCTAAAGCCATGTTGAATAGGTGTGAGCAGATTTTCGGAGAGTAGGTAGTGCATAACTTGTTTATGTATGCATTTTTCTAGAACTTTAGAGAGAGGATGGCAATTGGTCTAAAATTAGTGATGTCTGAGGAGTTACTTCCTTTATGGACTGGTAGAGTGAAGAATTGTTTTCATATGGAAGGGACTTTGGATTCTGAAATGGAGTGGTTGATTATGATAGATAACAGGGAGAGCAAGAGAGTCAGCAGCTAAATGAAGGAAAAGGGGAGGGATGTTGTTGGTAGAAGCTGAGCAAGGTTTGAGTTTAAAGTGTAGGGATTTGATGTAGCTAGTGGGTACAGGTTTGAGGGGAAAAGAATTTGATGAGAGTATATTGTGATTTGATAGAGAGTGGTTTGAAATATTATTAAAGGTAGACAAGTTGGCACTGGGGTTAAATAGTTTGGATATAGACTCAATGAAATATGTGTTGAAGATGGAGGCAGTATCTTTGTGAGTCTTATCAGGACAAGGACTGAGGGAGCAGGGACCACCAAGATGTAGTATGTGGTTTAATGAGTTCCAAAATTTTTTTGGGTTAGATTTCAAGGCTGAGGGTGGATTATAGTAGAAGTCTCTTATATCTTTATTAATACACTTTTTGGTCTGATTTCTAAGTTTTTTGTTTTTTAGCAAGTCTGCAGGGAGCTTTGTTTTTGGTCCATGTTTCCCATGCTCTGTCTCTAGGGTGTGGGTGGAATTTGACAGCCATGGAGATATATTAGATTTAATATGGACTGTGCGAAGTAGGGCAAGTGAGTCAAGAATACTGAGAAAGGTGGATTTGAAAGACAGGACAGCATCGTCAAGGAGGAGTTGGGTAAGGAAATTCCAGTTAACATTAGAGAGAAGAGATTTAAATGTCTCTGGGTGGAAGTTAATAAGTTTGTGGCATGTGATAAATCTATGCTGTTTAGTAAAGTGAGTAATATATCTAAGTACTTTTATTGGGGAGTGATCACTTAGTGTGTTGGGAAGGGTTTCAGGATTGTGATATTTAGAGGGATGAGAGACTAGAATCAGGTTGATAAGGGTGTTGTGTGCATGAGAGTTATTGGTATTTGTGGCATCAGTGATAAGTTGAGTAAAGCCGTACAAGGTAATGTGTAAAGAAGAATTTGGGGTACAGAGAGTTAATCAATTAATAATGACATAACGAAGAATAATGGTTTCATTCAATGTTGAGAGAAGTATGAGAGTATGTTTCCCAGCAGGGGTAAGTTATCCCCTGGGGGAATGTAGATTGCTACTGTTGTGATGGTGGCATGGGTGTTCAGTACAAGGTTGGCTGTCAGTATTTCAGCAGGGAAAAAGGATGGGATAGTTGTAGTAGGTGCTGTCAGAGTAAGGTAGTTAGAGTAAACAACAGCAACTCCGCCATCGTTTTTCTTTTGGTGGTCAAGGTGCAGTGTACTATAGCCAGGAGGGATAAAGTCTTTGTCATGGTGTTGGGGTTTTAACCAAGTTTCTGTTAGGATGCTGACACTAGGGGTGTGCCTTGCTATCCAAGCATGAAGTTCACTAACCTTGTTTAATATACTTGTAGTGTTTATTGAGTAAAAGGAGATTTGTTTGTTTGGGGGGCCAGAGGTGTATAGGTTAGTGTGATTATAGTTATAGGTGGAGTTGTGCTGAGTGGGGCCTGGATTGGGATGAAAATCTCCTGCAAGTAGAAGAACATTAGGGTAGTAGTGGCAGTTATATTTGTACGAGTTAAAGATAAAATATTTTGTTTTATTTTTAGGGAATGTGGTGTAGGTGGGGGGAATTCTGATTTTAGGAAGAGGAGTTTCAGTAGAAAAGATGGAAGTGAAAATAGCAAATGAATGATAAGGAGATGAGGTATCCCTAGTATGAGGTATTGCAGGAACTTTGGGAATAGGAGATGACTGGATATTAAGTGAGAGTGTGAAGGAAGAGTAATGGAGGTAGTACAAGAAAAAGGGTAGTAGAGAAAGGCATGATGGGTAAGAGTACTGAGTGCTAGACTACTGAAACTGGTGATTGGGGAGTTAGTAGTAGGTTTACTTTGCATGTAGGTATGTGAATGTGTGTTGCTTAGGTGAAGTTTGAGTGGGGGGGGGTAGGAGTAATGTGGGTAGTAGAAGGAAAAGTCATAGTTTGCAAGTGTAGTGTGGGAGAGGGGAGGGGTAGTTATGGTTTGTGTGGAGAACAGGAAGGGGAAGTAAGGTGCAGAGTGGGTGTTAATATTGGTTAGGTATAAATGAAATTATATGGGGGGGGTGTGAGAGGAGCAGAGTGAGCCCAAGCATAGTGAGGGCAAATTGAGCGGGGGCTACACCCAAAGCGCGAGAAAACTCAAACACAATCAGTAGCTGTTTGTCTATTAGCTCTTTAAGGATGAGTAGAGCTGAAGGAATTGGGACAGAACTAAAGTTTTGTTTTGGAATAGTTTTAATTTTAGACACTGGAGCTCACATGTTTACATACAGAGGGTATGAGGATCTTATTTAATTAGTAGAGTATGTTGCTATGTAGTGGGCAACTTTATTAAAGCTCTCCAAGTTGGAAGCTGAATGGAGCTCAATGCAACTGTGCTCACCTCACAGTGATAGTCACAAAGTAAAAGAAAATCGTTTAAAACAATTCAATGGGATTCACCTAATGATTAATTGTAAAGGAAGGCTTGTGTACAAAATTTGAGATTTCCGAGGGCTGATTTGAGCTTTTGCTGAAACTTTGCTTCAGAACTGAAGGTGGAGGAGAGTGTAATCCCAAGGATGGCCCGAGCAAACTGCAAATTGAAAAAATAGACAAAGTGCGAGCAGAAAATGAATAGTACAGTTTTAGGAGAAATGGAGACAAACTGGGAGAGAGTAGAGGATATTAGTCAGAGAGTGATGGAGGGGTTATCAGAAGACAGAGAGTGGGTACAAGAAATGGTACAGTAAGTAGTTACATAGATAAATCTCTAGCAAAGAGTAAAAAATTACAAATAATAGGAAACAGTGTAGAGGCAGATCATAACAGACAAATTTAACAATGTACTAAGTCTAATAGGTTAAAGTAGCACCATAGTTAGGTAAGATACTGGTTAGAATGTGTAACAAACTGTGTTTCTGCTTTTCAATTGCCAAATAAGCAACTGCATGTTTCTGCTTACAAATACCAAGTATGTTTTAGTTTACAAAACCAGTTAGAACTGTAGTTAGGTGAGATGCAGGTTAGAGTTTGCAACACTGTTTCTGCTTTTCAGATACCAAATAAACAAACTGTATGTTTCTGCTAACTAATACCAACATCGATCATATGGTCTTGATCATATGACATTCGATGTTTTGGAATTTCAAGATTCTGAAGTGAATCCATAAGTACAAGTATACACACTGAAGGAATCACCAAGCTCTACTTATACAATCGGCAGTAAAAAAGCATTACAGTTGTGTCAGAATATACACTTTAAATAGCAATAATAAATGTAGCAGTAATATAGAACAGCTTAAAAATCCCTGTAAATTATGACAGCAAACAGATAACACTAAAGAGGCATATGCATATAAAAAGAAAAAAAATTACAGTGAGCACAGACAGCAGACTAAGGGAAACTCCAGCAGGTTGGGACTAGACTACATTTTTAAGATGGCTCCCAGAGGAGTGGGTATTGATATAGCCTCGTATGAGAATGGCTCTGGGGAGGGGGTGTAGCAATTAATGTGAGATTGGGCAGTTTGAACTGGTTGCAGAGCAAGCCCTAGCAGGAGGGAGTCCAAAAAGAAAAGAAAAAAAGAATCAGTAGCCAGGAAATGTAAGTAAGACAATACACTATAGTAGAGTTTTTAAGCTTACAGGAAACAAATGTTGCTAGCAAGCTCTTTAAGGATGAGTAGGGCTAAGGGAATTGGGACTGAACTAAAGTTTTGTTTTGGAAAAGTTTTAATCTTATCCAATATGACCTTCTCAATTCTTTTTCCACAACATGAAAGTAAATTTATGGGTCTCTATGACTTTGGGTTTGTCCTTTTGCTCTTTCCCTTAAAGACAGGTTTAACAACTGTATATCTCCAATCCTGAGGAATCTACCAATTTCTATATGACCTAGTAAATAACAGATAGAATGGTACGGTAAGTTCCTGCCGAAGTGTTTTACCAATTCCATGTCTTCCCTGTGCTTGGCTTGAATCCAGTTTACATAGTTCTTTTTTAGCAAACGTGATTTGATTTCAGTATCTGAGGTTACCTGGATATCACTAGAATGACTTATCACCCCTTTGTGGAGCCAATTTGCCTTGCATAAGATTTTGTAAATATATTTGTAAACTGCTGTGTAGGAAGATAAATTTTAGAATCTACACACAGTTTATCAATTTGCGTGTCTTTACTTCTATCACATCTTAAGTATCACTACAATGATTTTGCATTATGCTCAATATCTTTATGTAAATCTTATTCATATTTTTCTTGTTCTTGTCTTATGTTATGTTTAATTTGTTTGCCCAGCTTGTTATTTTCAGTTTTCAAAGTTGTAGTTTGATGTCATTTCCATTCCGTAAATGTTTTCTCTCACCTTAATATTGTATCTTGGTCATATGGAAATATATCCTCCTGAAGTTGTGTGTGTTGAGATCCTGATGTTAAACATTTTTTTTTTCATTCAAACAATTTCTCTTTCAAAACTTTTCACAATCATTCTGCAGATTTCTAATAAGCATATCACTCTAATTAGTTTTACGTAGTGACTGTTTTGCATTTATATAATCGTTCATTAATCATCTGTGTATTGGTTTATGTTTGAGTTTGGAAGAATTATCTAGAAACAATTTGACCTTTGTAACCCCATGTTTACTATACATCAGTGGTGGTAAAACTTGACATGAAAAAAACAGTAATTTCTTTAGGAACACAAACAATGTCCATTCCCTAGTAAGCTTTTTTACAATCTGAGGCAGTTGCTCCTACTGGGGGCCGTTGGATCTGGGCTGACTGTGTTGCTCACAGCTGAACATCTACATTACTTTTGGATTTACCTATTAGGTCGTTTTTATTTTTCACCTAGTATTTGGATTCCTAATATCCTAAATTATTGATGGAAGACTAGTTTGTTGCTCGAGTATATTTGGCAATTTTTGCCAGTTTTGCTAGTGTACAGATGCACGTGGTGGTAACACGCAACGCTGTTTTGGACTAACTCTTACATTCGTAATTCGGCAGTTGTGCATACAACAGGAGCAATTTTTGTTCAATAAGGCCAACGATTGTGTTCACTATATATTTGAACCTTTCTATTCTGGAGATTAGGTTTTTTACATATGGAGGTCGTCCATTTTAGTGAGTTGGACTGGTTGGTCTGGTTTACATCAGGGATGGCGTTACAACTACGCATTTTTTTGCGTTGGTGCCTTGTTTCTTCACAAAGCAATTTATCTGCTGAATAATTTGACTTTCGAGACTATGTTCATTGATATATATACAGCGTTTGTTGTATTTCTTCAGTAATTTACGATTTAAGACTCAAACTGCATTCATTTTGCAGGTGGACATTTCTGCTATATTTTTTGGGTTGGCGACGAGAACCATCTATGGACTCCTAATTTACTCAACATAATTTATATTTTATGTCAGGTATCAATTAGGTATCAGTCCTTACTAACTTTTGGACTAATTCTTATCTTTGATGTTCAGATATCAATGTTGGTTTTGGTCTTATTATGCATGGTTATTTTGCAGTGTTTCTATTTACAGCTTTTTTCGTAAAGCTTACATTGCTCTAAGGGGTTTCATAATAATATAATATCAATATTTTTGTTCAGTTCCTCATACAACAATTGTTGCATTTCTTAGCATCTTTCTCAGGGTTTGTTTCTGTATTAATTTGTGAGGTCTAACTAAATTGACATATTTGTGTTTTACAATTGCCTTGGTTCACCATTGTCTTATATGACATCAATATTGTCTGCTTTCGTATGGTCCCAATATATAGCTTTTTAATATGGTTTTAGACCATATTAGTGTCTGACTTTTTTGATATGCTTATAGTCAATATTTTGTCATCAGATATCAGACTGCCTATAATCATTCATTGGGACATTATTAGATATAAATATTGTCCATTTTAGTTCATTGCCTTTTACATTGAGTTGGACTGTGTGTTCTCCCCTTTATAATTAGTCACTTTTTCTAATATTTTGGAATCACCATTTGGTCTTCCAGAATTTTCACTTGGCTTATGACTCATTGTCAATTTTAGAATAGATTTGTTCACACTTTAAGATATGAGTCTGGAATGATAGCCATGTTTTCTAATTATAAATATATTGTTAGTTTCCCCTTCATCATTGTCCATATTTCTGTCAAGACTAAATATTTAGATTCCTAGACTGGTTGCCTGTTGTTAATCAGTGACAACAGATGTTTTTTAATTATACAACCATTTTGTTGGTATTACATATTTAATAAGGACACAGCCGATCACATTTGGGCTGTTATTGTCCTTGCGTCTATATTAATATTTGCTGACTTAGTTTCTAGACTATATTGTCAGTCTAATTATTCCTGATGGATCTTGCTAGTTTCATTACAGGTATGTCTTCCAACAGAGAAGACCTCAGAGCCTTTGGGGTAAGTTCCAATATTGGTGACAGTAACAATATTTTGGGTGTACCTGATTCTGCTTCTAAGTGTGCCTCATGTTTTCATGATTTGTTTTCACATCTTAAAATTCTTAGATCAAACATTTGGCACTCAAAGCTTTTCAAGGCCTATTTGGCCAAAGGCATTACTCCGAGAGGTCTCCGAGTACGCATTCAGCCATTAGTTTCCAATGCTGATGAGGAACTCCTTCAGGAGTGGTCATCTGTTCAGCAGCAGGCAACTATCTCTTTTGTAGAATCTTTGTCTAAATTTTATGACAGAACTATTGACTCTGAAATGCAGGTGGTTACTAAGTTAGTTGATGATATTAAGCCTTATGAAGGCGAACCATCATTCCAAATTCATCTTAACAAAATAGCAGGGGACATGAAGATATTAGAGGAACAATTGCGAACTAGGAAACTTAAGAAGTTCCAAAGAGATCAAGGTGACTATCAAACCTCTAACCCCTTTGCACACAATACAAAACAAGTTAGGTTCATTCCTACATTCAGTAGAACATCCAGGAAAAAACGGCCCAGGTCCATCCTGAAAACTTCAAGCAGGACTTCTGCTTCCTCTACTGAGGATGTTTCCTCATGTACCGACAGTGAGCCACAGTCAGTGACGGATTCACCGGTCCCCAAAAGGAATACATCTTATATCCCTTTAGGCCAAAGCAACTTAGGGGAGGGAGGAAACACAGGAAACATCACCAATATTCAGGGTCTCTTACAAATGGTCATGGAAAAATAAATGTGCCTAATGACAACAATGTGTTGAACCTATCTGATTATGTACCTTCACCCATACAACTGTCTGTATTGAATAAAGGGTTGTCTTTTGTACCCGGTTTTATCATTTCAGAGAATAACATGGCTCAAGATGTTTTTTTCATTCTGTAGGTTACTTAATCTAAAATTGTTTTTTGGTGATACTAGCCTCTCTGAAAGTGATAAATTTGTTTATCACAAATCAACATTTAATCCACCTATGTCCTCCAATTTCAGAGAAATATTCTCAAAGATCTCCATTTTTTTGGGCAGGATGTGCGATTTAAATCAAATAATATTTCCCTTGCAGAAAAACAGGCTATCTCTGACTTACAAAACAATGAAGATATTGTTATAATTTCAGCTGACAAAGGGGGTGCTGTGGTTATTCTGAATTGGCTGGATTACGATAGAGAGGCGACAGCTTTCTGATCTTAAATATTATTCACCCATGACCATCAATCCTACACATAGGTTTAAAAAACGGATTGAAGATTTTGTACTCTGGGCCAAGGATGAGTCCATTATCACTAAAGAAACCGCACAACTACTTTATGGTACACGACCCCACTACACAATACATATACTTTTTGCCTAAAACACATAAAAGCTTGGTGAACCCTCCAGGGAGACCCATTGTTTCTGGTAAAGGGTATATCACAGAACCACTTTCTATGTTCCTGACTTTGCATTTGAAACCCCTACTTAGTTTAGTAAGATAACGTATACATGACACACTACTATGTTCTTGAATATTGTATCAGACAGTCAGTTGGAGGATGATTGGGCCATGTGTACACTTGATGTATGTTCATTATATACTAACATCCCTCACAAGTCCGGGCTTGAGGCCCTTTCCTTTTGGTTAGACAAGGCCGGTCTATATGAACCAATATTTAACTCTTTCTTGGTAGAACTAGCCAAATTCGTTTTAACAAGCAAAGTTTTCTTTTACAAAGAGAAATGTTATTGGCAAGTGAAAGGTACGGCCATGGGAGCATCTTTTGCTCCCATTTATGCAGATCTTTTTATGGCGTTTGTTGAACATCACCTTATATATGATTGTAACAACAACATTTTTTTAGATAACATTGATATCTGGCGACGCTACCTTGATGATTGTTGGATGATCTGGAGAGGGGACATTACAGGCCTGATGGATTTTGTATCATATTTAAATAACAATCAATGGGGCATCAAGTTTACAGTTCATTATGATTACAACAACATTACATTTCTGGATGTCTCAATCACTAAACAGTCTGATAACACACTTTCTACAGAGGTTTTCAGAAAGCATCCTGAATTTAATACCATTTTACATGGTTACAGTTTTCATCCACCCCATGTTATACGGAACATTCCAAAGTCACAGTTCATATGCATTAAACGGATTTGTTCCACAGATTCCGCTTTTCAACATCATAGGCAGGACCTTACTGAACGTTTTAGGTCAAGAGGCTATGGTATGGGTGATGTTATCACTGCTAGTAATACAACTAATTCCACACATAGACACAACTTTTTACAATACAAACAACATACTCGCAAGGATTGTACTAATATTAGGTTCACTACTACATATGCTCGGAACACCAATCAATTGATTGACAGTATTAATACACATTGGAATATTTTAGCATATGACCCAGATATTTCCAACTTTATTCCTACAAAATGCCAATTTTCATATCGAAAAGGCAGGAACCTAGGCAGTTTTTTCAGTCATTTCAAACATGTCAATAGGACTGCCAACATACACTTCAAGCAAACCACATTATCTGGAGAGCCATTAACAGGTTGTTTTCCATGCGGACACTGCACCAATTGTGACAGAGTCAACAAATCCAAACAATTTTCAACCAGAAACTGCTCACAGGTATATGACATTAAATTCTTTGCAAACTGTAGCAGTGATTGGATTGTTTATATGGCTAGCTGTCACTGTGGTGCTTTTTACATAGGACAAACCTCACGACCACTCAGAATTAGGATATCAGAACATTTGAGTAATATTCGTAACAAGAAAAATAGCAGTGCACTGTACAAACACTCTCTGGAACATCAGACTGCTAAATTCACATTTATGATTATTGATATTATCTTAGGAAATAGGACCAATAAAACAGGATGGCATTCTATCCTCAATACCAAGGAGAAAAAATGGATAATTAAACTAGGGGGATTATTCCCACCTGGTCTCAATGAGAATTTGTGACCCACCAATAGGGTGATAGTTGTTATTATATAAGTTGTTCACATTTATGTCTGTAAACACTGATGAAGGTTGTGCTTTTTCCACCGAAACCGGTCTGTGCATAAATGTGTAGGTTTATTAACCTCTAACAATAAACTGTATCCTCAGATCAACGTCTGCTGGCTCTGTTCGTTTTTGTTATACAGTTTATTTTAGTGCCGTGCAGTTGCTCTACGTGCAGGAACTCTGTTTTTGGTGGCAGTTGCTCCTGACCATACTTTGCAAATAATTTCCATGCTAATGTTGTTGAATCAATATCATTCCAGTCTGTTTCTGGTAAAGTTAAGTCCCCAGCCCCTATTATTCCTCCTGTGTTTCATGCAAGACATGTATGAATTCCTCTAGGTCATCAGAACTTGAGTTTGGTGGTTTGTAAAGTCCAACAATTGTTAAATGTTCCAAGGGTGTCTTTATTGTCCCAGTTACACAGTCTATAGTATTGGTCCTATCATTAAATATGTAATAATCACAGGCTTCATAATCTTTAATCCCTATCATAACACCTATACCTGATTTTTTTGTTAGAATGTCTGTTACAGTAAAAACATTTATACCCTGACAGATTTGGTTTCCAGTCACCGATCTTTAACAATTTTTCACAAACAATAGCAACATCAATCTTGTAGAAACGTAGCAAGTTTTCCAATTAAAACAAAAAAACCCTTTGTTATTAATGCTCCTAGCATTAGCAACCATAAGTGGTGTTAACTCTTAAATTTTCAACCTGGCAAAAATCCTTCCTTGTGTTGGTCAAACATTGCAAAATATCTGCTGCAAAAGCTCTCTTCCCTGATCTTGACAAGTACATACTGTTCTTCTAAATGCATGTGCACCCAACATTAGGCTTGGCTGCTCTACACATTTCCATTTTTAAAACAGGACATTTTTTCATGTAAATATTTACCCCAAAAATATTTTCATTCACAGTGAACTTTCTCACATCTTCTATTTTTGCTGCTGGCAAGCATAACACTATTAGATGTTCATTATCTTTTCTGCAAATCTAAGTAACAGTTCCTCTAATAATCAAATCTCCAGTTACAAGAATATCTTTTCTGACCAAATCTGTAGAGACTTCAACTTCTAAATCAATAATATCTGCTCTATCAGTACAAAGGAGTGATCTTCATCACTATTAGTCTTATTAATCCCGCTGTTTTCATTGCTTATTACATTTGCAAGTGTACAGTTCTTATGCAGCTGGCCTTGTACATCCACAACTTGAGTCATGTTGTCAGTGACTGTCTCTTCTTTTTTTTATTACATTGATGTTCTTAAATCCTTCCATGTTCAGTTTTGATTTCTTCCTTTTCACCTATCCCTTACCTCTTTTTTTAACATTCTCTTTTCGAAAAATTATGCCTTTATCTGTAGACTGAAGCTTTCCTGGTAGAAAAATGTTGTCATTCCCTGTAATCTGTATGTTACATAACCAAGCTGTGTCCTTTTTAGTATGTATTATTTTTGTTTTATATGAGCTTCTTTTTCTTCCTTGTTATTTATTGTGAACTTTGTTCTTTCTATTTTGTTTTCTTTTATATGCTCTGAATCCTCAGATTGCTGAATATTAGTATCCTGAATTCCAAATTGTCAGTGGTATATTCTTGTTTAATAGGGGTTGAGTGTGATCTTTACTGACAATAGACACTTCCTTTATTAAATGTGTTGCATGCGATTTTTGCTTAATATTATCTCATCAGTCCAGTCATTAATGTGTATAAAAACAATGACAGTTGCACAAGTACAATCATCATCAATAAGTTTAACTTTACTACTAATAATGGTAAATAAATCATCAAACTTTTGATGAGATGAACACAGATCACCAGTCTTATCAGGTAATAACTTTAAATATACATAGAAGTTAATACACTGTGCAAGATACTTGTGCTTAAGCAAATCCTTAATGGTATACTTATTTAAGTAATCCATTTTCAGATGCAAATTAATACATAATTCTGAAATAAAAAAAAATCACCAAAATTGGTTAGCACAAAATTCAGAGATTTTAAGTCAACTTCTGTGAGAAGCATCATACAAACAATATACTATTAAATATTATATGAAATTAAAATAAAGTTGTTGCTTCAACTGTACCTGTTGTGAAAGCTGCACAAAAGTTGGAATTCCTTTGCATCATGTGCAAATGCATGCTGCAGCTTCTTCTAACTGTCACTTACAGTTGCATCTCTTTTTAACAGTAAAAATCAATAAATTACAAAGCAGACAAGATTGTTTCAGATAAGTTCTGGATTGTCCTCTCTGCAGGCTGTGTGGATTTGTAGTTTGCTAGGTCCCTTGGGATGGCTAGTGTTTGACTGTCTAAAACCTATCCCTTTCTAACAACATACAGTGAAAATGAGAGGTAAAACTAGGGTTGCCACCCCTCCATTTTGTTTCCGGACTATCTGGAAATCAAATTGATTCTCCAGTAGTCCAGAAAACACTGTACAAACTCTGGTATTCGGTTTCAAAAAAGGAAACAGAATATCGGAGTTTGTAAATCTGCTGATTTACTATACTTTTTTTTTACAGAAAAGCATAGTAAATCAGCCGAAAGCCGGCAATAAGAACAGGAAAAGATGTCGTTCGCCACCCTATGATATCACAATTACGTCACAAAATGGGCTGCATGTGGGTGGGCATGGATACTGGTAATGTGAGGGGTGTGGTCTTACTCCAGTTTTAGCCACAACAAAAGGTGGCAACCCTAGGTAAAACAATAACATATAAATCAAAGTAAATCTTCTGTACAAGCTAGCCATTTCTTCCTACTAATGGTGAAAAACGGTGGTTAAAAAACTAAAATATAAATCAAAATAAATCTTTTCAAATAAATGCCCCCAACATATCATCATACTTGGTGATTTTGGTTATAATGCTACAGGTCATGAAAGTAAGCAGCTTCACAGGACAGTAAATCAGTATAACTTCACTGTTTTAACAAGGCAAATCATCATATTGCAAAGGAGTGTACATTAGACCTAACAATAGCCACCATTCTTCAAGGATCTGTCCTAGGCCCACTTCTTTTTTTTTTTTTCCTCTGTTTGTTAATGATAAAACCAAAGACCTCCCTGGGCTAGAACTTACATTACATGCAAATGATATACTACTTCAAGTCAACAAATCACACACAACCATAAAAGTACATCCTCAATTAAGCTAAGACTACATAAAAGGCAACATTTTTCAGAAATTAAACTCAGTTACAAATTATTTAATCTACTTTTTCTGGAAGCCAGGAGTGAGATTGCTAATAATGTTCTCCTAATTAAACTTAGAAATGCATTGCCTTTACTGTATTTACATTCTGCCTGTAATACGTATAAAGTACAACTTGTTAAAAACAAAATATTCGGATTTTCTGTACTTGCCCCCCCCCCCCCCACGCGCGCACAAACACACACACCAACACATCACTCTAGTTTGATCAAAGACATTCACTGGTTGCCAGTTAATGATAGGCCATCTTTCCTGTTCATCTGTTTATGATTTAACATCCTAAAACTAGGATACCATCCAACATTAAGGTCAAAATTACAACTTGGGGAACAGACCTATTCTTTGTGAAGTAGTTAAGATGACAGTACTATGCTTTTAAGGCCCCCATTTAAAAATGAAATTGTTGAAAAAGCTTTCATGCGCATTAGCCCTGCAGCCTAAAATCATCTACCTAAAGAAGTTAAGTATTTAATCAACAGTTAAGGAATTTGATTTTTCTCTACACAAGCATTTATTTATTTATTTATTTTATTTCCAGTTTGATTACCGGGCAGGTCCACTGGGCCCAGAGGACCCATTTTCAGTGGTGGCCCAGGGAGAAAAGCTCCAAAAATTCGTTACAGAACTGATTAGAAAGTATGTGATACATTGTAAAGAACAGTTTACACAATGTGTACATTCAGTATCACACATATTCAAACAAAATTCATTAAGGTTTATCTTGAGGGTTAAACAGGTTAAATTTATGAAAACACTCTTGTAGAAGGATTGGGGAAATGCATTGTATGTGCTCATTAAAAAGGAAGTAAGAAGACACTTTGCATGCACTCATTTAAACTATCATGCTATTTACAATATTTACACAATGGAGTCAACGGATAAATAGCTCTAGGACTTTTGGAGTGCTAGGATACACTCCTAGTAGAGTAGCAGTGGAAGATTTGGAGAGAATAAGAACCTAGGAGCAAAGGAGAAACACCTAGGGGCATGTTCTTAGATAGATTCTAGGTGGGGTGAAGTTAGGTACATTTCCATTTAGTGGACAGATGTTTGAAAGGCTGAGTTTTGAAATTTTCAGAGTTTGCTATTGTTCTTAGAGAGGAAGGGAGAGTGTTCCATGTCTTACCTATAGTGAAAGAGAGGAGAAGTTGGCCAGCAGAACTTTTAGGTTTGTTGGTAGCAATAAGGTTTTGGTGTTCAGATCTGAGAGTTCTGTTAAGGATGTAGAGTGGAAGGATATTTGCTAGAGCAGGACAGTTAGTAGGGTAAAATATAAGTTTGTGTGCAGTTGTGAGCTGGAGGTAATTTAGGTAGTTTGGGAGTTCTAGCCAATTTAGAGATTGTAGGGTAAGGCAATGATGGGTGGAATTTCTGGTGTTGGAGGCAAATTTAAAGATTTTGTTATAGCAGTTTTCTAGTTTGGAGGTGATAGAGCAGGACAAGTTGGTTAGGAGAGGGGCTCCTTATAATAAGGAAGGAAGAAAGTAAGTAGTGGCCAGAGTGTGCCTAGTGGAGTGAGAGAGAAAACGATTATTCCTATATAGCATACCTAGTTTTTGGTGGGTTTTCATAATATTTTGTTGAATATGTATGTCAAACCTAAGGAATTCATCAACAGTAATGCCGAGAAGTTTAGCAGAGGGAACCACTTATATAGGGGAGTTGGTATGGCTAAGGACTTTGAAAGTATCTTTGTCATAGGAGTAGGTGTTTCTGGGGGGGGGGGATTTTGGATTTATTAGTGTTGAGGGAGAGGTGATTTTGGCACATCCAGTTTTCAGTGGTTGAGAAAGCAGTTTGGGTTTTATAGAGCAATTCAGAGATGTTTGAGACAGAGCTGACTAAGGTTGAATCGTCTGCTTATTGAATGATTTTGGCATGAGGGATAGCAGTGTGGAAGTTATTAATGAAGATGTTAAACAGCATGGGCCCAAGGCTGGATCCCAGTAGTACACCAGTTGGAGTAGGTAAGAAGGAGGAGGTGGAGATTCTCCATTTCACTGCCTGTGACCTGTCTGATAAGTAGCTAGAAAACCAGGATAAAGTGTTAGGTGAGAGATGAAGATTTGAGAGATGAAGAAGGTGTTTGTGGGAAACAGTATCGAAAGCTTTAGAGAGATCAAGCAAAACAGTAGAGACCAAGTGTCCTGAACCTCGGCCTTGATTGACATTTTCTAAGAAGGACAGTAGAGCAGTAATAGAACTATGGCCTGGGCGGAAACCATGTTGGGTAGGTGTAAGAAGATGGTTTTGGGTTAGAAAAGGCATAAGTTGGTGGTGGATGCACTTTTCTAAGATTTTAGAGCTTGGTGAGAGTAGAGCTATAGGGGAAACATTTGAGATTTTGGTGTTCTTGCTTCCTTTGTGAAGAGGAAGAATGTAAGCTGAGCACCAGAGTTTGGGGACGTATGATTCCTTTATAGATCTGTTAATAATGATGCTGATTGGGAGAGCTATACCATCAGCAGCACATTTTAGGAAGGGGGAGGGAATATTGTCAGGGGCATTAGAGCAGGGTTTAAGTTTAGACAGAAGTCTTTTTATAAAGTTAGTTGAGACAGGTTTGAGCTTGAACATGAGGGGAGGGTTATTAGGAGAATTGGGAGGAGAAGAGGGTGGGGCAGATGGGTTATTGCTGGGGAAAGTCTTGGTCAGGCCAGATATCGTTTGTATGAAGAATGAGTTAAATTCTGAGCTTAGTTCAAGGTCGGATTTACTAGGGTCAGGACAGGGGTTATTCTTGGAGCCAGGATTAAGAAGAGAGTTTATTGAATTCCAGAATTGCTTGAGGTTTTGTTAGTATTAGACTGGAGCTTGATATAGTAGGATTTTTTGTCCTTAATGATTAGTTGTTTTGCTTGGTTATGGAGTTGTTTGTATTGGAGCAGGGTATTGGACAGTTTATTGTTTTGGAAAATATTCCATAGTTTGTCCCTTTGATGCATAATTTGTTTAGTATGTTTAAATAACCAAGGAGCAGTATTAGTTTTTATCCTTTTGTTTCTGATGGGGGCAAGAGCGTTTAGCGTGTCTAGGAAGAGATTGTCAAAGTAGTCTATAGCACTGTCAAGATAGGATGTATATTTCGTAGTTAAATTTAGTAGATGCCTATAAGAGAATATCTTCAAGGGTAGAGATATTGTTACCAGGAGAAATATATAGAGCAATAATACAGATATGTTTATGTCAATTCAATTTCAGTAGTCCAGCTATAAGTTCAGTATTTTTAAATTGAGGAATTGGAATTTGGAGGGGAATTAAAGTAAGTGAGTTAAAGTAGACTATGGCAGTGCTGCCACCTTTTTTATTTAATCAGTCATTTCTGAGAATGAGGTATCCTGGGGGAAGGATCTCAGAATCAGAGATATAGGGTTTAAGCCAGGTTTCAGAAATGGCTAGGATGTCTGGCTGGTTATGGGTTAGCCAAGCTTGAAAGAGGTGGACTTTGTTGTTGAAACTCTGGGAGTTCATAGTGAAGATTTTCAGGGTGTTTGGGAGGGAGGAAGATGAAGATGGGTAGTTAATGTTTGTAGAGGGACTGGGACCTGGGTTGCGGTGGATTTTTCCAGCTAAGAATAGGTTGTTGAAGGGAATAGACTTTAGAGTTTTTGGTTTACAGATTGAGTTTTGGTGGATGTAAGGTTATTTTATGTGTAAATGTATTAGCAATGGTGGAGAAGATTTTACAGTGGAAAATATAAAGTTGATTGGGCAGAATGAGTTAAGGGGAGATAGAATGGAAATGAGAGTAAGAGTTGGGGTGAATGTAGTTTTATGTGGAAGTTATTTTTCTAGGTAAGATTGGACAAGCAAAGGAGGAGTATGAGCTGATATAGCATAATGGAATTGGGAAAAGAAGGATGAAGCAAGGGGCTTGGAGGAGCCGGAGGATTGAGGAAAGCATGTTTGTGCAAAGGGAGAAAGATAGGACATAGAGTTGAAGGAGAGACTAAGCTTAAGCAGAAAAGAGAATTTGGAAAGAGGAGCAGTTTATCTTGGAATTATAAGATGGAGGAGGGAATGCAATAGTGAGGGAGACAGGGAATGTAATAGTGAGGGAGATAGAATAGAGGAATGTATCTGAGTGGGGGAGATGTAAGTAAGTGAAGAGGGAAAAGCTTGTATTGGGTAATTAGGCTGGCTGGGTGGGGAAAAGGAGGAATAAAGCTAGGTGTGCTGGGGGTAGGTGGGAATTAGGGGCAGGGTAGGGGAGTGGAGTGAGCCTGCAGGGCGAACAGAGCAGGTTCAGACAGGTAAGGAAGAGAGATTCTGAGAGAACAATCAGTGAGCAGCTGACTACTGCAAATTGCTTTACTGGTAGTTAAGGTTAAGTGTAGATCAAGATAGTCTGAGGTAGTGATAAAAGGGGGATAGCAGAGAGCAAAATGCTGAGGAATACAGCAGGTAGACTGGGAAATATAAGAGCTGTCTAATGAAGCAGAGCTATACTTGGAAATGGTATAAGGAGAAAGAGAAGGATAAGAGTGTGAAACAAGACTAGTAGAGGGAGCAACCTAGTGGAGAAAATATATAAGAGCTGTGCTGGAGGTAGGAGAAAGATATAGCTAAAGCTAGAGATCAGAGATAGCTATTATAGACAATGTGGAAGGGGAAATTAACAGTAACAGGTGGCTACTCAAGGCCAAGAGGGCTTATTTATGCAGGGATAGTGAGGGGTATCGCACTTTGAAGCCTTATGGGTTGAATCAGGAACTGGCTTTATAATATATTCAAATATCAAATATCAAGTATATTTATTTATATATTTATATTTATTTCATATATTTATAATGTTCATATTTATTTATGTATAATAATAATATTTATTTCAACTATCATAAGCTGTTATAATTATTGTTGGATTTAATTGTTTTAAGTGAAGTTTGTTTAAAACACTTTAAAATACTTTGAAAGTATGTATATATTCTGTTTGAGAGATCACTTTAAGGTGAAATTTACTTTTTAAATTTATTTCTTAATAGAAATTGCATCATTTGATTAATTGAATAATTGATGTTTAAATGGTATATAAGGCTGATGCTGAATTCTATTGAACTGTGATCCTTTGAAGGCGAATTGCCGAGGTACCAGATCGTTCATTAAATTTTCCAGTGGAAGAAGCTACTTTGTGTGTATTTTTCGTTTTTTGGTCTACTCGTATGTTGCAGTTGCTGTTGCTGAGTCTTGGGTGAATTCTACTGGTATCTGTTTTTCTATTTCACCTGAAATATCGTCTCGTAATGCGGGCTCTGAACAGAGCCGTATAGTTGATTTATTTTTGTTCAAAGATATTCTTACAGAACGTGACAAAAAGTATTCTAGTTCTGACCCCTGGAATATTGGGGGAAGTAACTTTGCTGCAGACGAACGCTTTGCTGAATTAAACAAATTAATGTCCAAAGAAGCTGCTTTATATTTTGATACGCGCTTACTTGAAAAATATATTAGTTTGGACATTACCCATCGGGGGTTGCGCATTGAGAAGTTACCAGCAACACCATTTAGTGAGGATGAGTCTGATTTACTTAATGAATGGAAGAAAGTTTCCCTTTCATGCACTGTTGGTTGGCTTAACATTTTGATTAAGCGTAATGTGAGATCGCAAGAAAAAGTCAAAAAAGAAATCATGTCATTGCAAGAGGGCTTGATGTCTGAGCCGAATTATGGAACGCAAATGCTGGTGATTAATGACAAAATACAGAAACTTGAGAATGACATTGTATCCAGAAAAAGAAACAAGCTTGTTCATGACCTTAAAGATTACGAGACAGGCATTTTGTTTAATTGGCAGCGTGAAGGCACGAGTAACACACGTAATAAATCAAGGGGCAGGAGTTGGAGCAGCGGCTCTAAACGGAGAGGTGTGTCAGCTTCATCAGTGTCTTCCGGAGAGGGGAATTCGACTAAGAATGTTTCTTTTGCAAGGACTGTAACACACAGTAGAGTTCCTGACAGAGAAAATCAACTTGCTAATGATGACTTTTCTGATACCAACGTGAACTTTCGAAATGACACAGCCAATGGTGGAAATAGGAGAAACGGAAGAAAAGGGCGGAACAGATTTAAATGAAGGTCTGTTTGAATTGACTGTACAAGCGCATTGTTTAAAATGTATTAATTTGTCTAGTTTGTCTATTAATGACAACATGCTCAGGGTTTTGAATAAGGGCAGCAAGTTTGTACCTACTTTTTTCCCTTCTTTAGCTGACATCTATTTTGAGGTCAGAAGTTTTGTTAGAAAACTGTTATTAAGGGTATTTTTTGCAAAATTTAATGAAACAAGTATGCCTGAATTGTGCAATGATGAGCAAGAAATCTCTAGTGATTCTGATTTAGATGACAGTTTGTTAAATCTTTCAGTTTACAGCTATGAATGGGATGAAAATAACATCAGTGATGAATATTTTTCCTCTGTAGATAATATTAATTCTGTTAGGAATAGTGACGATGCTTCCTTTTACACTGGTTATGGTAAATTACCCTTTCCTATTTTGAAACATGCTGATAGTAAAAAATTTTTTCCACACATTGCAGTGCCTGCAATTTCCACTTTTCAAAAGGTTCTCTTTAAAGAATTAGAATTTTCTTTTTTGAAGTTTTGTAGAGAAAAAAGGCAATATAATTTATGTAAGGATGAATGGTATGCCTTACAAGAATTGAAAAAATGTAAGAAGGATTATATATTTAAATGTGCCGATAAAGGTGGAAACTGGGTAATCATGGACAAAATAAATTATTGTTCCATGGTGGGGAAGTTGTTATCTAATTCTGATGAATATAAGAGGCTGGAGAATGATCCTACCCTGACATATAATAGTGAATTGTTATTCATTTTGGAAAAAGGTGAACGTTTGGGGTTTTTGTCACAGAATAATGTTAAAAAATTGTATATTCGTCAACCTACTGTGCCTATTCTATATGCTTTACCCAAAGTTCACAAAAATTTGTCAGAACTACCTGGTAGGCCCATCATATCTGGGATTGGTTCTTTTCTTGAAAATGTTAACTTGTTATTGGATTTTCAGTTGAAGGATTATTTGAAGAGAGTAGTGGCTCACATTAAGGACACACAGGATTTAATTAATCATATCTCTGGTTTAGAATGGAACCATGAGTATTACTGGGTCACTATTGATGTTAAATCCCTCTATACCAATATTGACAAACAGTGGGGACTTGAATCTATTCAACATATGCTGGGTGAAGGTCCTAAAACTTCTTTTTTGATTTATTTGTTGGAATTTTGTCTCACACACAGTTATTTTTGTTTCAATAATGAATTCTTCTTACAAATCAAAGGCACTGCAATGGGTGCGGCATATGCGCCATCATATGCCATTATTTATATGGATTTTTTTGAAAGAAAGTTCATATATTCGAGTGATTTTTTCAAAAATAATGTGATTATGTATAAGCGATATATAGATGATTTAATTTTCATCTGTAAAGGGGAAATTTGCGAGTTTTTAGATTTTTTTACTATATTGAATGATAATGAACATAAATTACAATTTTCCTATGAGTTTAAAAGGAGTGAGATTAATTTTCTTGATTTAACTCTTTTTGAAATGGACAATAAAATACATTTCAGACCTTATAGGAAACGAACTTCAGTCAATATGTTTTTACATTCCACTAGCATGCATCCCCAGCATTTGATCAATGCTTTGCCTTCAGGGGAGTTTCAAAGAATTCGTAGTCATACGAGTGTTAAAGAAGAGCTGGATAAGGAATTGAATATAGTACTTTCCAGGTTGTTGGAAAGGGGATATGATTATGATCACCTATTACGGTGTCGTGATGGACAGGCAAGTGAGTATACCAGAGCTTCGAGTCTAGCAGAAGATACCAAACATTTAGTTATCAATAATGTTGCTGAGAAAACTGATGTTGAGAAAGTATTTTTTGTAATGAAATTCACCCCTTTTCATAAAATAATGACTTCTACCATTAGAAAATGTTGGTATTTAATTTGTCAGGATGAAGTAATTGGCAAGTTATTTCCGAATACTATTAATTTTTCTTTTAAAAGGGGAAAGAATTTAAAAGAAATTTTGAATTTCAATTTTAATTCCAGACAAAGGGGCTATACATTTTCTAGCAGAATTGGCACCTTTGCATGTGGATCTTGTAGTGTTTGTTCTAGGGTTTTGAATGTAGATAGGTTTAATAATATCAAACATAATCATAGGGAATATTTTAACTGCAGGTCCAAATGTGTAGTGTACATTTTGGGGTGTTCTTGTTCAAATGTTTGGTATGTTGGACAAACCAAAAGAATGGTTAGAATCAGGGTGCTTGAACATCTTAAAGATATAAGAAATGTCAACCTTTCCAGTCCTGTGGCTAAGCATTTCATTGATCATCATGGGGGGGTGTGGTGATAGTTTAACATTCAATGTATTAGGAAAACCTTTTATTTCTAGAGGAGATGATGTTGTAGGTAAACTTTTGGAATTAGAGACTAGAATGATTATTAAATTCAACACTTTGAAGCCTTATGGGTTGAATCAGGAACTGGCTTTATAATATATTCAAATATCAAGTATATTTATTTATATATTTATATTTATTTCATATATTTATAATGTTTATATTTATTTATGTATAATAATAATATTTATTTCAACTATCATAAGCTGTTATAATTATTGTTGGATTTAATTGTTTTAAGTGAAGTTTGTTTAAAACACTTTAAAATACTTTGAAAGTATGTATATATTCTGTTTGAGAGATCACTTTAAGGTGAAATTTACTTTTGAAATTTATTTCTTAATAGAAATTGCATCATTTGATTAATTGAATAATTGATGTTTAAATGGTATATAAGGCTGATGCTGAATTCTATTGAACTGTGATCCTTTGAAGGCGAATTGCCGAGGTACCAGATCGTTCATTAAATTTTCCAGTGGAAGAAGCTACTTTGTGTGTATTTTTTGTATCGCTGCTGGGTAACCTGGCTAGGTAGCGGGCTTTAATGCATATAGAAACTATGTGACAAAATATCAGCTTTACTGCTAGGTGTGGGAAACACATACTTTCGTGCTTCCCTTGGTAACAAGGTTCTGACATAAGATTGCAAGTATCAGTAGTTTAATGATGAAGAAGCTGGTATTGTTTACCAGGGGTCCTTATTCACCAGTCAGGAAGAGTCTTTTAATCTTAGAGCAGGATAGGATGGTTAGAAAGAATGTTAAAGGCGCTAGGTCCAGGAACGCACAGCAACCAGGGGGGTATTCCAGTTAGTAAAGATCATCAAAGAATCCAGCTGCAAATGTTACTGAGAACATGGTTGACAGTGTCACTACCACTTTCGTTTGCATAAAATTGTAAATGTACTGCACCAATTATTACCATATTTTTTTTACTTGGATTGTGAACAGTTAAATAGCCACATCATTATTCTTATAACTACTATAACTGCTACTGCACTGTACACACAGTTGTAAATAGACGTCACCCACCTAGGTAACAAGTAAATAAATACATGAACAAACAAAATTTGATAGAATATTAGGCATGCTGGTGAGACATGAAGTTTGTTTGTGGCACACCATCTCATGTTTATCAGAAGCTAGATGCAGGTTTTGTAGACTTGCTGGGATTAAGATACATAGCTTAATCATCCTCTCAGTAAAGTAACACGTCCTGACTTTCTTTCCCCTGTGTCTTTTAGGGCTGATGCTG
The DNA here is from genome assembly GCF_019279795.1 of Protopterus annectens. Lineage (NCBI taxonomy): Eukaryota > Metazoa > Chordata > Ceratodontiformes > Protopteridae > Protopterus > Protopterus annectens. The sequence goes on from NC_056737.1 coordinate 1,378,829,150, forward strand.
TCACTCAAAGGCCATTTACTCAATATTCTGTTAATTTATTATAAAGAGTTAAAGGAATAGCCCAAATTATTGTTTTCCTCACTAACATGCAACTATTTAATCAAAAATAACCGAAACACTATTCTTAAATATTTGCCTTAGAATGTTTGATTTGGAAATAATCCCTACTAGTATGAAAATTGTCAATTTGCTCTGTTAAACTGCTTTTACATTGTACTATAAACTTATATGTTAAGCTACTTCTCTTATTTACTTTGTGATATCACTAGTTTATTCTGAGGAAAGGTGCTTTAAATGGAGCAGCAAGAAAGTTACACTGGGCAAAATGAATATGTTTAGAAGACTGAGCCATTTGAGAGCTATTTATAAGTCATTGTCATATACATTTCAGTCAGGGTACTTTGACAATGACTGAAGGCTTTTGATCTAGCAAAATGGTTTGACATTCTGTATGTAGTAAATAAAGTTCTCTGCTGCAGACAGATGACTAATAATGCATGCTTGGGGTGTTTATGCTTGTGC